>NC_141158.1:123229427-123563356 GCF_053477565.2 Lygodium microphyllum
AGGGCCAAAAGCACAAAGACACCTTAAAAACCCAAGGTGAGTGCAAAAATAGAAGAGACACATTTTAAAATGCAAAGGTGCCCCTAAATCTTTGTAAAAGAGCGCTAGGCTCCCTCATGTGCAAATGGTAAAGAGTAGATGGGCATGGGTAAAGCCACAATGTAAATAGAAGGGAATATAAAAAGAGGACTTAGGCTAAAATGGACAATTATGTAAAAAAGGGGTGGGTGCCCAAAAAGGATTAGTTATATGTATAAAAGCCAAAAAGTGAATAGAGAATCTCATTCTTGTGTATGGCCAAAACTAGCTCTCCTCTTCTTCTTCTTTTTCTTGCTTGTGCTTGTGCTTGAGAGAGGGAGTGCTAGAGTGTGAGGGATTGTGGTGGAGAAGCTCTCCATATTCTCCTCTCTTCTTCTCTTCTTTTCACTTATCTTCTCTTGTCTCACGCGTGCGGCAATGGAGCATGGAGCTTGGAGCTTGAGGACTCGATCGAGCATGGAGGTAAGCTCACTACACTCATAGGTGTGAAAGCACGTACGGCTATGTGAGAGGTAACCACCATTGCACTTGGCTTGAAATGCTTGAAATAATAATCAGTTTGTGGGCCTTGGCGATCGAGCGTGAGCTCCCACATTTTGGTTCCATTGTTGAGGCTAATGGATTCAAGCTTTGAGTGCTTGCATGCTCCCACTCAAGCATTGAAGTAGGGTTTTCCCTGAACTGGTGCTTGAGGTAGATAGGTAGGAAGTGAGGGAGTTTGAAGAGGTATTTGATCTCCTTGCAAGTAATTTTTTTTAATTTTTTGGATCTAGATGAGTAGGTTGGATTAGTGTAGGCTGCTATTGTAAACATGCCAAACAGAGAAAAAGAGCTTTGATGTGTAATGCATCAAAATGAAGAATAGGTGGGAGAGCTCATTTTCTCATTTGAGAGAGAGAGAGACAAAGAGAGAGCTACAGGCAAGAGGGGAGATTTTGCTTGGTGATCTTCATCACAACACATTTTGGCCCTCCAGGTATGTTCTGGATATTGTTTTATGCTTGTTGATTAGTGTCTGCAACATGGTTCTAATAATTAGCAAGAAACGTATAGGATTTTTAAAGATTATACATCATTCTGTAACTTGCTACCATAATTGGACGTGCACTATAGGGTCATTTGATTTTCGTCCATTTGGACACCCTTCTCCACTCGAACACACTCATTTGTTTGTGTATCTAGACTTGGATCACCCTATTCAGATTGTCCTACTCGGTCTTGCCAATTGGACCATCCGACTCAGACGCAATCCAACTTAGACCCCAAACACTTGGATGCCCAAAAATCAGGCACTCGAACTTGGCCTGTTTAGTCGACCACTTGTACAGAGATAGAATTAGAGAGTTTGAATCTAAGAATCGGACGACTAAAACTCAGATGCCAAAAATGGAACTTGAGAGTTGACAAAATCAGCATACCCTAGACCAACCCAGAGTTGAGCAACATCCCCGTAGACCTCCAGATACCTTAAAAGGCTCATAGAGCATCCAGACTCCAAAAATCGTGACTTAGTGGCCTAGGAAGTGATTGCGAACACAACCTCTCAAACCACCCATCCAAAATGTCTTAAAGGATCCAAATGAACATGTTAAAGTGACCACCACTTGTAGGAGTAGATTAGAAAAGTGTGTGTGGTGCCACATTGTTTTCATCACAGTCACATAGTGGCAACTGCATAAATAATCACTTGAAGCACACTTAGAAAGTTGAAAGCTTGATTTTGCACCGCGCATGAAAGGAAGTACCCCATGAGCACTTGAGTGCACTTAAAATTGAGAATTGTTTGAAATAACAAGGAACACACAGGTAAGATAAGCAAAATTCAATGAACTCGCTAATAGGAGAAGACCCTCAAATCTTGAACATGTGATCGAGGATACTAAGCCTTAGAGCAAGACTCTTGGAGAGCAAAAGGAACTAACACGATTAGGGACTCAATCTTACCCGAATTGATAAGCTTGATCAACACTCTTGTAGCCCAGGAGACCGATGAAATGTCAGGATCTAGCACCAATCCCAAAAATGGTGAGCTCGACTCCCAGTCGACATCTAGCAAATGATAAATTGGTACGAATTGTAGGAGCACCACAATAGACTAGCCGCGGATATCATAGTGAACCTCAAGGAATAGCAGAGATTGGCAAAGAAAGCACTGCAAGGTGGCATAGCCTCTTATAATCAGGAGTAGCGAGCGTAAAGGTTGCTGAGGCGGGAGATAGAAATGCGAGAGGTCCAATGAGTTTTAGTGCTTGCCAATAAAAACAAAACATGATCCAACGCTAAGAGGGAAAGAGCGCTTGAAGATGACCTTACATTGAGTGAGCTTCTCACAAAGCAACTCATAGATAACACAGCCATGGAGCAATCCTAGCAAAATTGTTGCTAGACATGACTAGGTATTACTCCGAATTCAAAAAGCCAAATGAAGATACTGGTAGTTGTTAAGTAACTCACAAGTATCAACTCGATAACGGCCCATATAGTTTTGTAGAGTAGTTTGAGTAGATATGCAAGGCGAATGGCCAAACGGACCCTTCTCAATGTGCACAGGCTTTTTGTCTTTGCCTTGGGGATAAAGGATAGATGTGGTATGCCGAGGCAATTGCCATACCCACAACCATATGATTAATCAGCCTTACTACCTAGGGAATAGATTGCCACCTTATGGAAGGGGAGCTCCATTAGCTATTCTAGCACCTAATGATTCAAGGCCAACTATCCCTAGGATAGACATCAAAACCACAGGGATACTTAGACTACCTTGACCCTTTGTGACTCATCCACCGCGTGATGCTCCAGTGCATTATGTTGAGGAGCCAAATAAGGAAGAGGGGTATGTAAACCCTTATGTCTCCTACGACGAAGAGGATAATCCCATTCTAATGGATTTTAGACCAATACTACCAGTGATGGTGTTAGGTCGGGGAAGGGGTAGAGGCCTTGGAGGTCAAAACCAAGAACCTATCGCATGCTAGACTTGCGGCCACGTAGGACACATCTCATCGCATTGCCCTAAACGAGAGTAAGCTAATCGAGAAAAGGCCTGACTTGAGATGCCATGAGTGCAGAATCACTCATTTGTATGCCAAGTGCCCTTTGTGGAAACCGTCCACTAGTTTAGCTATCATGCCATTTGTACCTTTGGGGCTATTTGACCGCACACTTGATGGTGAGGCCACTCCCATCTTAGTAAATGTCACGACTAGGGCACAAATGAGGCAAGCCAGTATCTCATTACCTGGACCTAGCAACCTTGATGTAGCCTCCATAGGGGAGAGGAGTAGTAGGGGGAGAAGAAAGAGAGCTGAGATAAAAATCACACTCAAAATTGATTGTGCCACTACACTACTGAAGGGTAAGCAAGTCATGGATGCAAAAGCGAAAACATCTACTGCTAAGATAACGAAGAAGGGGAGTGCCAAGGTTGGGGAATATCTCGATCAGAGGTACCAATTGGAAGTGGTTGACAAGGTCAAGGAGCGGGTAGAGGGATCTGCTTTCCTCATTGTGGCGAGAGTTAAAGCAGTGGATAGAGGGATCTAACGAGCGATGCCTAAGCCCTTGCTTGTAAATGCTTTCTGAGAGGGCACACAGAAGCATGTAGTCCTAGTAGTGGTAGCATTAGGAGACATCACAAGAAAGAGGATTGTAGACATAGGAGCGGGAGTTACTGTGTTTAGTCATGCAATCCTACAGGCATGGGGTAACCCGATGGTGGAGATTGCAAGGTTTAACATCACAGTGTGGCTAATGGAATGAAAGTTAGGCCATTTGGAGTGCCTTGAAAATAGTGGGTGTCTAGGTCTCAGTGAACTTTATAGTTATAAAGGGAGTGGACTATGACATTTTGCTAGGCCAACCCTGGATACGGAATGCATGAGTAATCAAAGACCCGGATAACGCCCTTATACTCCTAGGTAATAGGTCAGAGACAGTGAGAGTCAAGATGGACACCTGGAAGTCCACGCTGGTCAACTTGGATGCTATCTCCTGTATCTTGAAGGGAGACTCACAGGCTATGAATTCCTATGTGTCATTAACAAAGTATATTCCTTATCCTAAAGATGAGCGGGATTGGATGCATGTGCTAGCCACCATCGATTTATCATTTTCGGATGAAGAAGAGGATTATAAGTAGGCCGCAAGGACAACAGCCAGGTGAGGACCGTAAAGCAACCACATCCTAGCTATTGAAGGGTAGGACCCCACTTTTAGTGCTACTTTGCATGATGGTCAAAAGCCCTAGTAGACAACAAACTCCCACCCCTTTTCATATTCTTTCTAACAACAAACTGGAGCTCTAGGGGACTCTCGAGTACTTGTTGATGAGGGAGCTAGCTGGTAACCTGGCTACCAATCTCAAGCCACTCCAAGATCTCATGGATGAGCCGAAAATGGCAATGGACCAAGGTACATGACCTAAACCTTATGTACAATTAGGCATTGATCATGGATGAAAAGAGGGTTGAGAATAGAGACCTAGACAATGATGAGCAATCAAAATGTAGCAATTTGAATGACGAGTATGATAACTGCTACTCCTCAAATGAGAAAAGTGAAGAAGAGGTTGAGACGATAGAGTATGACGACCGAGTGATCAAACAAATAAGAGTAGGCTCCAAGCCGTGGAGAGCCAACCCTTTTAGAATTGAAAGAGAAATCTTTAGAATTGAATGTGATCGCACTTGGTTGGATCACTTAGGTGTGATAGACTATGAGCAAGTAGGGCTAGTCTAGCCAAGTGCTGTGTCTCTCTTTAGAATAAAATCAGTCTCAGAGCTACAACCACTAGGGGAGACTCCCTTTTCTAGCGAGGATTGTGAGTTTAACTCGAAATCGAAAGTAAGCTCTAAGAGCAATCCACCCAACCACCTAAAACTAGAAGCACCAAGGGGGACTTGTCGGTCCATCTAAGGCGTAGACTGTTGAAGGAGGAAAAGAGAGGACAACCAATGGGGTTGGAGGGTGAACAACAAAGGAAGCCCCCAAGGACCTACCAAAGCGCTTCACTAAATTCAAGAAGGGAGATAGGGTAGTGATCTTGTTGGAAATGAAGAGGCAAGGCAGGCAAGTGAGTCGATGGAAGGGCCTACTAAAGTCAAGGAAGTCAACTTAGCAAGGGAAGGGGAGAAGCCTCTATCCATGTTTATAGTAGATGACCTAATCGAGCAAGAGGAGACTGACCTCGTTGCTATCTTGTGAAAGTACATAGATGTGTTTGCCCGGTCCTTAGATGAACTCAAAGGAGTTGATCTGAGAGTTGTAACGCATAACATCCCAATGACTCCTAACACAAAACTAGTGAAGTAGCAACCTTATCCAATGTATTTGAAGCATACTCATGTCATCAAGGAAGAGATCGATAAGCTATTGAAGGCTGGATTCATCTATGAGTGTAATGTGCCTGGGTCGTGACACGTTTTAGTAGTCCATCGGGAGTCTAATCTAAAAGACACTACTTGGCACTCCCACGAAATGTCACAGGGTTTGTTGGATAGTGAATCCTGAGTTTACTCCACAACGAAGCGTATCGGCCAACCCTGTTAGGATCGACCTAAATCTTTTTGGGTTTTTAATGGTTAAGTCATGCTACAGCCTTGTAACGTCGATCTTCAGACATTCTACTTTGCGTAGATCATTCTAAACCGAGGCAGACTCATATCGCACTTAGTTCAAAGATAATGGGAAACGAGAGGGATGCATCGCTCGACCTCCCTACCCGTAGGGTAAAGTCCCATTCCAGTCTCCTAAAACGATATGAGCTAGGGTTCTACCCTACATTATCTAAGGTCAATACGCCATCGCAATTTGAATGTTGAGAAGCCTCCCAGTTCTCTGGGACCACCCTGCCATAGGATGGACTCGTCAAGGGTTCTATCCACCTGCTTCCCTTGATAGCTTTAGTTTTCTACTTACCTAAGGGCACATTAGTGGTAACACATTCAAGTAGCTTCCTTAATTAACCCGTTAGTCACATATTCCTTTATATAATTTATGCACTAACACAAAAACAGTTCATGCAAATTTCTTGAAAAGTAAATTCTATATTAAAATTTCAACTGAGATACGAATCTCGTCCATAGGACGATTCCCGCAATCCATAAGGATGCGTATTATTATCCTCCAAGTTTTCGTCCTTGCACTAATAACAGGGCCTCAAGAATCCATCTCGAGTCACGTATTATTATCCTCCAAGTTTTTGCCCTTGCACTAGTAACATGGCCTCAAGAATCCATCTCGAGTCTTGTAGACCGTTTGAGTAGGCCTCGGAGACAGAGGATTTACAGCTAGAGGCCCCCCCTGGCATCCAAGTGTCCTCCTACATTCAAACTAATCCATGAAGAGACCTCTCGTGGCGGGTTCAGTCCATATTACCGTCACGATTATTTAGAACCCCCTTGGATAGGGTTGGCGACTAGCTGGGGGTGGTTTGGCGCGTTCCTCTAGGAATTTAACTTGATTCATTATACAAGTTTTTTATGAGAGCTTCGGTCAAACAATCCTTTGATAGTCAGTGCTCCTAAAATTACAAGCACAAACAATAATGGGGGCAAGTGCTTAGAACATTTGCTAAGGTGGAGTTCCTTTTTGAACGCTTAGCATCCAACCTTCGAATCTTTCTTACCTTGGTGTCAACTGTGATGGCCTTATGTGGGGGTAGGGAATACCCTTGTTTCGACCCTCATTCTTATGCAATAAGAACGAGAACTTACACAATTGGTCTTACATCCAATTAGCAACACCCATTAGTTTCTAGTTGGTAAATTTTTTCCAGGTTCTATAGCTCATGGCTTGGGTTTTTGGCAAGATCTTAGATCATCCAATCTAAGATCCTCAAGGACTGTTTGAGGGTGGCTCCACCCTCTTGAGATTCTATTACAAAATTTTCAATTCCGCTCCAACTTTTGTTAAGAGTTTCTTTCCTCTAGGATTCCATGATGGAAATCTTTTGCTCAATCTTCATGCAAGGGTAAGGGTAACCTAGTTCATTTTAATTAGCTCTTGTCCAATTGCAAGCTTTAGGTACGACATTTGACTAGTGGAGAGGGTCCTTCCCTTGATGTTTCATGCATCAATTTAAATGGTATCATGCCCAAAAGGTTTTCCTAGAGGGATTCTTGAATCTAGTAATGGTTGATGACAAGGTTTGATCTTCTCACTAATGTTGGTTTGATTAAAACTAGCTCGGCTTTGTAATGTTTTTAGATCTACCTTTTGGTTGAATTCTTGGTTTACTACTGTCGAAAGAACGTCCCGACGAATTTTCCTTCTACAAGCCAGCTTTAGTACAAATTACGATGAAGACCACGTCCTAAGCGCAGTACAATCAAAATTATATCTACGATATCGGGAAAAATCAGGATGCAAGTTTTAACACCCTTGAGAGCAAATGCTTTCCATGTAATGCGCGTTCCTTCATGCTTAATGTGGAGATGCAAGCTATCTCTTCTAAGCATGCCTTGAGATGCCATCCCTTACAATAATTCAATTTTAGAGATCTCCTAAAGATGCATCTTACAAACAAAATGTATTGGCACATACACCTAGGAGTACAACATTACGAGTCAAAGACGAATATTTTTAGCTCTTTCTATGAGTTACTTAACACATATATACTCTTCATGTGCGGATTTATGAAAGTGTTGCTTATTGTGTGATTTTATGAGTGAGAATGACCCATGAATTATAGGTAGTTCTTTTGTCGAAATAACTCTAATTTCATGCACCTATTTATTCAATTTTATACAATAAAACACAATCATTTCAATGCAAGGAAGTACGATCTTTGCTAGGTCGAATCTATTTCTGTTATCTACAATTTGCTACGTAGGAAAAATTATCGATAGCACCTGATCATTCAAGGATGTATAATCTTCATCTGAACCCGAGTTGTTGTTTATCGTACCACCTTGACCGGTAACTCCGTTGAGGTTTGTGGGTTTTCCATCGATGCGAGACAATTTTTGCTTGGGGCCCATCCGAAGACTCGAACAATCTTCGACCAAGGTAACTTGAATTTGCTCCTTGTGCGTGCATCCTTGGTAGATTGCTTGCTTCTTATGAGAGATAGTGCGTGGAAACCCCTCTCAAGGGAGGGGGTTTGGAAACTTCTAGAAGTTTCCTCTCTCTCTCTCTCTTCCTCTCTCTCTCTTTCTCTTTCTTTAGATAGCTTGATGGGGGGTGGGCAGGTATCGATTCCTTCTAGGGGGGTCTTTATAGGGAGGAGGAGAGGTGTTATGGGGGCGTGATGGAGTCCCTCTCCTTACCCTCCACCTGGGTGGGCCAAAACGACGGTTGCCATGCCATGTCATTGTAACGTGCTCCCCTAAAACGGCATGAATCGGGTTCTAGCTTAACCATACCTAAAGGTCAACCGACAGTGAAATCTTGTGAGAAGCCACCCAGTTCTCTAAGACCACCCTGCCATAGGACAGACTCGTCGAGGTTCTGCCCACCTGCTTCCCTTAATAGCTTTAGTTTTCTAATTAGGTCCTACACATTTATGGCGACATTTAAAATCAGTTTTCTTAATTAAGTCTTTTAGGAAACAAGGTTCGCTCGTGTAATTTATAGCACTGACATGCAAACAAAACAAGCAGTCCTTTTGACAAACAAGTTCCTTAACTTATTTTCCAGTTAATCTTTGTCTCTTGCCCATATAGGAGAATTCTGTATCCCTTTTGTCCAACAGAAGTACCCGGTCCAAATCACATGTCACCATAATTTCTATCCTTTATCTAGAATAGGATCTTCCAATGCCTAGACGTTGGGCTCACGGCAATCTACAGCTCTATTTTAGACTCGGCAAGGGGTGTCTAGAGCTCCACTGACCCTAAGCGACCTGGGAGTGAGACACACTTTCCGTGGTTGGCCTTTTCACCACTCGACCTTCGGCTCATGAATCGAGTAGTGCCCTCTCGGGTTGAAACACGGCATGACCTTGGAGATGATCCACCCGAACAAAATATCCTTCCTTAATTAATCCCATTAAGAATCAAGCACAATCAAGGCAATTAGTCCTATTATTATCTTCCAAGATAACATTCATTTATTCCCATGGCAACTTGTCATTAAAAACCCCTGCCATGCATTTACCATCAAACACAAGCACTTGAAACAATCATCCAAATCACATTCCAACAATTAGTTTAATGCAAAAGCATTTAGGACGTTATTTGATCAATCAACAAAACAATGGTATCCTTTCCAAATATTGCAGGAATAGTCACGATAACCTTTACATCGTGTATTTGCTCTCCCCCTTGGAATCAAGAGTGATTCTATGTAAAAATTACTCAGTACTCTTTTTTTTAGCTAAGGCATATGTTAGGGGTTTTTAACACTGTACCCGACGTAAGTTCTGTAGGTCACTTGCATTGTTCGATAACCCAACCTCGAATAGGATTGATAAATATAGTCACTATCGGATGGATCTGAAGGCATCATAATTATAGTCCTAATGAATGTTGTGTGTACTAGCTACGCATAACTTCAGGATCCCAATGAACTAATAGATTGTGATATTAGCAAGACTTTAATGCCAGATCAATTTGTGTACCATCGATGCATGTGTCATATAATCTTTCCCATGCATGTACCAACTATGTGCATAATAATTAAGTAACCTTTATGTTCTTTATACCATGTATGACTTCGTTGCGTAGCACTAGGATGCAAAGTATTTGAGTACATGGGTTTGTGCGAACCTCAATGCGCCATATGCATAAATCTATGCGAGGCCATCTATGGTTGCGGAAAGAATTAACCTATGATCCCCTATGAGTTCATTAATTGTTGAAAAAGATAAATTCAAGCTACTTGTTGAATTGAATTCATGCGCATACCTATGCCTCAATGAATAACGGAGATGGCAATTTGTACCTGGATGTTCGTATATGAATTATCCATACCCGACATGGTATTCATATTTGCAGAAATGCCTTGGCTGGTGGCTCTCCATTGTTGGATACGGGATTTTCGCTAATGTGTGTCTCTCTCCATTTTGGGGCCATACTTCCGGCCTATAAATCACTATGCATATTTTTTTCTCAAATAAACAAAATATCCTTATTGGTTTTTTGATGTTGTGCCATGCCTCGTTGGAGAGATGGTGTGCCGGGGTGATTCTTCTCAAAAGGATTAGATTCGCGGGGAGACGAGGAGAAGATCAATGCATGTGGTTGCCCTCTAAGGAGGGGAAGGGCTCCTTCTTCTCCTTCTTCTCCTCTCTCTCTCTCTCTCTCTCTCTCTCTCTTCTTCTCTTCTTCTTCTCTTCTTCTTCTCCTCCTCTTCTTCTCCTCTCTCTCTCTCTCTCTCTCCCTCTTCTTCTTCTTCTTCTTCTTCTTCTTCTTCTTCTCTCTCTCCCTCTCTCTTCTTCTCCTCTCTCTCTCCCTCTTCTTCTTCTTCTTCTTCTTCTCTCTCTCCCTCTCTCTTCTTCTCCTCTCTCTCTCCCTCTTCTTCTTCTTCTTCTCTTCTTCTCCTCTCTCTCTCCCTCTTCTTCTTCTTCTTCTTCTCTTCTTCTCCTCTCTCTCTCCCTCTCTTCTTTTCTTCTTCTTCTTCTCTTTCTACTCACCTCTCTTCTTTCTCTTCCTCTCTCTCTCTCTCTCTCTCTCTCCCTCACGGTCACTAGCAGGTCCAGGCCCTCCAAGGCTTCCTATCCCCTTTTTCTATTATGATTGGGGGGTATAGTGGGAAGGGTGGGGAGTATTATTGGGGGGTGTGGGGAGGAGGTGGAGTCGCTGGTGTCTCCCTCCACCCACCTCTCACAGGTGCATGGCGGCGGGGGTTCCAGGTGGCCGTAGCTAGTCATGGGAAATTAGGGGTGGTTGGGTAGGCCATGTGGCCTCCCCCCTCCATCATTGTCATCTCCGTCTACATCTTCTTCTTGACATCATCACCTTCCACGTCATCGACGCCTCGTCCTCCACTTCCCGCCGTCATCCTTCCACCTTGCCACATCAATTCCTTCTTTCCCCCCTCGCCACCTGTCGGCGACGGCAAGGGGGAAAGGAATTAAAAAATTTTCCTTTTTCTTTTGTAAGGGTGGGTTTCTATGGGCTGCGGCCAGCAGGGATGTTACAGTCATCGTTGAGTTGGGGAAGGGATAGTGAGGAGAGGGAGATGGCACATGTGTGGCCCTCCTCCTCATCGTCATCATCGACTCCATCATGCTCATCATCATCTCCTACTTCCCCTCCCTCCTGCCAGTTGTGGCGGCTCGATAGGGGGGAGTAAAAATTTTTCAAATAATTTTAATTATTTTTAAGGGAGGTCCTATGGGACGTGAGAAGGGAGGGGGGTTATTACAATGAGATTGAGTACACACACTAGGTATCACCCATTGTGATTGGCTTGAAAAAGAACAAAAAAATCTGAGTGTGAATAAACTACAAAAATGTCAATGAGCAACTAAGAGAGACAATTATCCATTGCCCTACATAGAGCACATGCTCGAGAGAGTAGCGAGAAAAGAAGCCTACAGTTTTCTATACAGCTTCTTGGGCTATAACCAAGTTTAGGTGCACCCTGACGATAGACACAAGTCGACATTTGCCACAGAGTGGGGTGTATTTACTTACATAATCATGCCATTTGGGTTGACTCGTGCACCTGCCACCTTTCAACGTCTAATGTGTGCCATTTTCAAGGGCATGCTTATGTGAGAACTAGAGGTATTTGTTGACGACCTATGCTACACTCTAGTTGGGCAAAATACCTAGATAGACTTTGCACAATCTTCGAAAGGTGTAGATTGTATGGTGTTTCTTTAGACCCGTTAAAGTGCCAATTTTGGGTAAAACCATAGATGTATCCTAAGGCATGTGGTGTCCAAGAACGACATTGCCATTGACTTCTCCAAAATCAGGGTTATTGTTGACTTGCCACCACCAACAAACTATAAGTGAGTTTAGTGCTTCCTGGGACACACATGGTACTATCAATGCTTTGTCTTGAACTATGCATTGATTGCTAGGCCACTTTACAAGCTGATGATCGTATTCGAGTGGATTGAGAAGTGTTGACGTGCCTATGAGGAATTGAAAAAGGCTCTCACTACCACACCTATTTTGCGAGCCCCAGATTAGAGCATAACATTCCACATGCACATTGATGCATCAAAGTTTGCCATGGGAGTTGTCTTGTGCTAGCCTGCTGAACACAGTCTTGACTATCCGATAAGCTTTGCTAGCAGACAACTCATGGATACGGAGATGAACTACTCCATGACGAATAGAAAAGACCTAGCTATGGTATTAGCTGTAAAGAAGTTTTGGCATTATGTTTTGGCTACACCTTTCATCTTCTTTGTGGACCATCAAGTTTGCTTTATCTTGTAAATAAACCCTGCTCTACAAGATGCATAGCTAAATGGATGTTTCTACTTTTAGATTTTGGCTTCTCCATGGTTGTATGCAAGGGCAAGCAACATTCCATGGCCAATCACATGTGTCGCATACCCATAGGAGAAGCCATTGGACAGAGGATTGTGGACGATCTACTTGATGCACACTTGTTTAGCATGCCCAGCAAGACAAAGACTTGTTCAAGGCAGACTTAATGCCATATTGGGCAAATGACATAGTCCAAATCTTAGATCACCGATTACTTGAGAGACCTATCGAAAAGGACAAGCTAAAGCATCTTATCCTTAAGATTTAGCCCTATTAGTTAATTGCCGGCCTGCTCCATAGATTGGGACAAGATGGCTTATTGCAAATGTGCATGTGTAAATACGAAATGAATGATGTGTTAACTGAAGTACATGCTGGAATCATTGGAGGGCACTTTAGTGGAGATACCATGGCCCCCAAGGTGCTACAATCTCAACTATGGTCGCCCAACCTATTTCACAATGTTGCCAAATTTATAAAGCACTGTGATGTGTGCCAAAGGACCAAGTTCCTTGTTCGTAAAGATAAGATGGAGTTGACCTTGATCATAGCATGATAACCCTCTGAAAAATGGGGAATTGACTTCATTGGGCTGATAAGTCCCACGGCACAGTACTCCTAGGCCAAGTATATCATAGTAGTCACTGACTATCTTATGAAACGGGCCAAAGCTCGAGCCACTAAGAAGAATGATGCTAGGACTACGGCTAAGTTCTTTGGGAGCAGGTGATCTCACGATTCGATTGTCCCATTGAGCTAGTTAGCGACCAAGGCACACACTTCATTACGAAGTGATTGTTCATTTGCTATCCACATTCCTGATCATCCATAGGAAATCATCACCTTACTACTCTCAAGCCAATGGTCAGACAAAATTGACAAACAAAATCCTAGTGAATGTCCTAACTAAAGTGTTCTTTCCCTCATGCAATGACTGGGATAACAAGCTCATGGTAGTGCTATGGGCTAT
The DNA here is from genome assembly GCF_053477565.2 of Lygodium microphyllum. Taxonomy (NCBI): domain Eukaryota; kingdom Viridiplantae; phylum Streptophyta; class Polypodiopsida; order Schizaeales; family Lygodiaceae; genus Lygodium; species Lygodium microphyllum. Next base: position 123,242,829 of record NC_141158.1, read on the forward strand.
AGGACATCCTACAAGACGACAATGGGGGAAACACCCTTCACACTAACCTATGGGACCAAAGCAATCATGCCAGTAGAGTTTTTTGTTCCAAACTTGAGAGTAGTAATACAAGAGAGATGCGATGGAAAGGAGGCATGGATGGAATGCCTGATAGAGCTAGAACATCTTTTTGAGATTGGCTCCTAGCTACCCATGTGCTAATCTGTGAAAAAGCACGATGCAAGAGTTGGTTTGACTAGCATGTCAAACAATGTGACTTCGAGCAAGGCAACCTCGTGTTGTCACAGAATCATAAAATAGAAATTGGAGTTCAGAGGGTTAGGGCCTTTCAAAGTTTGCAACATTAGTCAAATCAGCAATGTTGAGCTTGAGACCTTGGAGAGTGAGGGCATAGGCTTCTTCAATGGTAGTTGCCTTAAGAAGTACTACCCTCCAACCCATCCGTTGCGAGTTTCCAATGCTGCAACCGCTTGTCAATGTGAGAGTGGCCACTATCACAAAGATTGAGGACACAGACAAGGAAGCATTAGCACCTGCTTACTTGCAAATAAGAGTCATCGGTCAAAAAATACACACCTTCAACGTGATTATCGATGAGGGAGCTAACTTCAACATCCTTACCCATGACCATTGGACTCTGATTGATCAGCCCTACTTGCAACCCATTGGTTCAGTGGTTGCACTACTCTCAAGTTTGGAACAAAAAACTCTACTGGCATGATTGCTTTGGTCCCATAGGTTTCGTTCCAAACTTGAGAGTAGTGCATTCATGGGTTTCATTCCAAACTTGTGGCTCAGTGGTTTGGGTCTAAACCGATGCAACACTTGACACTCCCAGTGTCCCTATTGCTCCACAATCAGATGTAGTGCAACCTCAAAGCCCCAAGACAAACCCCTCACACAAGTCGTTAATAAGCACTCTACTGACCAATCCACACACCAAGCATCAATTGTTGAGTGATCTAGCCCATTCAAATCCCAACCTCCCATAGGCCTTAAAAACCCTCTTATGAGCATAGATCTATTCTCATTTTGGCCTCCGATTTAACCGAGGACATGGGGGATGACTTGGCCATGTGCATTAGATGTTTGGATGCCACGTTCACTATGCTTGCTAAAAGCTACGAGTGGTTGGACTTAGGTCTCCTAGAAGAGCCTTTAGCAACTAATGTATGCATGTTGCCATGCACCTGGGAAGAATCTGAATTTATGTTCATTAAAGTCCCCATGGTAGCCGAGGAATTGATTGCCATTGAGATTCCTCGAGAGCAAGCTCGTAAATAGAGGCTAATCACCTCCTATAGCAAGAGCAAAGTCTCTGCCACAAGCCAAGAGCTAGAAGAACTTAAAAACTCGGCTGAAATTGACTCTTCCTTTCTAGGCAAATGGTATGCTCTCCGTCTCCAATGGGAACAAGAGGGCTACCCAATTATGACCAATGCCGAGCAAAGACGTGCCACTAAAACCTCTGAGTACGACTCCATCTATGTGGCTCATACCTTGTTTCGAGTCTTGGCCATCATGTGCAAATGACCTTTAGAGGAATATGTCATGGCCCACCCCTATTTTGATCGGACCCTAATTGAGGAAGAACTACATATTGCTAGTAGAACGAACTCTGGTGGCTTTCTAACTGATGTCCTAACCTACATTACACATGTAGGCGTTCGATCTCATGACATGGATGGACATGCTCACTTGGAGCATAACCCACACTTCTACGCATAGCTCACTTAATGCCCTTAACCCTTCATTCTCCAATCTTAGGAAGGATTCACATCATTCTTGGGCAAAAGGAGGTAAGGTGGAAAAGAGGATATGTCTTAAAATCTCAATCAAATTTTAAAAGCTAAAAAGACGAATAAAGGTCAACTTATGATCAATGAAAAATTCAAGAACTTTTGTTGGAGTATGTGGACTACTTGAAGCAAAAGTTTTCATTCTAGACTGAAACATTTTACCTTTCCAAACTTGCATTCATTATCTACTTATCTTGTCGAGAGTTGTCTCAAGAAAACTAATGGTGAATTGTGATGTCATGACATGAATTTGACATGGCAGGTCAAGACAAAGGTAGCAAGCTTTGGTTTATAGATGAAGAGCACATGAAGTATGGCCTAATAGTAGAAATAAGGGCCTACAACTAGTTTAAGTTCAAGAACATCCTGAACTTGGAAGATGTGGTCATGGAAGAATAGGCTATGAAGTAGATTGTCGATCGATGCAACTTGAGCAAGTATGTAGAGAAGGTCGGGCAAGCTGTGGATTCCAGTTAGGGCGTGGAATTCCTACGAAATTTTGACGCTAACAAGAACTGTGGCACTATAACGGTGAGACAAGGAGAAGAAGCCCATAGGGTTGAGCCTTGAAATGGTGGAAAGAGGGTTGGACTTGGTCAACAAAATTGAGAGGCAGCCTAAAAGAGATGTCTACAGCATGTTAGGAATGGACAAGGCTAGTCCACGCCAACGAGAGAGTTAGCCTATCCTACATTCCTCTAGATCCTGAGGTCGGCCGACTGCAGGCCGCAGGTTCTCTAGTCTGAGAGAGATATAACCCTTTAATGAGAAAGATTGGAGTGCCATTGCTAGAGAGCCTTGCGGCCAAGTCCTTAGACAAAGTGAATTGGAATGGCTATGTGTGAAAAACCATTGAAGTTTCAACAAAGGCACTAGCCACAAATGCAAGACCAGCTTGTGGGAGTCCCCGGCTTCGATAGTAGGGAAGGCACAAAATAAACCATTAGGCAAGGCCTCAAGCATAGGATTTGGAGGTGTGCTCACTACAATTATCCAAGAGGCCATTGAAGACTTGGAAAACCCTATAAAGTAGTGGAAGAGACTCTAGAGCTCTCCCTTGCCCATGAATCACCAATTCAATCACCACTATAGGTATAGACTCCTTCTCCACATGAAACCTAGGAGATGAAGAAGTAGCAAGAGTGCAAAGAAAAGAAGCTGAGCAAGCTGCAAGAAAGAGGAAATGGCTAGAGGAGTCGAAGAAGTTGGAGGATGAGCAATGGAAGAAGTAGGAGGAAGAGAATGAGTGGGTGAAGAAGATTGAAGAAGAATCTCGAAAAGCAGAGGAGGAAAAAAAGAGGAAGCAAGTAGAGGAGGAGGAGAGGTTGAAAAGAGAAGATGATGAGCAGCTAGCCCTGGCCATGAGGCTATCAATTGAGGAGGCCTCCTACCCTTTTGAGCCAACAAGGATAAGCCCAAGAGAAGAACCAAGATCAAGCACCGCTATAGAAGAGAGGGCTCAAGAACATGTCATGATGATGGGCAAGGGAAAGGCCTTGTTGCGCCCGCTATCTCCAGCCTTGATTGTCACACTTGCTGCCACTCTAGAGACCTTAGAAGTCTTAGTGGACCAAAGCAACGTGGTGGCATGGGTGCAGTACTTGCTGAGCTCAAAGCAACTAGGCCTAGTGCCCAGTGGTGGAGCTCCTATGTTAGGGACAAAGAGGCTAGCCGCAGGGACACTGAATCTAGAAAGGACCCAAAGAAGCCCAAAGTAGAAACATCAATGACATCCATGCCGCTAGCCTTGCCACCAGTGGGCTAATTACGATGAATATGTATAGGAACTCCAAGGATAGCTAGAAAAGATGAAAGAGAAAAGAAAAGCTGCTATGGTAGAGATGGAGATTAAAAAAGAGGCATTTTGCTACCTATTAGCTTGAGAAGATGAAGTAGGTGACTATTTATCAGAGGCAGTTGAACAACTTGAAGAAGGAGTTAGAAGCAAAGAAGGAGGTAGAGGTAAGAAAAGAAGAAGAAGGCACACAAGAACTCTAGTTACAAAGGACAAAAAGGCAGTCTGAGAAGCTCTAGTTGGAGAAGGTAGGGGAGGAAACGAGTTTGAAAACAGATTTTTCAAGCCTTATGTAGGGACAAAAGGACATGGAAGAGGTCCTCGAGCAACTAAAGAAGAACATGGATGAGCTCATATAGGAGTTGAAAAGAGTAAAAACTCAAGCTCATGCACAATACCGTAAAGAGAAAAGGGAAAAAGAGCTATTGTTGAAAAAATTGCAAGAGGCCAAGGTACAAGAGGACGAGGTGTCTATTCAAAAGCTACGAGAGGCGGACAATAGACTCCTCAAGACCCTTCAAGAGTAGGAAAGACTACAAGAAGGGCTAAATCTCCATAAACAAGACAAGGTAAAATGCTTGACATATGGAAAGAACAAGATAAAGTGATGGTGACATTATCAAGAGAGTTGGGGGACAAGGAAGGATGGAAGAGAAGACCACGGCCTATGGAGAGAGAAATATTGGAAGGGTTAGAGACTTGGGTAACCACCTCACTCTAGCAGAAAGTGGAAGGATCATGGTAGAGATAAGGGCCAAAGCATCAGAGGTGGGACTAGAGGTCCAACAACATGCCTTCCTAAATATTGTGCTTCATGTAACTTAGGCAAGAGATGAGGATGGCATAGAAGGCCTATAGAAGAAATTGGAAATCATAAGAAGAGCCATAAAGTATGGGCTCCAAGAACACATCCCTAGAAGTAGCTCAAGCTTAAGTTTAGAACAACAAAGGTAGATTTTGCTACAAGTAGAATGCATGGCTCTCTAGAGAAGACTTAAAGCTGAGAATTGGAAACCAAGGACAGCAGGAATAGCCGACCACAACCACCCAAGCAGAACCATCAATGGAGGAAGGCCCAGATTTGGAGCCGCTTGATGACCTCGAAGGTCCGCTTGTTGAATAGACCCCACCCTACCTCCATCAACAGAAGCAAAAGGCCAAGAAGAAGACTCGATTGCCTTAGAAAGAATAATCAAGGCAAAAAGAAAACACAAGGAATTGGCTGATCTTACAAGGAGAAAATTTAGTGCCATGCCACAAGCAACACTCGACATGCAAATGCTACAAATTAACAAACAACTATCAATCAACGGGGCATAGAGTTGAATCACTAAGAGCAGTGGAAGAATAGGTGCACACCATTCAAATTTGAATTCTTCTACCTTGATGCTTTGAATAAAGTGCTACCTCCATAAGTGATTGAAGCGGCCATACAAATCTCCAAGAGGCTAGAAAAGAGGTGGCAAGACTAGAGCAAAAAGCCCACATTGTGGAGAAGAGAACCTACATGATATTGGGAGGATAAGGTGATGGAGGAGCCAAGAAAAGTCAAAGGCTACGAGTCCCAGCCTAAATGGTCCCGAAAGATCTGAGACAACAATTTTGAGGCATGGATGGCCTTTTGTAATACTCTCCCATATGAAATGAATGACCCCACATACATGGCTTCCTCTCGAGGCACCACAGTGTGGATTTTGACCAGGGGAAGCATGGCAGGTATGACTTCCCCTTGATCTATAATGTCAACGCTTCTAGCCACCCTGAAGAGTGCCTCGTTTTTGGAGCTCAAGACCTCTGACCTTCCATCACTCACTTCTTAGATGAGTTCATAGCATGCCCTGACCCCACCTTCCTTACCACTTGTAATTACCTTCATCTCTTGTGAATCCTATTAAAACAAAAGCTAGTACCACAGGAAGAGCACCTGCCATCACTCTACTTTGACGTCAATGCTGGAATAGATAGCTGTGCAATGACTTGCCTCATGCGAAGGGCCATTCTCTTACCAGCATTTTGCATGAGTCTCTTAAAAGATATGAGTGATAGTAGGTTCTCGAAGTGTAACCATCCTTTCCTCTCTACTATCCTGCTCAATGTAAGGATTAATCAGAAGGGCTACATACTAAGCCTTGCATTCCTTAGCAAATCCCTTAGGCCCCCTCCTGTGAAGCTCCTAAAGAGCATGAAGATGACATCTAGCTTGTCTCCTCCTACTTGTACCAAAAAGAAAAAGAAAAGAAAGGAAAAGGAAAAAGAAAACAAATAAAAAAGAAGAAAGAAAAGAAAAGAGAATATGAAGAAAAAGGGAAATAATAAATGAAGTCCGCTATAACATCAGAGTGCCACAACCACTGCAGCTAGGGGTTCTTAAGTTAGGTGTGTGGGTGGCCTCAGTCGGCCGGATGCCTAACCTCCTAGCTCCTTTGTTCCTCACTTCACACTTAAGGCTAGCACACACCTAGGGAGATCACACTCGCCTATGCTTAGACCTGTCTCCCTAAGCTACACCCACTGCACCTCCCCTTTACATAAATTGGGTTCTCAAGTGTGGGACAACACCCCAAGCTTCAACCCAACTTCTAGTTCCACTAGCACGGATGCAATGCATTGCATGACAATGTAGACACACCTCCTAGGTAGTGTACCTTCTTTTCCTTTTTAGGTGAATTCGACCAATTGCGACAACCCATCAACTTCAGAGGACCCATCACCCACTCAATCCTCTCTCGGCCTCCACAACCTCAACCATTTTGATATGCTTCTTCTCCATGTCCAATCCCCATAGGGTCCCATCATCGACCTCCAGGACAACCCTTCAACCACCCAAGCCCTCATCAACAAAGCCCACAAGTGCCATGGGATTGGCACTTGACTAGGAGGGGGTAATGTTAGCCTGAGCGCAAGAAATGCAAAAGATAAAAAAGAAGGAAGCAAAAGAAAAATTTAAAATACAGGACAAAGTGGAAAAAGGTAGCCCAATAGTAGAAATAAGAGAGAAGAGGGCCAAAAGTACAAAGACACCTTAAAAACCCAAGGTGGTACAAAAATGGAAGAGGCGGATTTTAAAATGCAAAGGCACCCCTAAATCTTTGTAAAAGAGCGCTAGGCTCCCTCCTGTGCAATTTATAAAGAATAGGTAGGCATGGTGAAGCCACAATGTAAATAGAAGGGAATAGGAAAAGAGGACCTAGGCTAAAACAACTGGTCATGTAAAAGGGGTGGGTTCCCAAAAGGGATTAGGACATGTATAAAAGCCAAAAAAGTGAATAGAGAAGCTCATTCCTGTGTGTGGCCAAAACTAGCTCTCCTCCTCCTCCTCCTCCTCTTCTTGATCTTGCTTTCTTGTGCTTGTGCTTGGGAGAGGGAGTGTGAGGAAGTGAGTGTGTGAGGGTGAGGGATCATGGTGGAGAAGCTCTCCATCTTCTACTCTCTTCTTCTCTTCTCTTCTCTTCTCTTATCTCATGCACGGTGCAATGATCATGGAGCTTGGAGCTTGAGGATCGAGCTCGCTTGAAGCTTGTGCTTGGATCGTGGAGCTATCGAAGTGCTTGAGGGAGGAGGAACTTGATCGAGCATGGAGGTAAGATCACTACACTTGTAGGTGTGAGAGTGCGTACGACTATGTGAGAGGTGGTCATTGCACTTGGCTTGAGACACTTGAAAGAATAAGCAGTCCGTGGGTCTTGGCAGTCGAGTGTGAGCTCCCATAGAGGGAGTAACAAATGCAGTTGTATCCACCACTATGGAAGGCAAACTTGATGGAACAAACTATACCTTGTGGAAGCTCAAGACAAGTGCCATCTTGGATTCATATGAGCTCTTGGATACAACTTTGGGGATTAATGCTAAACCAATTGCAATCCCAAATCCAAGCAATTGTAGTAACTGAATTCCACTTGATCCAACTCTTATTTGAGCTAAAAATGCAAAAATATTGATGCACTTTATGCCATCATTACTAATACATTTGATTCTATTCTTACTCTCATTCAACACACATCCAAAGCTAGCTAAGCTTGGGATTTACTGAGATGTTAGTATGAGACACAAAACTAGACAAAACTTGGAGAATTAGCTTCTAACAAAAAATCTTTTTTATGGAGAAGCAGTAGAGGTCTTTTTGATGGAGAATTAGAGGTCTTATTATGTGGATTAAGAATCTATGTGACCGAATGACAATGGTCAATATAGCAAAGGTGATTGAGGAGATGCATTCGAGTTTTTCTACCCAACTATGATGGCATGGTCATAGAACTCCCACTCTTACTTTTGAGGACTCTAGTACCATATTATGAGAGGATGAGATACATATGAAATAGTTGTAATGAAAGTAGTGGTGGAGATGTTGCATTCACAACAAATACCAAAGCTAAAGGTGAGAAGAGGAAGGATTGGAAGAATAGATTCAAAGGAAATTTCCATTACTATGGAAAGAGTGGTAGCATGGTAAAGGAATGCATAAAGAAAGCAAATGATGAAAAGAATGGCACTACAAGGTCTTCTTTTGAATGCAAAGACTTTAAAAACACCACTAAAGCCGAGTTGGAGTTGTTCATATTGATTGAGGAGTTTTGCTCCTTAGGTCAAACTTCAAAGGTAGATGAATCATGGGTTCTAGATAGTGGAGCAACTTATCACATGACAAGCAAGAAAGATGGTATAGTTCTCTATGTCCTCTAAGAGACTTCATTACTATGATAGTCGAGAACAATGCAAAATGCCCAATTTAAGGAACATGTAAATTTCTAACATTAAAAGGATAATCTAACAATCTTTCAAATGTATTGAATGTGCCTCAAATTAAGAAAAACTACTTTTCATAGCTCGTTGTCTCACAATTGTATTCCAATAATATAGGACTAGAGATTCTTGATGGTGTTGGTAATTTTGTTTGCAAAGAAGTGAAACGAGACAACTTTTATGAGCTCACAACTCTTAAATCCACCATTGGAGAAGGATATAGTAAGCTTTGGCATGGGAAATTTGGCCATAGCTTTATAGTACTCAAAGAAATGCAAAAGGCTCGGATGGTTGCATACCTACCTAACTGAAATGCATCAAACATGTGAAGCTTGTTTCATATGCAAGCAATAAAGAAGTTATTTTAAAAACAAAGTAGCTACCATAGTAGAAAGATATGGGTGTATTTTCCTTGAGATAAAGTTGGAGCTTTTGGTAAGTTCAAACAGTGGCATAATCTTGAAAGAAGCAAGAACATGAATAACTTTTGTAGTGATAAAGGAGGACAATTCACTTCCAAATTAGTTCGTTGATTGCTTGAAGGAGAATGGCATCAAGCATCAACTCACAATAGCCTATATCCCTCAACAAAATGGTATCATGGAGTGATGCAACCATACTAGAATCTTTTTGGGGATGTCATGATGTATGTTGAAAGGAAAAGGATTACCAAACTGCATTGTCATGGAGATAGTCAAGGTAAAGGGGAAAAGATTACCAAACTCTTTTTGGGGTGAACCAATAAACACAATAGTATACATCCTCAATTGGAGCCACACTAAGGTGTTGAAGGGGAAAATGCCTCAAGAAGCCTAGTCTAGTAGAAATTTTCTATTGCACATTTTAGAATATTTGGATGTTAGTGTTATGTTTATATTCTAGATAAGAAAAAGGACCAAGCTAGAAGCCAAGAGCTAGAAATGTATATTTCTTGGGTATAGCTAGAATCTAAAGCTTAATAGGTATATGATTATGAGGCTAATAAGGGTAATTTCCAACCATGATGTGGTGCTTGTGGAGCAGCCACATGCAATGGAGGAGAAAGGGTCCCCTACATTATCATCAAAACAAAAATTAGCCCACCTCGTGTCTACACCAAATGCTGAAGTTTCTGTAAACAAGGAGGAGGATCTCTTAGATTTGTAAAGAGAAGGAGGAGAATGATCTCTCAAATGATGAAGTCTTTGGAAAGAAGAAGGAGGAGGATCTCTCAACCCCAAAATAGCCTACTTTGGTGCTACAAGAGAGGCCACTTCCCAAGTGAGCAAAATAGCTCTTTGATGAGAAGGATCCAACTCCTACAATTGAGAAGGAGTCACTTGTTGGTGGACTTTAAATGTCAAAAAGAATAGAGGAGAAAAGAAGTGCTTCTGAATGCATTGTCAATATGACCTTGCTAGCTAAGATAATGCAAGTAAAGAAGCCTACAAGTTTAAATGAATCTATGGATAATCCAAAGTGGAAAGATGCTTGCACTCATAATATGATAGTATCATTGAAAATCAAACTTGAAATTTGGTCAATTGGCTAGAACATAGGAAAGTAATTGGTACAAAATGGGTTTGGAAGACCGAATAAAAATCAAATAGGTCTTTGGAAAAGTACAAGGCTACTCACATATAGAAGGCTTTGATTTTCATGAACCATTTGCATCTATAGCTTGGATGACCATTGTTCCTAACCCTTGTTGTTCATAAGAAGTGGCTATTCTTTTAGATGGATGTGAAATCTACATATTTGAATGGAAAGAGAAGGAGGAGATATATGTGGCCCAACCACATGATCTAAGGTTCATGGCCAAGAAAATAAAGTTTGCAACCTTAGAAAGGCATTGTATGGGTTAAAATGGGCCCCAATGGCATAGTGTAAAATGATAGATGGATTTTTCAAAAGCATTAAGTTTACCATAACATAAGTACTTTTTGATGCTAACTTGTATGTGATTATGTAGGATGGCAATTATGTAATCCTTGTTTTGCATGTAGATGAGTAGATCACCATTTGCAAGAGACCATGAGCATATGCTTCGTAGGGAGATGCTAAGTTTTGAATTTGAAATGATAGACTTGGGGCTTATGCATTTTTGCTTGGGCATTGAGGTGTTTGAATAACCAAGCAAAATCTTCATTTCTTAGTGAAGGTATGCTAGGGAGATTTTTAAGGTGTTCAAGATGACCAAGTGTAAGGTAGTGGTTTCACCAATGGAAGTAAATGCAAGGGTATCATTTGAGGATGCATCATCACTTGTGGATATTAGCTAGTATTGAAAGCTTGTGGGAAGTCTTATATTTCTATGCAATAATAGGCTGAATCTTGGTTATGCATTCAGAGTCCTAAGTAAGTCCTCAAATAAGCCCCAAGAGAACCACTAGAGAGTAGGGATGAGGGTACTACAACACTTGAAGTGTAGAGAAGACTATGGCATCACCTACAGATCAAGCAAGTCCTTGGTTGAACATTTTGATTCAAATTGGACAAGAGATATTGATTCCATAAAATTGGTGTGACTAGATATGGCTTCTCACTTGGATCAACAAGAAGCAACCTATAGTGGTCTTATCTTCAATAGAGGTTGAATACAATGCAACATGCTTTGTTGCTTGTGAAACAATTTGGTTGAGGAGGATTTTGGGAGATATGGAAGTTCTAGTCAAAGCAGCCGATAACCATGAAGTATGATAATTAGAGTTGCATATGGAGATTCCTTCATGCCCACACAAAGCATATAGAGATTCAATATCAATATATGTGGGAACTCGTTGAGGATAGAGAAGTGGAGATGGAATATTGTTCTACATAGGAAAATTGTGCTAACAGGCTTTTAGGAGTGAAGAACTAGCAAGGTATCTTCATCGAACAAAACAAGTGGTTCACTTTTCAGTGGATATTAAGGGGGGGTGGGGTGTTAGAAGTCACTCAAATGCCCTTCCCTTAGTCAACTACTTATGCTCCAAGTGCCAAATGTTGTAAGCCCCCAAATAAGGAAAAGCCATGATGGACATTGGGCATCAGCGGAGTCCCCAATCTAGACACACTAGAAGGGGTCTAACCTTAAAGACCATATGATTATGAGATGTCTTATGTGGAATTGACCATTGGGTCAAGTGGAAAAGAGTTCATTGTATAAAACCAAGTGGTAAGTTATGGGGATTATGGGAATATAATTTGGTGGTGGTTGGTGGGTTGGATGGACCATGTGGGTGGCGAGTTAAGGCGAACACATAAGCGATGAAGTAAGGGGAACTGTGTTGGTGGAATTTACTATCTTACATGTTGATGGATGATATTTAATATCCTAGTCCCCAACAACCTTATCTATCCACCTCCCTTTTTCCACCTCTCACTTTATGGATCCACCTTTTTTCTCACCTACCATCCACTTTATGGATCCTTTATGGTTCCACCTGCCACCCACTTATGGATGTATCCACCATCCACTTTATGGATGCACTAACCATCCACTTTATGGATCCACCATTTTCTCACTGACCATGTTGGCCTCTTTGTAAGGCAATTGTTTATATAAATATCTATTGATCATGTATTGACATACCCTCTAAATTCATTTACCTCCATCCAACATTTATTTAGATCACCATCAAAAGCTCATAAAAGTGCATGGGTGGATAGAGCCTTCAAGAATCACTTGTATTAGTTTGGTAAAAGGAAAAAATATTTTCTTTTTTTTCTCCTATTTTCTATTGTACTTGTGTTGGTTGTTCTATTTTCTTACAAATAGCTTCTTCTATACCATTGAAGAATATGTAGAAATACATGATCCCAAGTGTTAGCTTGAGATGATTAGAAAAGTTAGGGAATGGGTCAAGGAAGCACAAAAATGCTACAAACCAATACCTAAGAACATGCATATAGAACCATTTCGAAGGTGTCACAACACACTTGGACTGTTGAGGCACAATATGTTTGAAGTAGACACCAACATGATTATAGAGATAGCTTCAACATGTGTCATTGTGTATTGAGAACTCCTTAATGGACATTTAGCCACAAGGAGGACTTTTAAATCATGGATAAAAGGTGAACAATAGGTGCATGCAAATACAAGGCTAGGTGCATACACATAGCTTCACATCTAGTAGACCTCTAGGAGCTTTAAGAGTTGAAACTTTTTGGGAAGGGGATGAGTCATATAGCTATTCCTAATGTTAGATCTAGGAGACACTATCATGCAAGGAAGGATCATAAACATTAAACTAGAGCAAGAACAATCAACAACCAATTGATTCAAGAGAATGAAAATCTATCTATTGACGTCATGCCTTCAATCCAACATTGGATAATTGATCAAAGGTTAAGTTCCCAAGAATGTTGATTCTCTATTAGCTTTGTCATGATGAAAGGTGTTGATTTTGACTTGATTGTAGGGTACCCTGTGATCATGGATTTGAAACGATAGACTAATTAAAGATTGGGCCAATAGACTAGTGAAGGTAGAAATGGAAAATGGGAAACTTGCATGTTGTTTAGACACTATACCAATACTTCTAGTAAGGCAAAAAGGGTATATCCACAAAATTGAAAATACTAAACAAGTACATCCCAATTCTTGATAATGAGGAAGATTGTATGCACATATTATCCACATTAGAGTCTCCACTCATGGTTGAAGAGGAGGCCAAATCAATAAGCCATAGATTGAGCAAGATAATATTAGTGCATTGAGTTGCAATGGGAGAAGAGAAAAATATGCAAGTGAAGTAGAGGGTGTGCCCTTGCTAATATTGGGCATAATGCATGAGATAATGGAGGCAATGTCCTATCAAATACCTAGAACCATGCATGAACTAAATAATGCCCTCAAGATGCAATGAAGATATTGAGAGAGAATGCTTTTGCCAATCGTCCCTAGAGAAGCCCCTAGAGGAAAATTACATGGTAATGAGATAGAAAGTATGAGCTCACTTTGACTACAGATGTGCATTTTTAAGTAGAAACAACATAGGAAGATGGATAGGCTGTAACACTTCTTACAAAACCACCACTTTCTACAACACTACTTTGCAAGCCATAGAGAAAATCCTACCCATCCTAGGAGGAGATTGAGCTAATTCAAAATTTGATTTGTGGGAATTCCTAGGATCCCTAGGCAACAATTAAGTGGAGCTAGTACAATGCATGAGGTGCCAATATTGGAAAATGAATCTTGTATCGATACCAAAATCAAGAGTGATACTAAGATGCCATGTTTAAAGGAGTTAGGAGATTGAAGCAAGTCCTATAGATTCACTTGATGGAAAAGCATCAAGAAATAAGAAAAGAAAAGGCCATGATGATACCAAGGAGCAAGCAAAATATCAAGATCTCCTAAAATGTGGTGCTTAAGAGATTCTATGATTGTCATGCTAAGGGTAAAGTCTAAAGGGACAATAAGTGAACCTATCAAAGAGTTTTCAAAGGTGAAGAATATGAACTTGGCATATGAATGTGAACCATCTAAACCCATCTACATTGTTGAGGACCCCATAATGAATGAGGAGGTCACCTATTGGCCCTTCTTAAGGAGTTCTTCAACACATTTTCTTGGAACTATTCCAAACTCAAGGGAATACCGCAAACATGATCACTCATATATCCTCATGGTGTGAAGAAAAACCTATAACACATAGGCCATACCCCATGAGCCCAAGGTAAGTGAAAGCTATGTGAGAAGAGTTTATAATCTTGATAGTGCAAAGCAAATCTTGTAAAAAAAAGGCCACATCCCATGAGCCCAAGGTACATACAAGCTATTTGAGAAGACTTTGCAAATTTAAAAAAGTAAACTTTGTGAAGAGATGGATTCGGTATCGCCAAGAGTAATGGCTCTAATAGAGAAATGGAAATATCATAATGTGTATTGACTATGATAATCTTAATATAACAACCAAGAGGAACAATATCCCTTGGTCTATTAGAGCACACACTAGAGATTATGGAAACTAAGGAAGTCTAGAGTTTTTGAGAAAATTCTCTGTAAAAAAATACACGACGTAGCGAACAGAATCTGAGAAAGAGATAGACAGTACACAACAGATAAGAGGAGAATCAGTAAATTCTTTAGCTCCAAACAACTGATACAAAGATGGCTCTGTCCACCCGTGTGCTTCCACTGTGTGAAGCTTAGATGATGATCTAGACAGAAGATAGGTGAAGAGCTTAAGGCTAGCTAGAACAACAACTCTGACTAGGTGAAAGATGAATGATAGATGGCTGTGAAGGGTTTAGCTTTTATAGCACGTGAAGGCCGTTAGGTGGGCCTGACCGACCTACCATATGAGCTTCCACTAGTCAGCCAGGGAATATTCCCTTTACCATCGGGCCGGGGGCAGCGGACCCCCGCCGGGGGGGGCCGCTGGTCCCCCTTGGGACCCCCTAGCCAGGGGCTGCTTCTGCGGCCCTTGGACCCCAAAATAGGGGCCCCTTTTAACTCCCTTACCCTGCAACTTAATGCAATGCGCATCGAGTTGCTATCAGCTTAACCACTTTGTCTAACCCAAAGACTAGACCCATAACGGTCACCTTTTTGCCATCCGATCACATAGAACTCATTTGATATACAAGTCAGGACTCAACCAATATCCGGGCTCACATTTGGCTTCTCCACATAATGGGGGCCTTACAATTTTGAGCATCATGGATCATTGGTGGCACCTAATGAGGGTGGGGCATTGATCATATCTAACACCCCCCCTCAATGTCCACCCATAGGTAAACTATCTCCTCGGCCCAATGCCGAGTCTCTGAAGATGAACTTGAAGCAGATCCTTCGTAAGTGCTTTGGTGAAGATATCTACTCCATTCTCCTCTGTTGGACAGTAAACCAGTTCCACTATCCCATCCTCCATCAAATCACACACATAGTGATACTGGATCTCTATATGTTTGGTACATGCATGAAACACTGGATTTTTGGCAATGGCGATGCAACTCTGATTGTCACATCTCAGCATAGTTGGTTCTTCATCCTGCACTCCCACATGCCATAGAATCCTTCTCAACCATACTGCTTCACATGCAGCAAAACAAGCTGCCTTGTACTTTGCTTCGGTAGAAGACAATGCCACTGTTGACTGCTTCTTACTAATCCAAGAGAAAATTCCTGAACCCAAAGAGAAACAATAACTAGAAACTGACTTCCTGGAATCACTGTCTCCTGCCCAATCTGAGCCACAGTTCTCCACAAGAGAAGTTCCGAAACTGTATGTGATACCATAGTCAAGAGTTTCCTTCAAGTATCTGAGCACCCACATCCCAGCTTTCCAATGACTCTCATGAGGTTTGTTTGAGAACCTGCTCAAAACCCCAATAGCAAAACTGGTATCTGGTCTGGTGTTACACAAGTAGCTAGTGTTGATGTATCCTCGACGGATAACTTTGCATTCACCTCCATAGGTGTAGCTATCTCCTTGCACTCGGTCATGCCAAATGTCTTCAAGATCTCCCATGCATACTTCTTCTGAGAGATGAAGATCTTTCCTTGCTCTTGCGAGACTTCAATCCCCAAACAATAGTGTAGCAAGCACAAGTCTGTCATTTCAAACTCAGAACTCAAAGCCTTTCGAGTTTGGTTGATCATATCTTCATAGTCACCTGTAATAAGAAGGTCGTCCACATATAAGACAATCACTACAGACTTTTTACCACCCCTGTAAACATATAAGTTAGCATTTGAGGCACATCTTTTGAAGTTTAGGTTTAAAAAGAACTTATCTATCCGCTGGTACCATGCTCTGGGGGCTTGTTTCAGCCCATACAATGCCTTCTTCAGCTTACACACTCTGTTCTCAGAATGGGGGGCCTCAAACCCTGGTGGCTAAGCCACCTACACCTCCTCCTTGAGGTCACCATTTAAGAACGCTGACTTAACATCCATTTGGTACACTGGCCACTTCTTGTGGGTAGCCATTGCAAGTACTGTGCGAATAGTGGTCATTCTGGCAGTTGGGGCAAATGACTCTTGAAAATCAAACCCTTCAACTTGTGAAAATCCTTGGGCAACCAGTCTAGCTTTGTACTTTTCTAAGGTACCATCAGCCTTGTACTTTACCTTCCAGATCCACTTGGTGCCAATAACCTTCCACTTTGCTGGTCGATCCACTAGCTCCCAAGTGTCATTCTTCATTATGCTGTCATACTCCGCTTGCATAGTAGCCTTCCATGATGGATCTGCAAGTTCTTCTTCTAAGTCAATTGGCTCCTTTACTTCTCTCATAATCTCAACCATCAAGGCCATATTGACTATGTGAGCAGAAGCCCTCCTTTGCTCCTCTATTCTCTGAGACCTCCTTGGTCCGTCTGCCTTCTTCTCAACAGATGCAGGCATAGGATTATTGTGGTCATAGAGCTGCTTCACCCAACGCGGCAATGGATTTTCCGGTGGGGTGATGTCAGGTTGGTGAACTTTTTCCTCATCATCTAAAGATGATGCTTCCTCCTCCTTAAGGATAGGGATAGCTCTCGGGACACGTTCATAGTGGACTACTTCTTCGCTTGATGATAAAGTGGAAGAACTTGCCTTCTCCTCCTCCACTCTATGCGGCTCCTCCTTGAACACCACATCACATCTCGTGATGATCTTTTTTGCCTCTTGGTCATATAATTTGTAAGCCTTCTGCTCATCACTATAACCCAAGAAGATACATTTTTTGCTTTTTGGTTTTAACTTGTTTCTCTTCTCATCTGGAACATGTGCATAACATTCACATCCAAAAATTCTGAAATGTGAGACAGATGGTTTCTTACCAGTGTAAGCCTCATGAGGTGTTTTTCCCTTGAGAGCCTTTGTGTAGCTCCGATTTAGAATGTAGACTGCAGTATTAACAACTTCAGCCCAAAAATGGTTAGGCAATCCCTTGCCCTTTAGCATGCATCTTGCCATCTCCACAATGGTGCGATTCGTGCGTTCCACAACACCGTTCTCCTGAGGTGTGTGAGGCGTCGTCAATTGATGCTTGATCCCTTTGCTCTTGCAAAAGTCTTCAAACTCCTTTGAGTTGAACTCACCACCACCATCTGTTCTAAATTTCTTCACACTTTTCCTTGTTTCATTCTCGACAAGTTTTAG
Organism: Lygodium microphyllum; assembly: GCF_053477565.2. NCBI lineage: Eukaryota > Viridiplantae > Streptophyta > Polypodiopsida > Schizaeales > Lygodiaceae > Lygodium > Lygodium microphyllum. The sequence goes on from NC_141158.1 coordinate 123,260,227, forward strand.
CCATTCTTTAAACTTACCAAAAGCTTGAGCCTTATCACGAAGGAAGTACACCCACATCTTCCTACTGTAGTCGTTGACAATCAACATAAAATAAGAAGATCCCCCCAAGGCCTATGTAGGCATCTTACCACACAAGTCAGCATGCACCAACTCTAGAGGAGCCTCTACTCTATTCTTGCTTTCTTGTGGAAATGCCTTTCTTTGTTGCTTGCTCATCATACAAGCTTCACATGGTTCCTTCAATTCAGTTATTGTAGGTAGGTGAGCAACCATACCTTGCTTTTGCATCTCCTTCAACACTGCAAATTTGATGTGTCCAAACCTTTCATGCCAAAGCTTACTTATGCCCACTCCAGCGGTGGCTGTAAGAGCACTTAGCTCATATAGGTTGTTCCTTCATTCTCCTTTGCCAACAATTGTGCCAGCACTATCAAGAATTTCTACACCTGTCTTCTTGAACCTCACTTCATGACCAAGATCAGTTATGGCAGCAACAACTGATAACAGATTTCTCTTGATTTCGGGAACATACAACACATTTGAAAGTTTTTGACTTCACCATTTGCAGAAACTAAAGAAATAGTACTTGTGCCCGTAGCAGGGCATTTAGCATCATTTCCAACCGTCATAGTGATAGATTCTTGTAGAGGCTGCATAGAACTGTATAGACCTTTCTTGTTGGTCATGTGACGGGAGGCCCCACTATCCAACACCCATGAGTCAGTGGTAGATTTTTCTTGCGCCGAGGAGCACACTTCCTCAATGGTCGCCATGAATAATTCCAACTCTGCTTCAGCCGTATTGGCTGTCTCTTTCTCTTTACTTTTAAGGGTACAATTCTTTTCATCTGCCTTCTCGACACGAGAATCTGCAATTGCATGTCCTTTCTTCTTGCAGTAGAAGCACTCTCCTTGAAACTTCTTCTTGCCGCCCTTCTTCTTTTTGTCACCATCATTTTTGGTGGAGGAACCACCTTTGCCTTTTGCATTGGCAGAGAATGCAGCATCTCCATTGTTGCTTCCTTCTCGAGCTTTCAGCCTCAACTCCTCCTCCATCAATAATGCACAAAGCTCCTCAAAAGTCAAAGCTTGAGGTCTCACCTGAGTGTTAAGGGTTGTTACTAGTCCATCAAACTTTTGTGAACAAATTCGAAGACACCTCCGAGCTAGCTCTTCGCTAGTCTTTTTATCCCAGTGCCAGCCATCTGGTCACACAGATTCTTAATCTGAGTGATGAATGCTTCAACCGTCTCTCCTTCAGCAAACTTCTCCGCTGCTAGTTGATTCTCCAAGTTTTGAATCCTTGTTTGGTTTCGTATTTCATATTGACTCCTTAGTACATTCCAAGCCTCTAACACTTTGGTTGTATGCTGAATCAAAGTCAGAACATTGTCAGAATAGCTTGTAACTAAGGCACACAATGTATCTGCATTCCTTCATTTCCAAGCTCGTAGAAGATCTGCATTCGGAGGAATCATCACACTAGAATTTGATGGGTCAGGGGTAGGCTGTGGTTCTGCATCAGTCCCTAGCACAATCTCCAGAAGCTCATAAGAATTAAGGATAGTTGTAATTTTGAACTTCCACAAGGTGTAGTTTGTACCATCTAACTTGCCTTCGCTGAAGGTTGGTGGACGAATCCTCAGTGTTTGAATAGCCGGTACAGTAGCACCACCTCCTACACTGCTTCCTGATGCGCCAAAACTGCTTTCAGAAGTCTACATAGTTTCTCTTTGCCGTTGAAGCCTTTGCCTCTTGCACACTCTCCGATCTCTAGAGCCCCCTGGGCTTTGATACCATGTAAAAAATTACACGGTGCAGTGAACAGAATCTGAGAAAGAGATAGAGAGTACACAACAGATAAGAGGAGAATCAGTAAATTCTTTAGCTCCAAACAACTGATACAAAGATGGCTCTATCCACCTGTGCACTTCCATTGTGTGAAGCTTAAATGGTGATCTAGACAGAAGATAGGTGAAGGGGTTTAGCTTTTATAGCCCGCGAAGGCCGTTAGGTCGGCCTGACCGACCTACCATATGAGCCTCCACTAGTCGGCCAGGGAATATTTCCTTTACCATCAGGCCGGGGGCGCTGCCCTTGGATCCCCGCCAGGGGGGCCACTGGCCCCCCTGGGACCCCCCAGCCAGGGGTTGCTTTGCGGCCCTCATACCCCAAAATAGGGGCCCCTTTTAACTCCCTTACCCTGCAACTCGATGCAATGTGCCTCGAGTTGCTACCAGCTTAACCAGTCCGTGTAACCCAAAGATTAGACCCACTACGGTCACCTTTTTGCCATCCAGTCACATAGACCTCATCTGATATACAAGTCAGGACTCAACCAATGTCCGAGCTCACATTTGAATTCTCCTCATAATGGGGGCCTTACAACTTTGAGCACCATGGATCATTGGTGGCACCTGATGAGGGTGGGGCATTGATCATATCTAACATTCTCTAGGTATAACCAAGTGCAAGTTTGCTTGGTCAGTACGCACAAAATGACCTTTGGGGATATGCATACATGACTCTTAGATATATTTTTTGGATTGCAGGAACAATTAACAAGTTAAAAAGTCCATGGAATACAAAAAAGTTGATTAAAATTTAATCACACTACTCTTAATAATTCATGAAGATATTTTAATCCCATTCTTAAGCACATGGTTGTTAACCCCCAAAAGAGAAGTTAAGCACCTGAATTTGAATTAGAAGTAAAGAATCATCTTAAGCGCTATCCATTCACAAGGTGCGATTGAAAATTTTTTGTTATGGAAGGAATGAAGAATATTGTTGTAAATATCTATGTGAGAGCTAGGCTCACTTCTATGTAAATAGTAAAATTTATTGATGGTAGAATAGGTAATTTCATTCACTCTAGATTGGTTGGGTCTCATTAACGTAAGGATATACAAAAAAATTCAATTGAAGAGCCTAAAAAGTGGATAGGGTGTCTAACATTGGGTGGAAATCCTAATTTCAATTGTATGTATAAAAGCTAAATAGTGAATGCAAGAGCTCATTCTATTGCATGCCATTCTGTGAGTTTAAGCATTTTTTATCCTTTGTTTCTTGCTTCTTTATTGCCATTTAGAGAGAGAGAGAGAGAGAGAGAGAGAGAGAGAGAGAGAGAGAGAGAGAGAGAGAGAGAGAGAGAGAGAGAGAGAGAGAGAGAGAGAGAGAGAGAGAGAGAGAGAGAGAGAGAGAGAGAGAGAGAGAGAGAGAGAGAGAGAGAGACAGAGAGAGAGAGAGAGAGAGAGAGAGAGAGAGAGAGAGAGAGAGAGAGAGAGAGAGAGAGTGTGTGTGTGTGTGTGTGTGTGACAAGAAAGTGAAGCATTTTGTTGCATCTACTCTTCTATTCTCTTTATTCTTCATGTTTTTCTTGCTTTGTGTACCACCGAAGTGTGGGGGGATCCTCGAGAGTGGCAATTGACCAAAGCACAAGCACATCAAATGTAGCTCAAATCCAAGTGTCAAAGCATGTCATAACCATATATGGGATCATACATCAATGCTTGACATCATCATAGACATGGGTCATACGCGAAATACCACATAGGCATAATAGCTCATCGTTGTATGCTTATTGTCCAAAATCTTATGATAGCATTAAAACTCTACAAAATTGATCTATTCAAGCTCTAAACAATCCAAAAAGCATAACCATGCCATCCGAGCATTAAAATAGCATCCTCAAAGCATTTGACATGCATTGTGGATTTATTATTTGTTGTCCAAACCGAAACTGTTCTATTCTATTTGAAATAAAGAATATAAAGCTACACAAAATTAACTTTCTAAGCCATATCTATACCTCTCATCACACTCTTCGTTTCTGGCTATAGAATGTGTGAATTTCATATCGTATACAAAAGTTATGGCCAAAATATGACAGTGCTATCAAGCTGCTATAACTGTCCATGACTTCTATATCATGCTATGTATCCACTCAAAATGGATAGAATGGCTAATCCTCAACTCAATAAGCACTCAAGAAGGCTCAACTAAGCCCTGTAAAGCTCCTCAACAAGCTAGGAGCAAGAAATAATGGTTGCCATAAAACCTTGAGTTAAAGCTTTGAATTTGGGCTGAAGCAAAGGATGAAGAAGCTCCTTGAGTGGTTGGTTCTAATACAAGTTGAAAAGTAGAGCCTGCGTGGAAGCACACAAGTGAAAGCTAGAGCAAAGAAAGAGCTATGGTGGATGGACTAAAAGATAAAGAGAGAGAGACACCATATGTGGGAACTCTAATAGTCACAATGTGCAACTAGTCTTCCCCTATTCAATAGTCACTGAAAGAATCTCGAAAGAATAAAGAATAAAGTGACAGTGATGGGGCCCACCACTTGTAGTGTGCATGTGTGCAGTCATGGTATGGGAGGTAAGTACATGGAAACAAATGCACAAGTACCTTTACTCCCACTCCTAGGTTGGTCATAGTGAGAGGTGAATACAATGGTTTTGAGCTAGAGAGTGAGTGACTTGGTGAGAGCTAGTCTACCACAATTGGTTGAACTCTTGAATCAATACGAGATCCACTCATATCCCATTGTTGAGTGCATGTAAGCCTCAACATTTGATTTCATTGTTGTCAAGACACAAGCATAACTAGCTAACTAAGATGCTTGCTTTCTTGTTGTACATAGGAATAGAAAGCTCACATATCTGTGTGAAAGGGATTTGTGAGGAACTGATCTTTTACATGGATACTAGATGCTTTCAAAACTTGCATGATTAGGTTAGGAATCAAATCTATGTTTTGTCCATTTTAGTAAATTGGAGCAATTGAACTTTGGTTTGGGATAGTTGAACTTTGGTTTTGGTAAGAAATGTTGATTAATAGAGAAGAAGAGAAAAATATAAACAAATAAAAAAATTTACAATGGTATGAAGAGAAGAGGAGAGGTTCCTTGCTATGTATTGATGTGGCAATTTTTATTGTAAAGGGATGAATGTTGTGGGCTTGAGAAAGGCATTAGAATATTTCCTATAAGTGGAGAAGAAGTTCAGCCAAATATTTGTATTCTAGATTGTATTGGGGGGGCACTTGAGTGTAGAAATGAGAGCTTCGGGTATAAAGAGAAAAGACACTCAAGTGGAGGACTCAACCATTAGATTTGCTAGAGAGGAATTCAATGAGTGAAGGATCCAAATACCTAATGAGCACAAACATGCATTGATGAAAAAAGGGGAATAATTGCATTCAATCTACTAGGGCCTACAACCGCTATCATGAGGATAATGGCCTTACAAAGAGAAAATGCACTCAAATGGAGGACTCAATCATTAGACTTGAGGTAGAGGAACTCAATGAGTGAAGAATCCAAATACCTAATGAGAACAAACATGCATTAATGAAAAAGGGGGAATAATTGCATTCAATCTACTAGGGTCTATCATGAGGGTAATGGCCTTACAAAGAGAAAATGCACCAGTGTGTGGAGGACTCAACCATTAGATTTGAGAGAGAGGAATTGGATGAGTGAAGGGTCCAAATACCTAATGATCATAAACATGCATTAATGTAAAAAGAGGAATAATTGCATTCAATCCATGGGGCCTACAACCGTTATCCTCATGCCTTCTATTTCTGATAGTCGTGAGAACTAAAAGGCTCACCCCCATGTCAAGATAATTTGTTTGTGAGGATACACTTTAATTCAACATCTTGTAATTAATGTTGGGGAGGGCCACCCACTCAACTGGTGTAGGAATTGGGAAGTGTGTAAGAACAATCAAGTGGTGCAAGGATCCTCAAGTGGAATACTAGCTTGAGTAGGAATAGTGGAAGAGAGTGCTCAAGGTAAGCACTTGAGTAGAGGTTGAGGGATTAGAGGAGAGAGGAAGGAGATGGGTGAGGAAGGAGGAAGTCATGCATGTGTCCAAAGCATGTACATTAGTGTTGGGATGAGCACCAACATCAATATGACTTTAAAAGAAAAGCACAATTGCCTTATGGGACTCACTGCATTGAACACTTGCATGCAATTGCTTTTCACATGCACCAAAAATAAAAATGCTAAAAATCTTTCACTTATTAGTTTTTGGGGCATCTCTTGAATGCCATCCTCTAGGGAGTAAAATGTGAGCCAGTTAGAGGAAAGTGCAAAGCACAAATGGATTGCATCCATAGACGTAAGCACAAAGGAGAAGTGGATCAACAAGGGAGTGACCAAAAGCCATCACATAAGTTCGGAGGGGAAGGAGGAAAATATGTTGCAACATGACCATGTTAAGGAGAAGGTGAGGAGGAAGACCACTACACCAACTAGAGAGAAAGTATTGAGTAGGGAAAGAGGAGACAAAAGAAAGAAGGAGAACCCAACATTAAGCAACAATTAGGTGCAACTCTCGCCTTTCTTGTTTGTTGCAAGAATAGTGATTGTCAATAGCAAACCTAAAATTAGAAAAGCGTTCTCCTCCAATAATATTACCTGGAATTGTCACCAATTTGCACTCAAGTCACCATCACCAATGAGGGAAACACACCATTGAGTATCCACAACTACCCCCTCAAGTGCCAAGTTGTACACTTGAAATTACCACCACTAGTTGGAACATGTGCTCACAGTCTCTCTAGTCTACACTACTACAACAGTTTGTGATCCAGGCATATGACACATGGAGCAAACCCTATGAAAAGCCATAATTGACTCAAGTATCAATGAAGACTTGAAAACATACCTCCACATTGAGAGTAGATTGGCATTGATGTACTTGATTGACCTCTCAAGTGTGCTTTTGCAAGTATCGTGCACTTGAGTTTACCCATAATGTGTGTATCAACCACTCAACTTGCACAGTTAATGAAAAAGCCTCAAAATCCACTTGAGTTTAATTGTATGCCACCTCAAGTATAATTAATAATTGTCAGATGCACTCAAATCAACATACGCAAATGATTTCTCTTGAGTATCACACTAGTAGTCCACATGGCTTGCATCCTCTCAAGCATAAAATTTGATTCACTAGCTATCAAGTGGCACCTATGTCAGCAAGACTCAAGTGGCCATTAACCATGGACTACTCAAGCACCAAGCTGATTGTCATACCGGCTCAAGACTTGTAGTTCTGTAATAAAATAGTTCTCATAGCAAGTCAATTAATGGAAAATTCATGAAATATACCACTCTTTCAAGAAATACAAGAAATACACCAAGTTTGTAAAATAGCCATAGCCAAGGTAGCTAAGCTTGAAGTAATATTGCCATGGAAGACTGAGAATCAAAGATGTAAGCTACAACATGAATATTCACCTCATGTCAAGGTGGGACATGGTATGCACCCCATATCTTGGTGGCTAAGAGTATGTACCCTCTTAGTTGGTGGGAGGAAGGAGCCTCAAAACATGTATTGTTGAAAAATGGCAAAAAAGATCCCTCACAAGTTTCATCTCCCCCTTTGATACTTAACCCTAGCCACCTTTAGACTAAAGTGACTTATGCTTTATTACAAGCTATCCCGGCCTAAAAGAGCTTTGTCCTCAAAGTTGAATTGGGAACAGATCACAAGGATGATTACAAAGATAGCTTGAAGCATTTGGAATTCATGCTGAAATCAAGCTCTATCTTTATGAAGATCATAGAAGTTAATGAAGATGGACCACATAAATGGAACAAGCTGCTGTAAACTGTCCAAAACAAACTGTAGTACAAAAATGGATCATATCTTGAGCTAGAAGTGGCTGATTTCCATGTTTGAGATATAGAAATGTAGAGGATGACATGTAATGCCTAGCCATGCCTTCAAAATTGAAGTTTGAAGTCAATAAGACAATTTACTTTGTCACAAAAATTTAATACAGCAAGCTGTTTATTACTGCTCTGTTTGTGGATTGTCCTCTTGCTGAAGACATGGAAATTTCTCCAAATATGATGTTTGTCACCATGCAGACTCTTCGATAGTCAAACCCTTCCATTTGATAAGGTATTCAACAAGAATATGGTTCCTTAGAACCTTCTCCCACTTGCCAATAATCTTCTCGGGCTCATAGATGATTAAATCATTATCATCCAAGGGAGGTAATTCTTCAAGAATTTGAATTTGAGGTCCCTCATACTTTTTAAGTTGAGACACATGAAAGACATTATGGATTCTTGTGTTGGAAGGTAAGTCTAGTTGATAAGCAAGATCCTCAACTCGCTTGATAATACGATAAGGGCCATAAAACCTATGAGCAAGTTTGTTGTGTCCTCCTTTAAGAGAAGCATAACGTGACTTGGGAACCTTCAAAAATACCCATTCATCTTCCTCAAACTCCACATGTCTTCTTTTCTCATCCTCATAGACCTTCATTGTCTCTTGAGCTCTATGAATGTTGTCCTTGCATTGCTTCATAAGGGCCTCCATCTTTTCCAAATCCTCATGGGCTTGTGGATTTACATCTTCATGAAACAATGCGGAAGGTACCTGTACTTTGTAGCCATATAAAGCTTCAAAAGGAGACATACCAATGCTCATATGGTAAGTATTGTTGTAACAAAACTCTGCAAGATGGAGCCATTGGTCCCATGCATTTTGTGTCTCATGGCAAAAGTGCCTTAAATAAACCTCTAGCCATTTATTAACTCTTTCAGTTTGCCCATCTGTTTGCGGGTGTAATGCGGTACTAGGAGTCAAAAAAGTCCCCATTGAAGAGAACAAACTTTTCCAAAAGTTGCCCATAAACTTAGTGTCGTCATGATCGGACACAATCTTCATTGGCAAACCATGAAGCTTGAAAATACATTCCATAAATTGTTGAGCCACTTGCTTTGCTGTAAATTGAGTCTTTATTGTTAGATATGATCAATGCCCCACCCTCATTAGGTGCCACCAATGATCCATGGTGCTCAAAGTTGTAAGGCCCCCATTATGAGGAGAAGCCAAATGTGAGCCCGGACATTGGTTGAGTCCTGAATTGTATATAAGATGAGGTCTATGTGATCAGATGGCAAAAAGGTGACCGTTGTGGGTCTAATCTTTGGGTTAGACGGAGTGGTTAAGCTGGTAGCAACTCGAGGCGCATTGCATCGAGTTGCGGTGTAAGGGAGTTAAAAGGGGCCCCTTTTAACTCCCTTACACCGCAACTCGATGCAATGCGCCTCGAGTTGCTACCAGCTTAGTGGAATATTTCCTAGAATATTCCCTGGCCGACTAGTGGAGGCTCATATGGTAGGTCGGTCAGACCGACCTAGTAGCCTTCACGGGCTATAAAAGCTAAACCCCTTCACAGCCATCTATCATTCATCTTTCACCCAATCAGAGTTGTTGTTCCAGCTAGCCTGAAGCTCTTCACCTATCTTCTGTCTAGATCGCCATCTAAGCTTCACACAATGGAAGCGTACGGGTGGACAAAGCCATCTTTGTATCAGTTGTTTGGAGCTAAAGAATTTACTGATTCTCCTCTTATTTGTGTTGTGTACTCTCTATCTCTTTCTCAGATTTTGTTCGCTGCGCTGTGTAATATTTTACATGGTATCAAAGCCCAGGGGGCTCTAGAGATCGGAGAGTGTGCAAGAGGCAAAGGCTTCAACAGCAAAGAGAAACTATGTAGACTTCCGGAAGCGATTTTGGCGCATCAGGAAGCGGTGCAGGAGGTGGTGTTGCTGTACCGGCTATTCAAACACTGAGGATTTGTCCACCAACCTTCAGCAAAGGCAAGTTAGATGGTACAAACTACACCTTGTGGAAGTTCAAAATTACAACTATCCTTGATTCTTATGAGCTTCTGGAGACTGTGCTAGGGACTGACGCAGAACCACAGCCTACCCCTAATCCATCAAATCCTAGTGTGATGATTTCTCCGAATGTAGATCTTCTACAAGCTTGGAAACGAAGGAATGCAGATGCATTGTGTGCCTTAGTTACAAGCTGTTCTGACAGTGTTCTGACTTTGATTCAGCATACAACCAAAGCATTAGAGGCTTGGAATGTACTAAGGAGTTAGTATGAAATACGAAACCAAACAAGGATTCAAAACTTGAAGAATCAACTACAGCGGAGAAGTTTGCTGAAGGAGAGACGGTTGAAGCATTCATCACTCGGATTAAGAATCTGCACGACCAGATGACTGGCGCTGGGATACAAAAGACTAGCGAAGAGCTAGCTCGGAGGTGTCTTCGGATTTGTCCACAAAAATTTGATGGACTAGTAATTGCCCTTAATACTTAGGTGAGACCTCAAGCTTTGACTTTTGAGGAGTTTTGTGCATTATTAATGGAGGAGGAGTTGAGGCTCAAAGCCCGAGAAGGAAACAACAATGGAGATGCTGCATTCTCTGCCAATGCAAAAGGCAAAGGTGGTTCCTCCACCAAAAATGATGGTGACAAAAAGAAGAAGGGCGGCAAGAAGAAGTTTCAAGGAGAGTGCTTCTACTGCAAGAAGAAAGGACATGCAATTGCAGATTCTCGTGTCGAGAAGGCAGATGAAAAGAATAGTTCCCTTAAAAGTAAAGGGAAAGAGACAGCCAATACGGCTGAAGTAGAGTTGGAATTATTCATGGCAACCATTGAGGAAGTGTGCTCCTAGGTGCAAGAAGAATCTACCACTGACTCATGGGTATTGGATAGTGGGGCCTCCCGTCACATGACCAACAAGAAAGGTCTATACAGTTCTATGCAGCCTCTACAAGAATCCATCATTGTGACGGTTGGAAATGATGCTAAATGCCTTGCTGCGGGCACAGGTACTATTTCTTTTGTTGTTGCAAATGGTGAAGTCAAAAAGCTTTCAAATGTGTTGTATGTTCCCGAAATCAGGAGAAATCTGTTATCAGTTCTGCCATAACTGATCTTGGATATGAAGTGAGGTTCAAGAAGACAGGTGCAGAAATTCTTAATAGTGCTGGCACAATTGTTGGCAAAGGAGAATGAAGGAACAACTTGTACGAGCTAAGTGCTCTTACAGCCAGTGTTGGAGTGGGCACAAGTAAGCTTTGGCATGAAAGGTTTGGACACATCGGATTTGCAGTGTTGAAGGAGATGCAAAAGCAAGGTATGGTTGCTCACCTACCTACAATAACTGAATTGAAGGAACCATGTAAAGCTTGTATGATGGGCAAGCAACAGAGAAAGGCATTTCCACAAGAAAGCAAGAATAGAGCAGAGGCTCCTCTAGAGTTGGTGCATGCTGACTTGTGTGGTAAGATGCCTACACAAGCCTTGGGGGGATCTTCTTATTTTATGTTGATTGTCGACGACTACAGTAGGAAGATGTGGGTGTACTTTCTTCGTGATAAGGCTCAAGCTTTTGGTAAGTTTAAAGAATGGCTAAAACTTGTTGAGAATGAAACAAGGAAAAGTGTGAAGAAATTTAGAACAGATGGTGGTGGTGAGTTCAACTCAAAGGATTTTGAAGGCTTTTGCAAGAGCAAAGGGATCAAGCGTCAATTAACGATGCCTCACACACCTCAGCAGAATGGTGTTGTGGAATGCATGAATCGCACCATTGTGGAGATGGCAAGATGCATGCTAAAGGGCAAGGGATTGCCTAACCATTTTTGGGCTGAAGCTGTTAATACTGCAATCTACATTCTAAATCAGAGCTACACAAAGGCTCTCAAGGGAAAAACACCTCATGAGGCTTACACTGGTAAGAAACCACTATCTCACATTTCAGAATTTTTGGATGTGAATGTTATGCACATGTTCCAGATGAGAAGAGAAACAAGTTAAAACCAAAAAGCAGAAAATGTATCTTCTTGGGTTATAGTGATGAGCAGAAGGCTTACAAATTATATGACCAAGAGGCAAAAAAGATCATCACGAGATGTGATGTGGTGTTCAAGGAGGAGCCGCATAGAGTGGAGGAGGAGAAGGCAAGTTCTTCCACTTTATCATCAAGCGAAGAGGTAGTCCACTATGAACTTGTCCCGAGAGCTATCCCTATCCTTAAGGAGGAGGAAGCATCATCTTCAGATGATGAGGAAAAAGTTCACCAACCTGACATCACCCCACCGGAAAAGCCATTGCCACGTTGGGTGAAGCAGCTCTATGACCACAATAATCCTATGCCTGCATCTGTTGAGAAGAAGGCAGACGGACCAAGGAGGTCTCAGAGAATAGAGGAGCAAAGGAGGGCTTCTGCTCACATAGTCAATATGGCCTTGATGGTTGAGATTATGAGAGAAGTAAAGGAGCCAACTGACTTAGAAGAAGAACTTGTAGATCCATCATGGAAGGCTGCTATGCAAGCGGAGTATGACAGCATAATGAAGAATGACACTTGGGAGCTAGTGGATCGACCAGCAAAGCGGAAGGTTATTAGCACCAAGTGGATCTGGAAGGCAAAGTACAAGGCTGATGGTACCTTAGAAAAGTACAAAGCTAGATTGGTTGCCTAAGGATTTTCACAAGTTGAAGGGTTTGATTTTCAAGAGTCATTTGCCCCAACTGGCAGAATGACCACTATTCGCATGGTACTTGCAGTGGCTACCCACAAGAAGTGGCCAGTGTACCAAATGGATGTTAAGTCAGCGTTCTTAAATGGTGACCTCAAGGAAGAGGTGTACGTGGCTCAGCCACCAGGGTTTGAGGCCCCCCATTCTGAGAACAAAGTGTGTAAGCTGAAGAAGGCATTGTATGGGCTGAAACAAGCCCCTAGAGCATGGTACCAACAGATAGATAAGTTCTTTTTAAACCTAAACTTCAGAAGATGTGCCTCAGATGCTAACTTATATGTTTATAGGGATGGTAAAAAGTATATAGTGATTGTCCTATATGTGGATGACCTTCTTATTATAGGTGACTATGAAGATATGATCAACCAAACTCGAAAGGCTTTGAGTTCTGAGTTTGAAATGACAGACTTGGGCTTGCTGCACTATTGTTTGGGGATTGAAGTCTGGCAAGAGCCAGGAAAGATCTTCATCTCTCAGAAGAAGTATACATGGGTGATCTTGAACACATTTGGCATGACCGAGTGCAAGGAGATAGCTACACCTATGGAGGTGAATGCAAAGTTATCCATTGAGGATACATCAACACTAGCAGACATTGGGAGGTATAAGAGGTTGGTCGGCAGCCTGATCTACTTGTGTAACACCAGACCAGATCTCAGTTTTGTTGTTGGTGTTTTGAGCAGGTTCTCAAACAAACCTCATGAGAGTCATTGGAAGGCTAGGATGCGGGTACTCAGATACTTGAAGTAAACTCTTGACTATGGTATCACATACAGTTTCAGAACTTCTCTTGTGGGGCACTATGACTCAGATTGGGCAGGAGACATTGATTCTAGGAAGTCAATTTCTAGTTATTGTTTCTCTTTGGGTTCAGGAATTTTCTCTTGGATTAGTAAGAAGCAGCCAATAGTGGCATTGTCTTCTACTAAAGCAGAGTACAAGGCAGCTTGTTTTGCTGCATGTGAAGCCGTATGGTTGAGAAGAATTCTATGGCATATGGGAGTGCAGGATGAAGAACCAACTGTGCTGAGATGTGACAATCAGAGTTTCATTGCCATTGCCAAAAATCCAGTGTTTCATGCACGCACCAAACATATAGAGATCCAGTATCACTATGTGCATGATTTGATGGAGGATGGGATAGTGAAACTAATCTACTGTCCAACAGAGGAGAATGGAGCAGATATCTTCACCAAAGCACTTATGAAGGATTTGCTTCAAGTTCATCTTCAGAGACTCGGCATTGGGCCGAGGAGATAGTTCACCTATGGGTGGACATTGAGGGGGGGTGTTAGATATGATCAATGCCCCACCCTCATTAGGTGCCACCAATGATCCATGGTGCTCAAAGTTGTAAGGCCCCCATTATGAGGAGAAGCCAAATTTGAGCCCGAACATTGGTTGAGTCCTGACTTGTGTATCAGATGAGGTCTATGTGACTGGATGGCAAAAAGGTGACCGTTGTGGGTCTAATCTTTGGGTTAAACGGAGTGGTTAAGCTGATAGCAACTCGAGGCGCATTGCATCGAGTTGCGGTGTAAGGGAGTTAAAAGGGGCCCCTATTTTGGGGTCTGGGGGCCCCTTTTAACTCCCTTACACCGCAACGCGATGCAATACGCCTCGAGTTGCTACCATCTTAGTGGAATATTCCCTGGAATATTCCCTGGCCGACTAATGGAGGCTCATATGGTAGGTCGGTCAGGTCGACCTAGTAGCCTTCGTGGGCTATAAAAGCTAAACCCCTTCACAGCCATCTATCATTCATCTTTCACCCAGTCAGAGTTGTTGTTCCAACTAGTCTGAAGCTCTTCACCTATCTTCTGTCTAGATTGCCATCTAAGCTTCACACAGTGGAAGCGCATGGGTGGACAGAGCCATCTTTGTATTAGTTGTTTGGAGCTAAAGAATTTACTGATTCTCCTCTTATCTATGTTGTGTACTCTCTATCTCTTTCTCAGATTCTGTTTGATGCGTTGTGTAATATTTTACATTTATAGGGATAAAATGGGCTGATTTAGTCAAGCGATCAACTACTACATAAATGATATTCCACCCATGCTTAGTTGTAGGCAATCCCACAATGAAATCCATAGAGATATCAGTCCACTTGCCTTGAGGAATAGGAAGTGACTGAAGTAAGCCACTAGGTAGAAGAGATAAGTCTTTATTTTGTTGGAGTGGAAGACATTGCATTTCATAATCCTTTACATCCTGCCAAATGCCCTTCCAATAGAAGCTCTCATGGATGTTGTCAAACACTTTGAATAGCCCATGATGACCCACTAAAGGTGAAGAATGCATCTCATGCAAAATACGGTCTTTGAAAGAGGATTGTGGTGTCAAGTAGACTCTACCATGATACCATAAAAGTCCATTGTGCCAATTAAAATTGGGATACTCTTCTCCTTTTCCTTTCTAAAATTCCTTCATCTTCTTTGATGCTTGCTCATCAAGCAAATATTCTTCTTGGATGCCATGAATTCAATCCTTATGTATGATTGAAATTGAGGATAAATAACATGCCCACATACATGATAAAGCACCCGCCACAACATTATCTTTTCCAACCATGTAAGATATTTCAAAATCATAGCTTTGAAGAGTAGCTAACCACCTTCTTTGTTTAGAGGATAAATTTGGTTGGAAAAGGAAGTATCTCAGCACACGATGATCACTTTTCACCTTGAAATGGCTGCCCTATATATAGTGATGCCACTTTTTGATAGCATGTAGAATTGCTAACATTTCTTGTTCATAGATATGTAGTTGATGTTCCTTGTCATCAAGCTTGCAACTTTCATAGGCTATAACTCCATGGTCTTGATACAAAATAGCCCCAATTCCCCGTCCACTAGCATCCGCACATATAATGAATTCCTTAGAGAAATCCGAGCATACAAGAATAGGTGCTGAAACTAATAGAGATTTTAGCTCATTGAAACTCTTGTTGGCTATGGAGTCCCAAAAGAAAGCTTCTTTCTTCAACCTATCGGTCAAAGGAGTTGCCACATGAGCATAATTTTTGATAAACCTTTTATAGAAGGAAGATAATCTAAGGAAACCCCTTAAGGAAGTAGAATTTGTAGGATTAGGCTACTCTTTGACACACTTCACCTTGTTAGGATCCACACGAATGCCTTGCTCTCCAACAATGTGACCCAAGTATTTCACTTCATCTTCCATGAAAGAACACTTTGACATTTTGGCAAAGAGTATATGTCTTCTTAATGTGTCAAAGACCTCTCGAACATGCATCAAATGCTCAACCTTGGATCTACTATAGATGAGGATATCATTAAAGAATACAAGGACTATTTTGAACAAGAAAGGCTGTAATATCTTATTCATGAGTGCTTGAAAAGTAGCGGGTGCATTTAAAAGCCCAAATAGGATAACCAAGAAGTGATATAACCCTCTTTTAGTCTTAAAGGCTGTTTTATATTCATCCCCTTCCTTCATTCGAATTTGATGATAACCCAAACAACGATCAATCTTGGTGAAGACCTTTGCATCTTTGAGCTCATCCAAAAGGTCATCAATGTGAGGAATCAACTATCTATTCTTCACTGTGGACTTGTTAAGCTTCTTATAATCAATACACATATAAAAAGATCCATCTTTCTTCTTTACCAAAAGCACATGAGAGGCAAACGGAGATTGACTTGGCTGAATTAAACCCATTTGCAATAATTCTTTAACTTGTCTTTCCACTTCTTCCCTTTCAAACGTTGACAGGCGATAGGGAGGTTTTTTGATGGGTTTTGTGTTGGGTAGCAAGTCAATAGGGTGGTCTACCTCTCTCTTTGGAGGCAAAGATGATGATTGCTGAAATAAATCATTGTATTCTTCCAATAGCTTTTCCATTCTTGGATCCTTTTGTTTTGAAGAAGATGATGGCTTATGAGTTCCATTTGCTTTTGACCAATGCCCTTCAATATCATAGGCTGTCCATTCCATTGGAATTCCATCAGCATGTTTTGTAAATCCAAAGAAAACTTTCCGATGGTTTTCAACCAATCGCAGCCAATGACAATATCTATGGGACCCATTTCCAAGGTGATCAAGTCCACTTCCATAACACATGAAGGAGATAGGGTAATAGGAGTGTGTAGGCATACTTCATTACTTGATTCATAAGCTCCATTAGCAACTTGAATCTTCAACAACGCTTGCATTTGTTGAGGAAGCAGTCTCAACCCATGCAAAAATTTGGTATTAATAAAGCTATGGGTGCTGCCTGTATCAATCAAAAGATGAACTTTTCTATTATTGATTAGCCCTTCAAGTCTAAGGGCGTTTTCTCCTTTACAACTGGTCCAAGCATCATGAGAAATTGCACATAAAGAACCACTCGGACCAAAAGGAAAACTATCCACAATATCATAAAATTCATCATTATTTACTTCCTCTTCGTCATGCATTTCTTCAACCATATCTTCTACCTGAAATACATTCCCCTCTTCACTTTCATCCTCATCCGTCTCATCAATGATGACAAAGTTGAGCTTGCTATTTTTAGATTTGCATTTCAGCCTATGGTCTTGTGACCACTTTTCTCCACACTTGAAGCATAACCCTTTTGCCCTCATGTCTCTAATTTGTTCATTTGAAAGAACTTTGCTGTAAGTGCTGTTCTGAAATCCCTTTGTACATTTTCAACCCTTGCAAAGCTCTGTTTTTCTTTAGCCATTGGTCTATAACCATTTCCTCTACTTCGTTTTGATCCATAGACCGTTGGATATGTAGGCAACTTGCTGTAATTAATGTTGTAGTTACTATTTCCCTTTGTTTCTTGCCTATAAACATCCCTTTGATGGTGACTGAAATGTGTTCCAATCTTTGAATGCTGATTAGGTAGTGCATACCCTACACTTTTTGGTGAACTCCCATTGAATCTCTTCTATATTTCTGCCCATATCTTTCATCATATAAAATGGCTTCATGAATTGACTTGGGCTGCATTCTGCTTACTTTCGAAGAGAGGGCTGAATTTAAACCAAAGATATATTTGTTTAATATGGCCAAATCATCAATCCCTTCAATGTACATAGAAAGGTTAAGGAACATGTTAGAGTAATCACGAACGGACATGCCCCTTTGTTGAAGACCAGACCATCTTCTTTGCAATCTTTCTTTTTCCATTGGAGAGACAAACACTTCCAACATTGCCTTCTTAAAATCCTCCCAAGAAGCAAAATTGTGACCAACTCTTTGCATATATCTCCACCATGTATGTGCGTAGCCTTCAAGATAAAGTGATGCAAGATAGATCTTGGCTTCATCATGGCGAGGAAAAAGTGTGAAGTACATCTCCAATTTGTTTACCCATTCTTCCCACTCCATTGGAGGTGCATTATCCCCCTTGAAGTTGTAAATGATAATCTTCTCTTTGTACTCCCTTTCATTATAAGTTGGCTGAAAGTTGTTGGAATGCTGCCCCAAAGATGATTGTCTCAAAAAATCTCTATTCGTTGAATCTCTTCCAAAGGAATTTGGTCTAGGATTATTATCATCATGATTCGGTTGTCCCAATCCAAAAGAATTATTCTATCCATTAGTGGGCTAACCATAAAATGACTTATCTTTGTTGGTGATATCATGAAATGACCTTCTTTCATCACATCTTCCACTCTTATCATGAAACTTTGATTCTTTTTGCTTGATGGTAGATTGAGAGGGGAAAG
The DNA here is from genome assembly GCF_053477565.2 of Lygodium microphyllum. Taxonomy (NCBI): domain Eukaryota; kingdom Viridiplantae; phylum Streptophyta; class Polypodiopsida; order Schizaeales; family Lygodiaceae; genus Lygodium; species Lygodium microphyllum. The sequence continues at coordinate 123,278,285 of NC_141158.1, forward strand.
ATTTGTAGAAGGGGTCATATCCATGAAACTTCTCATTCTCCTCTCTTCTTATATCCTCCTCTTCTTCATAAGTAGCTTCACGTCTTGGATTGAATTGAGGACGAGCATGGTGCTTTGATGATATTGGTGGTTGGTAATGAGTACTCCTCAGTGTAGATGGCTCTCCTCCCTCAAAGGTTGACATAATATGCTGATCAATTCCCTTTCCTTTCATATTGGATGGCTGAACTGAAGTATTTTCAATATGAATAGTGGGTTCATTTGGTGTAGAAGATGTGGGTTGAGTCTTCAAAACCTTGATAGTTGCTACTACATACTCAAATCCACTTTTCATGAACTTGACTAGCTGCTGAAGTCCTTCATCCACTTTGTTTGATGTATTCTCAATCTTCCCCAAGGATTTGAAAAGTTTCTCATATTGATCATTAATCCCAATGTTCAACATACACATCTCTCTTGAAAGCAAGTGCTCTTCAAAAAGATCGTGAGTCAAAGGATTTCCATCATTACCCAACTGTGTACTATGGGCATTACCAATGCTTATATCATCATCTTGTTGGTCATGATTGAGGGCTTCATTACTATTGTTTTGATCGTTGATATATTCTCTGATATCTTCTTGAATAGTCTCCATGACTTGATCTTTTCTCTTGTGTTTGGCCATTAAGGATAGTTGCTGTCAAAATGACTGTGGAGAAGAAAACTGTCAATAACTTGCTTAGTATTACACCAATGCCAATGATTTATTGACCCAAATGAAGCTTATATATCAGGGATATTCTAGATTTAGTAATATCTCAGCTTACCATAGGGAATATGGGTAGAATGAACTCAAACAATGTATCCAAGACAACCTGTTTAGGTGCAGTCCACTAGACCCCTTGTCAGTAAATTGACCATAACTTTTGCTACTGATGTCTGATTACTAAAATTTTTAGTTCAAATGAAAGCTTAACATCCCCTCTTCAAATAAAGCTATTAAGATCCCAATTCAGATCATGACAGAATTTTCTGTAATAGGAACCGTGTACATGTCTAGAGAATTCTTGCAACCTGTTAAAACCCTGTGGGAACCCTGTTTGATCCCGAAATGAATCCTATAGTACTTATAGTGTGAGTATTCAGTAAACACTTGCAATTGATAGGTATTTGTGTGGAAAGAACTGTAAATCCGCCCAAGGATGTCACAAATTGCCCTGTTCGGTACCCCAAGTCTTCAAATCTTCATCCACTCTTTCCCAATTGGTCTTTCGTGGTCCACCACCTGTGGTGAGGGATAAAATAGTAGGACGAGCACCTAAATGGGCTTTGAAACTTCGGAAGGTGTGCAAAGTTCCTTCCAGGCCAGGTTGTGCACTCCTATGGAGTCTTAAATAGCAAGGGAGGGTCACCTCTCTTTTATCTTGCCATCTCATCTGGCTTCGACCTTTTTCCTCGGTCGGAATATACATGGCAGATCTAGTATTCTATCAATCAAAGTGTGATATGCATGGTTGAATCAAGATCTTGCCATTTCATGATATGCAAGAACAAAATGGAATAGGACTGAATTGAAATGGATATGGGTAAGGAATACCTATAGCAGTGACTCACTGCTTTACAATATAATTCCACTTACCTATTGAATCTTATTTTCAGCCATATTGCATTCCATCATAACAAGCCATTCAAGGTTAGGATTAGCACAATTTTTCCAGCAAATGGAAGGGATTAACAAAAATTGGCTATTGATTTTTATTGAGTAAAATGAAAAGAATTTAGCATGACACCATTCAGCCCTAAGTTGGGTCTACATACAATTCAAATGGTAATTCTTAGATGAGATTACTCTTAATTATCCCTTTTCAACAAATGGATGGCTTAAGCAATTGGATTTTTAAGAGATTAAGAGAAAAATTAAGAATTACCTCTTATATTGTTGAAGTGGAAGATTATGGAAGCTCCAATGCCCGTATGAGACTTGAAATTCCTGAACTCTCGCTTGACATAGCCAAGAATACATTCAAATTGCAATTCCCATGATGAAATTGTAGCTCATAGATTCCAATTTATCTTCAAGAGAGCTCCAATATCCAAAATTTTGATATAAGTGACCCTTGTAGCCCAAATGTGGCTGGAATCTTGGAAAGAATTCAATGATGAGCATCCACAAAGGTAGAAGACTTCAATCCCTGATAAAAAACTCTTCCATTGAAGCTTTGAAGCTTGCACATGCTGTCCATACACTTGCAATGACAAGAAGAAGCCCTATTCTTGCAATATTGATGCAAGACCATGAATTCTTGATATAATCCCGTGCATAGAGGCTTTAGGATGCATCAAGAACCAAAAGCCCCATGATACCATCCTTCAAAGTCCAAGAATTCTAAAAATTCAAGTGGCTGCCCTATTTTGACTCCATAGCCACCATTCTTTGAAGCTTCAAGTTCAAGAATGCATCAATGTTGGTCCCTTGAGTGTTGAAGAAGCTCCAAGATACTTGTTAGAGCAAAAGCCCTTTGATCTTTGAAGAAATTTCAGAAGAAATTCACTGCTATCCTGAATTTGCCATAGCCAGGGTTTTGAAAGGTCAAGAGTGATCAAGGATGATCAAGGAGTGTAAGAGACCATGTATGCTTGCTGAAGACCTGAAGGAACCTTGACAAAGCTTGCTTAAGCCATAGCCAGGCTTCATAGACTGAAATTTCGTAGAGAAGATGAGTTCGAAAATTAGCGCAATTTGTGCCAATTGTTCCTGCTGTCCTGGCTGATCAAGCTCAACAAGTTTGAGTAATATGCTACTCTACCTGAAGCTTATGGCACAAAGAATCAAGCTCTGATGTCTCTTTAGGGGGAAAATGGCCATTGGAAGAAGATTTCAATAGTTGTTTCCATGGATTCTTGGAGAAAAGCTTGAGAGGAAGAAGAGAGAGAAATTGTCCCCAAAAAGTAATCTTAGTTTAAACTATATAACCCCACTTAGACTCCAGTTAGGGACAAAAGCCTTCAAAATGGGCCTCCATTTGACCACGTCCTGTTATTTCAACCAAGAACCTCCATCTTCCTCAAGATCTTCTTCAAGAAGCCTTCAAAATTAGTCCCGACTTGTTGCAGAGAACTCTAAATAGTCACAGTTTAAACTGTACCAAACCCTGTGACCAAATCTTGGTGCTCCAATTAACTAGTTCCTGTATTGTGACTAAATTCTCCATGAAAATGACTCTTCCCATGGATCAAAGTCCATGCTCTGATACCAATGTAATAAACTAGTTCTCATAGCAAGTCAATTAATGGGAAATTCATGAAATATACCATTCTTTCAAGAAATACAAGAAATACACCAAGTTTGTAAAATAGCCATAGCCAAGTAGCTAATCTTGAAGTAATATTGCCATGGAAGGCTGAGAATCAAAGATGTAAGCTGTAACATGAATATTCACCTCATGTCAAGGTGGGACATGGTATGCACCCCATATCTTGGTGGCTAAGAGCATGCACCCTCTTAGTTGGTGGGAGGAAGGAGCCTCAAAACATGTATTGTTGAAAAATGGCAAAAAAGATCCCTTATAAGTTTCATCTCCCCCTTTTATACTTAACCCTAGCCTCCTCTAGACTAAAGTGACTTATGCTTTATTACAAGTTTGCCCTCAAAAATTTATTTGACTACCTCCCAACATTGTGCCACTTACAAGAGTTGGGGCCATGCACTTGGCATTTGAGTCTACAATACCTTGGTGATAGCTTGCAACACTCAAATGACGTCTTCACATTCAAACTCGATCACACTAGTGGCACTAGACTTGCACGAGCCAAGAATCATTTGAGCCTTCATATTAACCTAGTAGACTCAAGCCTCTAAGTACATTCAAATAGAGCCATCATACTCGAGCCTCATGCTCAAGTGGTATCTTGTTGGGTCACAAAATTCTAGTCCCTAGTAGCACTTGAATGACACACTAGCACACGAGCATAGCCCATATGAACACACTACCCTAAGACACAAGCATAATAATTGGAGGCAAATCACTTAAGAAAATAAGAACCAATCACATAGGGACATTGCATGAGCTCTTGCCTTAGGTGCATTCCCACAAAGTTAGGTAGGGCTTAGTGTTAGGTTCAACACACTACATTGTGTTTAGGTCACACCATCCAAGACTTGCCCTTGAACATAACAAACCTTAGAATTCTCCCAAATTTGGAACTTAAAGGTAAATTGTCCACCAATCGATGTTTTTTGAGTTTGGTGAAGGAAGGCATAACTTAATCGTGTGGCTTATGAATTTAAAACAACAAGAGGAAGAGAAAAAGAGAGATTGTATTTGAGTTTTTTTTGTATTTTTGAGTTTGTGTTTTGTATCTTCTTGTACTTTAGCAAATCCAATCTCTTCAATCTCAATCCAACAAACCAGTTTGTTCCAATTTAGACTTCTTAACCTAACTGCATGGGTTTTGAAATGCTAGCCACAAATGCGAACAATTGGTACCCCATCGATCCCATCCATGACCATGCACAATCCTCCTATTCCACCACATGGTAGGAGTGTGAGAACCTCGATGGTCGCACCATTACAGATCCTAGCAAAAAAACCAAAATGTTGAGCCAAACGCACCAACATTTTGTTCTAATGGCATTGAGATTCAATTATATTAGCCATTCCATATTTCATCATTATATCCAAGATGTAATGCCTTTTGTGAGAACTATAAGCCATTAGATGTGTTGATCACCTCAATGCTAAGAAAGAACTTCAGCCCTCCAAAATCTTTCATGTCAAGTTTTTGCTTGAGATAAAGAGCCCATGGACTATGACTTGGATGGAAGAACCATAAAACAAATTCAGGGTAGATACTGAAGTCACAGAGGTAGAAGGCCTATTGATAGATGCTAGAGTGATCAAAGTAAAGTTTGAAATGGAATGGCCGGACCATTTGGAGGTCTTGAATCATGAATAATCATGGTATAAGCCCATAGGTCTCATCTTGACTCTTAAAGTCCTTGTGATAGAAGGAGTGGATGATACAAGTATTGATCTCATACAAGAGTAAAAAAAGTCGAGCTCAAAGTTTGAGTATAGTACAAACACCACTTTTGAGATCCCTTAGCTCATTCGTCAAAGATCGACAAATAAGGAGAGATCTCTCTATTCATTTGAGATGATAACAACTTAAAAATGCTTTGAAGAACAAAGACTCCAATGCAAAAAATCAAAAGAAACCTCAAGATCCCTTGGAGTGATTCACACCACTCAAGAAGTTGGATCAAATTATCATGATGCTTGGCAAAAAGAGACAAAAAAAAACTAGCAAACCAATTAAGGAATCTACAAAGGTTAAGAAGTGAATCTTGTTGGTCAAGGGTAGTGCGAAAGGTGCTACAATCCTAACTCTGGTGGACTTACACTATTTAAAGCTATGTAACACAAGGTGGTAGTGAAGAAAGAAAAAATGGAACTAACACTAGTGATAGTTTGTGAACCCTTTGAAAAGTGGGGCATTGACTTTATGGGACCAATAAGACATACAACATAATAATCCCAATCCCAATATTTCATTGTTTGCGACCAACTACATGATGATTGAATGGGGAGAAGCTATGGCTACATGCAAAAACAATGCCATAACCAAAAAATGGGGAGAAGCACATGAGAGGCTTATAGAAGTACACAAAACCAAAAAAAGTAAATAGAAGTCATCAGAATCAAGAGATCCATATAGAAACCGCATCAATGAATTAAAACTCATAGGAAAAACCAAAAAAAGTAAATAGAAGTACACAAAAAAAAAGTAAATAGAAGTCATCAGAATCAAGGGCTCCATATAAAAACCACATCAATGAATCAGAACTCACAAGACAAACACGAATTAGAGCTCAATATCATACATTCATACCATACACACTCATAACAAAAGAAAATAGAACCTCACAAATATAATATAGAATCATATAAACTCAATCAAGACTCATGAGAACATGTTCTACAATAGGACATACACTCGACATACAATCAATCTTTAAGATCAAATGAGCTTCTAATATAAACTCAAAACATCTCTAATCATCCCACATGTTCCAATCACTACTTGAGTTGGACTTGGTGCTATTAATGGACCGGTAATTGCTGTTGCTATTGCATAACCATCTAGCCCTACCACCACTGACATATTGAGTCCACAAGTTGTTCTGCAAGTGTCTCCTTTATTAGTAAAAAAAAGGAAAGATCTAGAAAGACCTATACTAACTTAGTTGCCATAAACAAAAATCACATCAACATCATCCAAAAAACATGTTTTCAACTTTAAAAAAACAAAAAATCAATCACATCATACACTCAACATCCCCTAAACTTAGCATAGGAGCATCTTCACAACCCTTGACAAAGGTGGATAAAAGAAAACTTTCTAACTAGTTATCTATCTTCATAATTCAACTTCAATGGACCATGCATGATCCAAAAATGACCTTGACAAATTCTTGATATAGAATTTGGGTCTAAAGCATTTATGGAAGGAAAACACTTTGATCATTAATTAAAAATCAAACCATTGAACCATAATAATAAACCTTTAAAGGACATAAGGGGGGTTTCTCCATAGCATCCCTAGCTACATCAGCATCGTTAACCACATCAACTTCAAGGGCAAGCTTCAAACTCCTTTTTTAGCTAACTAGATTGTCAAAGCCTCAAACATGTACTTCAAATTTGAAGAGGATAATAGACCAAAGACAATATACATCACACATGCAAATAAGACACATATAAATAAGATTGAATGGCATCCCTACTTAGGGAAAAATGGAAGTTATATTCATGTTGAAAAAGGTACAAAAGCAATGCTCAATGAAAGTTCTTCCTTTTAAAGGCTTGAAGATTCCTTAATCTCTTACAAGAAACATTTTTACTCGTAACGTATGTGGAGTATTTTGCAAGAATGGTAGAAAATATTATCCTATCCAACAATGCTATAAAATGGGAAGTATAGAAATGATCATGGGAATGTATTATATCCAACTATTCCAAGTTAACATCCACATTGGTATTCATGTGCAACATTGATATCGGATTTGGTTCAACAAGTGAATGCTTATGTATAAAAGCAAGATACTACAAAAAATGAGATGTCAAAAACTAGAAGGATTTGTTGACTCAGAGCGGGATTTGAAAAATTGCAAATCCATCCTTAGTTGGTTTTGATCAAAAGCTTGAGACAAGTCATTAGATTATCGTTGGTTCTCTTCCATTGACTCAAAACCAAGATGCCAAAACATCGCAAAAAGTGCTATTCCACCTTAGAATAATATGCTCAAATGATCACAAATCTTCAACTCTAGAGTGTGGACATATAAAGGAGCTTGTATCCCTACATCTCCCATATACCAAGTTAGATCTTCCTTATCTGGGGGAGAGAAAGTCACCATGAATATAGATGAACGAGAGGAGCATGGTCTCATGACTAATAGGTTCTTCAAAAACTAAGTGTACCACCTTGCTGTCAAAAATAAAGGACCAAGGAGCAAACTAGCCATTCTTTGGGGCGGTGATATCCATAATAGATAAATAGGTACATGAGGGTGTGTTGTTGATGGCAATGTACCTAGATAGAATGATTAGGCTATATGAAATCAAGGAACTATTGAAAATTTGAGTACATAATGTCCATCCAAGCTTGAATATGCTCAATCTTGGCTTGAAATAGTGTGACACAAGACCCTCATCTTTGAACATCAGTTAGCTCTATAATATGTAATAAGAAAATTGTGGAAGCATTTAGACTTCATTGTGAAGCTTGGTGGGTTTGAGCCACCTTCCACTAGAGATCTTGGATCTACCTAGCTTGAAGGTCTATCATGGCTCTAGCAAATTATAAGCTAGTGTCCAAACTAGCCAACTTATTAAAGGTGAAAATATCCATTGAAATTGTTTGGTTCAATTTTGATAATGGGTAAAAGGGGGAAAACATATTCTTTTGGGCCTTATTTTTTATACAAGAATGATTTCTCTCATATTAGGTCCTTCAGCTGAGATTAGAATGGGTTCTTGTAACTTGGGGGTAATGACTCGCCTTTGTGAAGAATATAGTCTTTTTATTATTTCCTTCCTAGATCTTTCTGAAGGGCCTAGTCATAGGGTAAAAATTAAAAAATGCACATAGTTCCTAATTAAGAAAGGGTATTAAAAAGAAAACATAAAATACAGCTATGAAACATGTGTTGCAAAAAGATAAAAGGGTTTTCCATCCCTTTAAAATGGCAAACCAAACCATACATGGGTCCATTCTATATTATTTGACAACTAATAATTATCTAGCTCACTAAGCAATTTTTTTTGTAAACAAATAATTATTTGTATTAAAAATCATGTGAAATTTGTGTATCATATGCAAATTGGCGTGTGGAACAAAACAACTAGTAAAACTAGTACAAGATGTTATATGTGAGGCATGCCCAGAATTCGAGGGGTAGCAACACCATGTGAGTATCCACAAGGTTTTGAATATAGCCTACGCATATGCATTGAAAGAAGATAAAACTCTTGTAGTTTGGGGAGAAGAATCTCTTGAAAAGCTAAGGGAGAGGGCTAGCTACAAACAACAAAAGGAAAACAAAACAACGAAGAAAAGAAAAGGGATGTAAGCAACCAATGTTGAAGTCCTCCTCAAGCTTTTTGAAAGAGAAATGTGGGATGAAGTTATAAAAGATGAAATATTGGGTCCTCGTTGTGTAACCAATTATCAAAATGTGTATCATCCTTTTATAGATCTTAAGCTTTCAAAATTACAAGGATGCTTCAAATGTGTTCAGTACCTACTAACCCCAATAAGATCATTTCTTTTCACTCTCTTTTAGGCTTATTACAATAATCAAATGTATCTCATGCCTTTTTGTCTAATCATCCTCAATAGCTATTTAATTTCATTCTTAAACAGTGAATGTAGAAACTTTTGTATACTATTTGAAGTCTTCAAGGGATTCAATGGGGAAATTTTTACACTTCTTAAATTGGAGTTCAATTTCATTGCATCCACATGGAATTTCATTGAGCTTTTCGAACCCAGTAAATTTACACTTCTTAAATTGGAGTTCAGTTTCATTGCATCCACATGGTAAGAGTCTAACTAGAGGTTTTGGCATGCTCTGGATGCAATGGTGTTGTCAGATTTTCTAAATTCTGATCACAGAATTTTCTGTAACAGATCTAAGTTGATTTACAGCAAGAAAATGCCATGCTCTTAGCTTATGTGATGCTCCCGAGGCTTGGTATTTGATGCCCAAATGCTTTGGGGATGTTTTCCCAATGTTTTGAGATGCTTTGGGACTTGGATTGAGCTTCCATAACTCGATTTATGCAGGGATTTACTGCTATACATTGTTTGGGTAGCAAGGTTTTATCAGGGACGGCTTATGCATAATGCTCTTTGTTGACATTAAAGTGTCTTGTTGGATGTATTGATGCTTGATCATCATGGTTTATGCCTGGATATGCTATTTGAGAGCTATTGAGCCTTGATTTGGATGCGAACACTTCGTTGTTGGTTGGGATTTATGCTACCTTAGTTGATAGGTTATTTTATCTCAAGTTTGGTTATGCCTATGGTCTACGAGTGCTCCCAACTAATTGGGATGATATGCAGATGTATTTGGATGATGCCACCTTGATGTTTATGCTTCCGGATGCTTCTTGAGCAAAGAGTAGAGCTCAATTCTTGGTTCACTATCATTTTCTTTGCAGTTGTTTGACATTTCACTTGACAAGGTTTATGCCTCGTGCTACCCATTATGGGACTGATGTCTGATGTGGATGTTTTTGGGTGGCTGTAGTATGGCAAATGTTTGGGCTTGAATTGACTTGCCTTTTAGAATTTTATGGAGCAGTTTGCATTTGTTCGGCTTATCACTTATGCAGCTTGGATGGTATTTGGCCCTTAATGCCCCGATTATGGATCTTGGATTTACTTGGATGCAAATACATGTTTGAGTAGTGCTTGCTCCATTGTCTTGGAAATTGGTTATTGAGCTTTCATTGCTCATTGATGCTTGGTTCTTTGTGGGTTACTCCTTGATCAATGGAATTCATGATAGTGCTTGGGTTTATCAGTTATGGCTTTGTTGCTTTTGTGTTGTCTAGCTTCTATGCTAGTTGGGTTGCTTTTGCCCATATAGGTTAGAGAGCAATTGCTCATGATGCTTACCCGGCTATGCACTTTGTCTACTATCATGTACTTTACAGAGCCACTTATTTGGATGTTGTTGTATAGATACTTGGGCTTCTCCTGGAGCTTGACCATTGCAGGATCTTATGCCACTTATCAGTCTTGCATTGACTTGGATGCTACTATGGGGTCTGATATACTGTAGAGTCATGTATGCCATTATGATTATGGGCTGATTTCATGGCTGAATACCACATGCTCTTTTGACAGATGTCTTAGATTTTACACTATTGTGGTTGGTTATGTCATGCACTTAGCTATGAGTCTTTTTTATGTGGGAGCTTCTACATCCCTAGTTGATGCTTGTGTGCTTCCCTCTCCAGTGCGGATGGAAGAGTACTTGCAACAGCATGCTTCTACCACTTTTGCTTCTACTGAAAGTTGTCTTGATGAGCAGGTTCCCTATGTTGGGACAGCCCTAGACTCTTTGAGTTCCTTGGATGTGGATAGCCCTATTCATGATGACTTGGATTCCTTGTCGTCTTCTACATATTCTTCTTCTACATATGTATGCTTCCATTGTGGGAAGCTTGGGCATGTTAAAAGAAAATGTTTTAGATGGATTAGAGAGCAGTAGAGACAGAGATGGACTTGACACGAGCAAAGAGTCAGAGATACATGAGATGCATTGGGTGTTACCATTGTTACTAGTGGTGAGGTACATGTTGTTACCCAGAATGATGCAGTTGAGCATGTACTCCAGTCATTTAGTTTCCCTATAACTTTCTTGCTCAGTGATATGGCCTACGCCTTAGATCGGCTATTGGATTCTATGGCATCTTGTCATGTTACTCCACATAGAGCATGGTTCTCTACTTATAGGGAGTTTGATGGATGCATTTCTTTGGGCCTTGAGCCGACTTATGCTATTCTTGGTATAAGGGACATACACCTAGCTTTGCCTAATGGGACTTCTCTTATGCTTTGGGATGTTTAACATGTTCCCATGCTCAATAAGAGCTTGATTTCTATCAGTCAGTTGCATGATACATGTTACTCTGTTTCTCTTCAAGATAGGTCATGGAAGATCTGTCGTGGTTGCTTGGTTTTGGCCAGAGGTTCTAGAGTTGGTTCTCATTACCCAATGCATGTCTCTCATGTGGGAGATTCTATGGTTGCAGTTATCCAGATACCAAATGCATTGTTATGGCATTATTGCCTAGACCATATGCACCACAGAGATGGAGATCTTGTCTCGTTCAAACTCATTACTGCCTCCTATGTCACTTACAGATCTTGATGCTTGCCCTGATTGTAATCTTGGTCCTTGCAGAGCCCCTTTGGCTTATGGCAATTGTACGAGGCATGCTCCTCTAGATCTTGTCCATTGTGCAGTATATGGACCTATCCCTTCCCAATCACTTGGTGGAGCGTCGTACTTTGTGACCTTTGTTGATCATGCTACCTACCATGTTTGGGCTTTTCCCTTGGTGCAGATTGAGGATGCTGCAGTTATGCTTGATAGGTTTATGGATTCTGTTGGTAGCATGCCTAGGTGCTTGCAGGTGGATTATGAGAGTCATGCTCTCTCTCCCAGTTTTCAGACCTCTTGTTAGTAGTATAGCATTGATTTCTTGTGCCCATGGTATTATTAGATTGCTCATGGCATGTGCCTGACCTTACAGGCAAAGGTTGCTTCTATGCTTACCACAACTTGGTTATCTTATGGCTTTTGGGCTGAGGCCCTTATGACTGTAGTCTACTTGCTTAATAGGACGCCGTGTCTGACTTTGGATGATATTACAACCACACAAGGCATGGAGTGGCATGAGACCCTCCTATGATTACTTGAGGATATTTGGCTGCCAGTCATTTGTATGTATGCCAGATATGCCTATGTCACGCAGTTGTATCCTCCTTGGTTATGGAGATGGTGACTTTCAGGCTTACAAGTTATGGGATTTGGATGCCCAGCAGGTTGTACGTAGCCGTCATGCTGTCTTTTATGAGACACAGACATCTCTCAAGCCTCTTGATGCATGTTCAGTGCGCTTTATGGTTGATGCTACAGCTGTATGTCAGTCTTCCGCTTTGCTGAGGCCGCATACTATCTTGAGACCCTGTCTAACCCAGGATGCTGGCCCTTCTTCTATGATTGACTTTGGAGAGTCTATGTTCTCTCAGTTGTCTCTTATGTGCCACATTGATGCTATGCGCTACTTTGATGCGCATGCATTACAGCCTTGCACTCATGAGTTGTGCTTGCTTCATGAGAAGTATTCTTGGATTACTTTACTGTATGGAGCTGCAGGATTACTTGTCTCCTAGATGTCATGGACTCGGGGATGCTTGACTCGTCTTTCGTAGAGGTTCTCACTTATTGCACAGCTTGCTTTCCGATTGGGCATTGGGTGAGATGTCATGATTCCTCACCTTGTCTCTTTTCCTTTTTCTTTGTTTTTTTCACTTCTTGGCCCATTGGCCTTTTAGTGGAAGGTTGTTGGGGTAAAAGGCCCTTGGGCATGCCCGTGTACAGTGACCGCCCATATTCTTTGTTCATATATATGAGATAGTGCAATAAGGTTGTCATATCATTTTGGACAGCACCTACATTGTGTGTGCTCTTCTCTCCTGCATCTTCCTCTTCTCCTTCTCCACTACCATTGCATCCCCTTCAATTAAAATGGCAATGAAAATAAAGAACAAATTAGATGAGGGGATTGACCTTAGGGCCTAAATCTTTTAGGTAATAGTGTCTCTCTCACTCACATAGGGTTAAATCTCTATAAGTTATGCTTATAAGGAAATCCAAAAAATTGAGTGGATTACTACATGTGATTATTGATATTTGTATAAGGGTTTCATATGTGGCCCTAGCACATGATTTAGGTCAACAATCATGATATCCACGGACTATTTCTTTTCATAACAAATAGAAGAATGAAGATGTTGCAAATAAGTGGTACCTAAGAACTCAACAAAAGACTTGAGGTCTTTGTAAAGGAAATGAATCAAATATCCTCACAATTTAACAAAGGGAGAGAGGGGTCACCGATGCTCTCAGGACTGAGAACTCAGCAAAGGACTTGAGGTCTTTGTAGAGAAAATGAATCAAATCTCCTTACAATTTGACAAAGGGAGAGAGGGGTCACCGATGCCCTCAAGACTGAGAACTCAGCAAAGGATTTGAGGTCTTTGTAGAGAAAATGAATCAAATCTCCTCACAATTTGACAAAGGGAGAGAGGGGTCACCAATGCAGCAATGAGTTAAATTGGGTAGGTGATAAAACCTATCATGGAAGTGAACTTCCTAATGTTGATGGTAAAGGAACTAAAGGCACCACAACAAGGATTGAGTAGATCATCTCTTCAACCTTTTAGTGCAAGGAATCACTAAAGTAGGTTAATTTGTCTCTATTGGTTATTGAATAGAGAGAGCATAAGATATTGAAGAAGAATCAAGAACTAGAATAGGGGTATCACCTATAGACATGAAGAATATAGGGATAATGCACAAATAAAAGCCATCGATCACATTAGTGATTGCTCCATGGGTAGGACTCTAGATTAAAAATATGGCTCTTCAAGATCATGTAGGAGACTACAAACAATTCCTTGGAAGGATAGTGAGTCCATATTTTTGCAAGCATAAACTTGCCATGGAGGAAGTGGCATAACTACTTTTGGAGTAGATTAAAAAAATCATGGCAATAGAAAAACCATGACCAAAGATATAATGTTTTGTGACCAAGGATTTAATGTATGCTTTTGCAAAATCTATATTATATGCATGAATGTCATTAATTGATAAGCAACATGAAAATCCTCACCACTAGATGGTAAACATAACACTTCCCCTATACCTTTTGTAGTCAAGGTAAGGATAGTACTGTCGATAGGCCCAATATACTTGCTATGAGAGGAAATATATCCATCACAAAGGGATATATCTTAAAGGTTGAGCAAAAATTTCACGAGTGAGAAAGTTGGCTAAGCTAGCTTTTTGGATAGAATTGGTTATCAATAGGAGGTAATGGTCATGATAGACTAGGGGCGCATATTGGACAACAAGGGATGCCATTCAGATTGTATAGAACAAGAACACACATAGACTTGAGAAAACAAGGAATCTTGCATAGATATAGATATTGATAAATAACAAAAAAAGACATATATACACTATCATTAGACACAACTCCCCCTTCGAACCACTATTTTGTGCAAAAAAGTTTACATGACCTCCATAATTGTGTGACCAATAGCTTAATGATATACATACAAATAGGCACCACCATCCCTATAATCAAGCACACAGAAGAAAAATAAATCAAGCACACCATAGCCCAAGTGGTAAACAAGACCTCATATCACAACTAATAGAATTAGACTTGAAATCATAGGTAGGGAGAGTGGGGAGGAAAAATGCCACTGAGGTGCCTCAAAAGCAACTAATAAGACAAACTATCAAACCATTCACGTGGATAGAGAGTGATAACACAACCCATCCCCATAGTGTGTTCTTTGATTAAATGAGTGCAATGAAAAAATCGGTGAATTTGTATTTAATGATATTGATCAATTCATTTTAGAGAAAATTAATAATAATGGGTGTAATTATTAGGTGCTAAACCTTAAAAAAGAAGAGAGTTAAGCCCTTAGTTAATTACCTTTTATTAATGCATGGTGTGTGAAATGTAGCCCCAACTTTGTGATTAACATAATCTCTAAAGGCAAGTTCCTTAATTAACTATTAAATGTGTGGAGCACAATTGCAATGGTGTCATTAAGGTTATCATTATACCCAATTTTGTGTCCAGCATGGAAGCATGTGTAAAAAGGTGACAGTGATTAAATTTAATTACTTAAAACATGTGCTTAGAATGAATATGTGTGCAATGGTAGCAATGGTTCATTTTAACAATTAGTTGTGTGCTAGCTCATGGAGGAAGGAAATAAAAGAGATACTAGATGTGTGTCCAAGGTCTGAAGGCATTGTCCAATGAAGCCCAAGGGTGCTCCAAGTCCAACAAAAAGACTCTCATCAAATATGGAGTAGGGTACTAGCATGTGTATGTGCAACAACATTGCGACAATATAAAAAGCCAACCAATAAGTAAAAAAATAAAATAACTAGAAAAATAAAAAATAATAAAAATAAAACATTTGGACGAGATTAAAATATGTAGTGGAATGGGGATGTGCACATCTGTAATAGGAGGATTAGTGTATTCATGTAGTTTTTGGATATTGTATTTTGAGTTTTTTTTTGTTTTTGGTCTTTTTTTCATTATTTGCTAGATAAAATTTATTATTGTTATAGTATTTGTTAATCGGTACCATGGATTAAGATTAGGAGAATAGGAGGGGTAGAGATATAGTTGAAAGTAAGGGTGTAGGTATGTCAAAGTGTGGTTGGATTGTTTTTAAGTAAAGGAAGATATGAAGTACTTGACTTATGAGATTAACAACAACATTTATGATGCATGAGGGTAAGTTGAGAGCCGATTTTAAAGCTGAAATTCAAGTGCAAAAGAAGCTAGAGACCTATAAGAGAGGTACTTTTGGTAAAAATTGAAATGATTATGGATCAAGGAGCTAGAGTTTTCCTAGATGCATTTCGATGCCAGGAATCAAACATAGGTGTCTGTTTGTCAATCGGAGTCTATTGGACCCTTTATTTAATGGCAGTAAGGTTTGCCATTATGAAGCAGCTACTAGATTCGGATGCCGAAAAGCATGTGATAGAGGCCAACATGATAGATTTCAATGCCAAAAGGTTGCCCGTCCAGTCAGATTGCAATTCTAAGGCAGTTTGCCCCTCCATCGATGACAAAACCACTTCGGGTCAAGTGTGAAAAGGCCAAAGTTGAATTAGATAACTTAGTGGTTTAACTTTAACATGATTAAAAGAGAGCTTATGCTAAAAAAACTCATGAGTGGGCGGGGGGGGGGGGGGGGGGGGGGGGCATTTTTTTCGATGGCTCTTCCTCCCATTAAAAATTTCCATTTTTGCAATTATCATGATCCTCTCCATCCTTCTAGGCATCAGATCCATCAATTTCTCGCTCTCTATCGCTTCAACCCTCGTGTAAAATGATGCAATGAATGAAAAGATCTATTTTTAGTCTTTCTCTCTCTCTCTCTCTCTCTCCTATTTCTCTCTCCTCCTTGTTCCTTGTTTATATGGCTACGTATAAGAGAGAAAGAGAGAGCGGGCTAATTTAGTAATACAGGAAGGATGATGGTTCATAAGCATAATGGAACGTAGATTGGGAGATTTGGATGTATTAACAACTTGAAAATAACATCAACAACTTCACTTTCTCAAAATACGAGACGTATGTATGCAAATTTTCAAGTAAGCGACTCTTATTTAATTTTTATGATGAATCATTAGTGCGTATGATGAAAAGATGATTGCAAATGGTTGAAATATGTTTGCTGATGTTTGTAATTTTAAAAATACATTCATTTTTAACACATATTTCAAACAATAAAAGTAAAAAATTCAAAACATGAGATTTAATAAAAAATAGTATTGTTCTTGGATTTTGGAGATTAAATGATGTTTGCATGGCATGAAAATAAGTGTGTTGATGGATCGCACTTCATATAAGTCATGTAAATTAGAAAACTAAAAAAATCAATGATTTACATTGAAATAAAAGGAAAACTTCATAAAAAAGTAGTAAAATAAAAAAAAATTAAGAAAAAATATGTTTTGTGTGAAAAAATTTACAAAAAATTAGGAGAATGTTTGTGATTGTGTAATTAAGGTGAAGCATGAGGGTTTGCCTCAGTTTGCCCTTATTTATGTGTTAAAGTGCATGTTTAGAGAAAAATTATTAAGAAGCCTCCTTACATTTGTGCGACCAATCTAAAAATAAATAGTAGGGGGTGTAGGGTTGAAATGAAAATATATTTAATTAAAGTATTTATTTCTTTACATATCTTAGCATATAGATTGTGGTTCATATAAGTTTTAAGAGGTTTAGTAGCACAGGTTAGTCCGATGATGTTCCTTAGCAACGCAACAACACAATACTAGTAGAAAGAAATCATGAAAATACTATTTGTGCACTTCATATTGGTTGGTTTTTAGTTAAGTTGCTTGAGCATGGAATGCCATACACTTTGCATATACAATCTAAATATGGTATTAGAAGATAAATTCCTGAATGCATTGCAATTGTATGTCTAGATGATGACCAATGTTGAGAGTGTAAGATTCCCCTTTACTATAGGGTAGTGCGATATCTTGGGAAATGGATCAAGTGAGGAATATATACAATCTCATGGATTCTTAAGTTCATATTATGAGAGGACTCTATTACATTCATGTTTTATGTGTAAGTGTTCTATGCTAAGGTGTGGAAATGATTGTTGTGGTTTTGCACTATGATCCTAAATGTCCCTACGTGATGCTAGCCTAATGTGTGTTGCCTAAGTGCTAGGTCCTTATGATGTGACAAAGTGTCTCCTAGGCCGCTTGATCTTGGTTTTGGATAACTTTCTTGGTGAATTATTAAGGAATTGAAATGCTTCTTCCAACAAATTCATTCCAAAATAAACACTTAGCGCGATCCTTCCTTTTATTCTGTTTGTCAATAATTTCAATTAGAGATCTAGATTCTAGCATACACGAATAGTCCTTTCAAATGTATATCAAATGATGCAATGACAATCACACTATCATGCAATTTACAGCTTCACATAGCCAAGGTAGACCTTATCCGAAGGTAACCTTACATTCTAATGAGGATTCTCCTCCCCATAAAGAAGTGTTGAGTACATCTCTTATAACATGTTAAGCAAGGCATGCGTTTTCCGTTTGGGCTAACTTACCCAACATAAGCAAAATTTCTTAAAGAATTATATTATTCCAATTACTCAACGAGATGACTTATAGGACTTTTAAATAGACAATCAGTTTTTATAACAAGCATTAGTCAACTCTTAACCTTGTCGCATTGACTATAACTATATTGAATGCTGATAAAGACATATGTACAATAACCTTTGGCAATTAATTCAAACATGATTCTATGACTTAGAATCTTAATTAATCTAGCTGCAATTCATAATGATTAATTGTTTATGCTTGTACTAGTATGCTTTCTAGACAAGTTATCAATTCGTGTAAGTGAAAAATATGGAAGCTAATATTTTTATATAGTTATTTTATAGAGTAAAATAATAATCTAGTAATGAATAACCTGGTTTGGCATCATGACGACATTAGGAATTTCATCTTTACTCGCGCTTGTATTATCCATACCCGATGTTCCGTTGGTAGTGGCAACACCGGCAACCTCGAGCACTCCCATATCTCTAGCAATACCTATTACTTGATTGGTTGTAGTGGTTCCCGTGGTCTTTCCACTTTGTCGCTATGGAGCCATCGTCCACAGGAGTGGTTCAAGAGATAGGAAAGATGGAATAGATTTGAGATGAGAGAGTGTAAGAGAGATGGCTTAGTTGAAGATCAAGATAGGGGAATTGAGCTAGCTCCCTCTCTCTCTCTCTCTCTCTCTCTCTCTCTCTCTCTCTCTCTCTCTCTCAAGCTCTCTCTCACAGTCTCTTGGATGGGTATCCTTCTCTCTACCTCTCTCTCGTAGCCTCTCGGGGTCTCCTTGTGCCTCTCTAACTGCTCTCTATGCCTCTTATTTATAGTGAATTTGAGAAGAAGGGTTGTGGCTGAGAAGTGGAGCTCTTTGTGGAGGGGATCTTGGAAAAATCAGTGATTTGATGCTTAGATCATAAATCTGATGGTTCCATTGGCTCTGAAAGGGGGATAGAACCCCAGGACACTTGGTTAGAAAGCTCTCAATTCACTCATTCTTCTTTTCTTTGTTTGAAGTGCTATTTTTTGTCTGTAGACTACGATCGCAGTGCACACGATTTCACCAATCTCTCTCTCTCTTTTCTTTTCATGCAGTCTCTCTCTCTCTCTCTCTCTCTCTCTCTTTTCTTTTCATGCAATCTTCAGAACTAACTAACACATCACTTGTCTTTTCTTTTAAATGACATCCAATTCTAGAGATTTTTATATCTCTTTAGGATATTTACTATAAATAATATCTAAAATATACTAGTCTTATTCAAAAATCTAATATTTTTTGACCATCTATACTATACACATTAACACTAGTGATTAATATAGCTCATAACTCTCGTTCACGTTTTGTAACTTCCGTGAAGGGTGGCTAAGGTCCTTGTTAATTTAGAAAGAATATCAAGTTACGACTCTCAATTTTATTTATTTATTTATTTTTAAGGTTAGTTAGTTATTAACATTAGTTACTTTTTTTACTTTAGTTAGTAACCTTACTTTGACTAACTACATTTTGAACTAACCAACTAACTTTTATTGCCTAGAAATATTATATCCTCCTCCCCTTAGAGAAATCGAGATGTCCTTATCTCGAGAGAAACCGTGGGTATTGTTGATGAAGTGCATTCTCATCTATCTGTGAAGCATCTTCTTCAAGATAATCCTTCCATTGGACAAGGTATTCTCTAAGGGTTCTACTCCTCAAATTTCTCTCCCTTACATCAATTAATCTATCAAGTTGTAGCTCAAGGACTCCTTGGCTAGGCATTACAACTTGTTGATTATCAAGGATATGGTTATGGTTAGCTATGTATGCTTTCAATAAGCTAACATGAAACACATTGTGGATTTTTATATTCTCAGGGACTTGTATCTTGTAGGCGCTTGGTCCTAAGCACTTGAGAATCTTATAGGGTCCACAATATCTTGGAATTAGCTTCTTAAATTCTCCTAAAGATAAAAAAACTCTTATTTGGATGGACGGATGAAGACCATGTTTCCCTCTTTGAAGATTCGTTCTTGCCTTTTTAGATCAACATACGCCTTTTGTCGGTCCTTGGCAGCTTGAATATCCTGTTTGATAGTCTTGATTTGATCATCCATTTCTTCTAACATTTTTCTCGAGGTTTCTACCCTTAGAGTAGGATCGGAAAAATTGAGTGGCATACGACAATCTTGATCATATAATGCTTGAAATGGAGTCATTTGAATACTTCAATGATAGGAGGCATTATAAGCAAATTCCACTAAGGATAGATACTGAATCCACCTTTTAGGTTCCTTGCTGCAATATACACGTAAAATATCTTGAATTACTTGATTAACTCATTGTGTTTGCCCATCAGTACTGAAACAAATTTGGGTTCCAATGGCTTCAAATAAACTCTTCCAGAAGTGTGAGGTGAAAAGAGAATCACGATCACTGATGATCCTTTTCAGTAACCTATGTAACCTAAAAATCTATTTTACAAAAATTCTAGCAATATCTGACGCTTTGTAATTGGTTTTTATTGGAATAAGATGAGCAATCTTTGTTAGCATGTCTACTATCACCATTATTGAGTTATATCCTCCTTGTACAGAAGGTAACCCAACTACAAAGTCCATGCTAATAAATTCCCATTTCATCTGGGGAATGTCAAGTGGCTGGAGTTTCCTGGTAACTTGACATGTTTAGATTTTACCCTTTGGCAATTGACATTCAGTGACATACTTAAGTATATCACCCTTGAGTTTTTACCAGTAAGAGCTTTTCGTGAGAGCATTAAGGGTGTTTGCATACCCCGAGTGTCCTAAAAAAGGAGAATCATGTGCTTCCCAAAGTATCCTTCTCTTGAGAGTCTGACTTGAAGGAATGCATAGTCTCATTCTAAAATAAACAAGTTCTTCGTCTTCATCTATAGAGAATTCTTGATACTTAGTCTTGAGTTTGGGATCTTGTTTCTTATTTTGAACTTCCCAAAACAACTGTTGATAGTTTGGGTTCTTATTTGCTTCATCCTTGGTCAACTCAATGAAAGGATTAGTTGGCATTAATACCATTGTAGCTAGAGTCTCGGTCCTAGATGGTTCTTCAGATAAGAGAATTAAGGAAGGCTTTACGACTAAGGGTATCTATACTACATTTTCTTTACTAGGTTTGAACTTAATTTCAAAGTCATACTCTTGTAGAATCTCGATCCAATGTCATTGCCTTATATTAAGATCAGGCTGAGTAAAAATCCACTTAAGACTTTTATGATCCGTGAGTAAGGAAAACTTATTTCTAAGCAAGTAATGTCTCCATAATTTAAGAGCATGAATCACAACTAACAACTCCAGGTATGAGTAGCATATCTCTTCTCATGTGTTTTCAATTTTCTTGAAGAGTAAGCTATAGGATGTCCTTCCTGCATTAGTACACATCCCAATGCAAGAGAGTTGGCATCTGTGACAACTTCAAATTCCTTGCTTAAGTCAGGTAGCCTTAAGATAGAAGCAATTACTAAAATATGTTTTAGTTGCTCAAAGCTAGACTGTTCAATTGGCGTCCAGTTAATGGCAAATTGCTTTTTTGAGTAGGTCTGTAAGAGGTGTTGCAATTTGGGCATAGTTTCTAATGAATACCCTATACCATCCTGTTAGACCTAGAAAACTTCTCACTTCCTTGATAGTGGTTAGGGGTGGCCAATCTTGAACATCCTTGACCTTGGCAGGATCTATTGATATACCTTCAGCAAACACTATGAATCCCAAGTATTCAATTTTCCTTTTGAAGAAGGTACACTTCTTCTTCTTGGCATACAACTTGTGTGCTCTCATTGTCTTCAGGACAATGTGAAGATGTGGTTCATGATCTTCTTCCTCCTTGGAATAAGTTAGGACATCATCAAAGAATACAAAAAAAAAACATCAAGATGAGGTTTGAAAATATCCTGCATTAATCTATTGAAGGTTGATGGAGCATTTGTCAATCCAAATAACATCACGATGAATTTGAAATGATCGTATCTTGTGTTGAAGGCGGCCTTTGGAATGTCTTCATTCTTGACTCTAATCTGATAATATCATGACCAAAGATCAACCTTAGAAAAGACCTTTGCTCCTTGTAGATGATCAAGAAGCTCATCTAACCTTGGGATTGGATACTTATTCTTTAATGTTACCTGGTTTAGCCCTTGGTAGTCGATACAAAGATGGAGAGATCCATCTTTCTTCTTTTGGAATAATACTGGGGCTCTCCATGGTGAACTACTTGGCCGAATATACCCTTGTTCTAGCAGCTGCTTGAGTTTCTCTTTTAGTTTGATGGCTTCAGGAATAGAAATTTTGTAAGGTTTTTTTGCCATTGGAGCGGCTCCTGGAACAAGTTTGATCTCATGATCAACTTCTCTTTTCGGAGGTAACTCAGTTAGCTCTTCAGGAAATATGTTGGTGTACTCTTTTAACTAGGACGGTTCTTCTTCTGTCTGACCATCTTGATTTATCTTGTTAAGCTTGATCAAGTAAACATGTAATCCCTTCTTCAAGTCTTTCACAATTCTTACTAATTGACCTTGTTTCACCTTGTGTAGTTGCTATTTCACCATTCAAATCCTAAAATGTGACTTGACCTTTTTCACAATGGATATGAGCATCATTGGGAATCGGCCAATCCATTCCTAGTAAACATTCATAGGTGCCTAACTTCATTACTCTAAACCTCATATTTGAAAGGTTTTCTCCTAGGTTAAACTCTACCTTTTCAATTTCCTGTGTAGAAAGTACTTCCTTTCCATTTGCTAATTTCACAAGTAACTTTGATGCATTTACTGTATCTATTCCTAACTTCTTAGCACACTTGGGTGAAATAAATGAGTGTGTACTTCCACAGTCAATCAAAAATTTAAATGATTTACCTCGGTGACTAGCCGATGTCTGTATTACTGAATATTGACGATTTGGACCTTTCCTGTGGAATGCAACATGAACAGTTGCTCTTTCAATATCTTCTTCCATAGTAGGGCCTTCCTCCTTATTAGTCTCTTTTAGGGTAATATTCGACATTCTTCCTCTTGCCATAGCTACTTGACCACCACCTTGGGCAGCTCTGCCTTGACCTCGAAATTGGCCTTGGTGACGGTTCCTACCAGGCTTTGGAATCTCTCATGAAATGTCCTGTCTCATTACAGTGAAAGCACCTAAGACCATCCCTGTTTCCCTGGGTAAGAACAAAATTTCCAAATGCATTGGATTTTACCTTTTTCTTTTGACCTTGGTAAAATTGGCCTTGGGCTCCTTTTTCTTGACCTTTGAATCCTCCTTTGTTCTGGTTATTGTAGCTCCAGAACTTATTGTTGTTAGGCTTTGATTGTACTTCCCGCACAATAGGAGCGGCTCGAATCAAAGCATCCTGGAGGTCTATTGGGCGCATTGATTCCAAATGAGTGTTCAGAGGATAATTTAGTCCATTACAGAACTTGGACACTTGTTGAATAATATCCATGGGGGGTGCATATGTAAGAAGAGAAACAAACTTGGAATAGTATGCTTCCAAGGTCAGTCCCATTTGCTTCAAATTGAAGAGTTCATTCATCTTCTAGGTGCGATAAGATGGAGGTAAATATCATCCTCTTACAGCTTCTTTCAACAAATCCCAAGTAATGGTATTTTTAGGGACACCTTGATCTCGACACCACTGCTTCCACCAAATTTGAGCTTTGCCAATTAATTTTAGCTTAGCTATCATGGCTTGGTTGGCTGGAGTAGTTCCAACAACAGTAAAATAATCTTCCATAGATTTGATCCAAATCTTTGCATCGGCTTCCACATTCTCACCTTTCCCGTCAAACTTCGGAGGTTTGACTTGCTTCAAAAGATTCTTTTTCCCTTGAGCTTTGTTGGGAATTATTGCGGGTGCGAGATTATGTTGGGGGTAAAGGCGCCTCCACCTAGCCGCCCGTGTATTAGTACAGTGATAGTCACCGCCACTGCACACTGCAAGTGGCAGGCGCTCGTCACTGTCACTTTAGTCTTTATTCTTTTAGTGACAGTTTGAATAAAAGAAGGCCCGGTCACACATTGTGACTGTTGGAGTTCCCATTTCTTGTGTCTCTCTTTCTTGCTCTTGCTCTCCCGCCATAGCTCTTGAGTGCAAGCTTCAATCCTTCTCACCTTTCAATTGGTATCAGCGCACAACTTCCCGACTCTTGAGCTTGGCTCGTGGCATTCTCAGCTTTCCATTGACTCCCCACTCACATTGGGTCTCCTTCCCAGTAGCCATAGCTCATTCTCTTGAGCTCCCGTCACTCCCCGAATTCCCGAGCTTCTTCCCGGCCTATTGAGGCACCATCAAGGCATTGACATTGAGGTATTGCTTCATTATTTCACAGTTTTATCTCAGTCCACAGGTCTAGGTAAACAGGGTTTTCATAGGTTGTGGGTAGCCATAGCTCACACCTCTTGGAGCTTCCCTCACCTGGATCTTGCTTCCAGCCTATTAAGGCTTGTTGAGGCTTGGTGTAGGCCTTCTTTGGCCCTCATTTGTGCCCCCTTTGGGCCCCATTGTTGACAGGTGGGATAGTAGACTCCCCTAGCCAGCTCATGTTTTTTTTGCGCTTGTTTCAAAATCTGGCCTGAAAATCACTCTTTTTGTCATATCTCAGGTATTTGGAACCTGATTCAAGCAAGGTAAGAGTCTAAGTTGGGGTTTTGGCACACTCTGGACGCAATTGTGATGTTGGATTTTTCAAATTCTGATGATAGAATATTTTGCAATAGATTTCAGGCCTGAGACATCATGTATTTGTATGCCTATGGCTTATGTGATGCTTCTACTGATGTCTATTGATACCGGATCACTTGTGGATGTTATGCCTCTTATGTGAGACACATTTGGAGCTGATTTAGCTCAGCCATTGACTGTTTTGAACAATCCCAAATCTGTCCAAAATAGGACAGCCACCTGTTACTTCAATTTTATGCTTACAGGTCGTCTTGGCATTTGATGCCCAATTATGCCCAGTTGGTGCTTATACATATACGGAAATGTATGCCTATGGTTTGCCTATGGATTTGAGCTTGGATTGAGCACTGATTTGCTTAGTTTATAGAGGTTATATGCTGCTGAAACTTCAAGACTGAAGCTTTTTATTCTACAGTTGGGTTATGCCTATTGGTCACACGGGGTGCTCCCGGCTACTCGGTATGATGTCATGATGTATTTGGACTATGCCACATGTCTTGTTTATGCTCCAGAATGATTTTGAGCTGAGATTAGGGATCGATTTGGATTTGACTGTCACTTTTTTGCAGCTCGCATTTCATCTATGACGACATGGTTTATGCCTAGGCTACCCAGTACGGATTATGATGTCTTGGTGAATGCTTTATGCTTTGGCTGTGGATGGCAATTGTTTGAGATTTTCTTGACATTCATTTGAGTATTCCCTTGAGCAGTTGGACATTGACTTGGATTTTTCCGTTATGACTTGGCTTTTTCCATTACAACCTTGGATGCTATTGAGGCATTGTCTTAGTTACCTGTCTTTGGTACTTTGACTTGGTTTGCTTGAGCTGTTGAGCTCGTTTATCTACCTTTTTGTGCCAGTGGGAGCATCTTGTATGCTTGACCGACATTGAGCAGGAGGTTTATGCTATTTGAGCATTTTGCAGATACTTGAGACTTTGGGATCTCTTACACTTACATGTTGCATGGTTCATACACTGATATCTTGGAATTGCTTTTCACCTGAGCTTGGGCTTTGCACTCTTGTGAGCATACACCTGCTAGTGTCAGGTTTTGCCAGTGCCATGTATACTTTGCCCTATTGTCTAGGGGGTATGTCTACTCATCACTGACGGATGCTTTGTTGACATGTTTGGGTGTTTGCTCAGGGTCTCGATGACTGTTTAGTGCTGATTTATGCCCGTTTATGGCTGGTTATGTCTTGACTGTCATTTCTTGACTTGATGCAGTGATTTGGTCAGCAATTGCCTCTCATAGTACCTTGTTGTCATTTATTACAGCAAGCATATAGCTCCGGACTGACATGAATTTTTCATGCTGAAATATTTTGAAATGATGTATTTCACTAGTACTTAGTGGGCAGCAGCTTTGGTTACACTTTTCTTGCCATTTTCTCTCGATTTTGGTGATTTTTTGGTCATTTTCTACAGTAAACAACAAGCGATTTTTGAACTATCTACAGTCTTCCGGTTTGCATTATGGCAAGTTCATCCATTGATCATGCTATTTTCAACATCACTAAGCTTGATGGTACGAATTACTCTTATTGGAAGAGCCAGATTTGGCAGGTGTTGGTGTAGAAATCACGTATTAAACCATTGAGGTTTAGCGGACAGCTGCCTGCAACTATGCCAGATGAGGAATGGTTTAAGCTTGATGAGTTATGCAAGTCCACTATTGTATTATCTCTCACAGAACATGTGTTGAGATATCGAGCTCTACTCGTGATATGCTAGGGTGACCGTTGTGCATTTATGTCACCGACTTGTCAGTTGCAGATGCGGTTGGTACACCGCCCATGAATAATAGCTAGATGATAGCTATCCTTATCTACTCTATTTCGTGGCTCAGTTAGTATGCCACCTTAGTTAGTTGAGTTTGGTTTGAGACCTATATATAGGGTTCTTCTATTTCTATGTACTAGAGTTCTTTTGGCTTACACAACTAAGAAGAGGAAAACTGTTTTCAGCCTCCACCTTTGTGTGTATTCCCCCATTGTGCAAGCAAGAAAGCTACAAGTGAGACTCCTTCCTTCTCTCCCACAATCTTGACATGGTATCAGAGCCTTGTTCGTGGTAAGGAGCTCAAGAAAGCAAACCAAGTTCGCGGTGTTCTGGTAAGAGGACCAATGTTGCTTTCATTTTTATGTTTTGGGAGCAAGTCTCTGCAGGTAGCACAACCGAAAAGTGCAAGAGTGCATTGTCTCATATTGAGACGCCCTTCGCGGTGTAGCAAGAGGGCAATATATGCCGCGGGAGAAGGATTTAGCCCTTGGTTGCTCTGTTTTTTTGATTTGAGGCCATTTCGGGGCCTGTTTTGGAGGCGGAAGTTTTCTACACGCACTCAGGAAAAGGCCCTGTTTTATGCTGTGCGACCATTGTTCTACAGGTCGGTGAAAAGTTACTGTAGAAATTGCATCGTATGCCTGTGCGCAAAGACATTGAGAGTTCCAGAATCATCCTTGTTGCCTATTGATGCAAAATCATCACTAGGAAGTGACTGTGTGGTCAAATACCACTTTCGTTAGTTTTGCAAATTTGCCCTTGTGAGGCTGAAGCTGTGTTCTTTGCAGTGACAGAACTTTTTGCAGTGTTCTGTAATGGCGTCTGATTCTCTTTCACAAATTGTCACTAAAAAGATTGACAAGAACAACTTCCAAGCATGGAAGTTTAGAATGACAAATTTTCTTATAGGAAAATGATATTGGGAATTCGTTGCAGGAAGTGAAGAAGAACCAATTCTTCCTGATGTTCCCAATCAACAGCAAATGCACGCATTTAAAGCATGGCATGAGAGAGCCAGGAAAGTTATGTACTGGCTGTCTATCAGCATTTCAGACTCTATGATTGTGCATATTCAAGATGCAAATACGCCAAAGGAGGCATGGGATACTTTGTCAAAAATGTATAGCATAAATACGCAAGCCAGGAAAATGCAGCTCAAGCAAGAGTTGCACAATGTGGAAAGAGAAAGTATGAGCATCAATGACTACCACATGAAGGTGAAGAAGATTGCAGATGCACTTGCTTCCATTGGGTCACCAGTGGAAGATGATGATTTAGTTTCTGTGACCTTGAATGGTCTAGGAAAGGATTATGCGCAGTTCCGAACATCCATTTCCGTCCGTGAAAGATTTTCTGATTTTGAGGAGTTGATTGCTCTTCTAATTTCTGAGGAGCAGAGAAATGGTGGTGCATCTTCTTCAAGAGGAACTTCAAAAGAAGCTGTCTTCTACTCAAATGCTGGAAGAGGTAGAGGTAGAGGTAGAGGAGGTCGATCTGGAGGCCATGGTAGAAATCAGAATATGCAGCAAACTCAAGAAAACCAGTCCTATGGAGGAGGATGTGGTAACTCTAGAGGCAGGGGGAGCCAAAGAGGTCGTGGTGGATGGCAAAGAGGGCAAAATGCAAACAATGTTGAATGCTACTAGTGTGGTAAAATGGGTCATATGGCTAAAGATTGCTATAAAAAGCAGAATGACATCATGAATGGAAAACTGCAACAAGGGAATTATGCATCTTCTAGTAGATAGGGTGATGATAGAAATGAGCATTTGTTTATGGTGCAGCACATGACCAATTCTGTGACAAGTGCAGAAGAAAGTAACGATGTGTGGTATGTTGACTCAGGTGCATCAAACCACATGACAGGTCATGCAAAATGATGCAGGATGCAATGAAAATGGAAAAACCAGGATTCGTGGAGACTGGTGATGATATTGCACATCCTATTGTGCAGATTGGAAATATTCCTTTGTCTATGCAGGATGGGAAAAAGAAATACCTGTCGGATGTATTTCATGTCTCGAATATCACCAAGAACCTACTTTTTGTTGGTCAAATGGTTGAGCAGGGCTTGCAGGTTATATTTAATTCCCATGGATGCTTTGTTGAGGATATGAAAAATAAAGGTCGCTTATAGCAAAAGGAAAGAAGAAGGGCAGAATGTTTACATTGGATGCAGACATGCCTGAATTGAGTGTAACAATGTTTGCACATGGGATTGGTGTAGTTGCAGATATTGATATCTGGCATAAACGCATTGGTCATGTTAATGTACAACGACTTAAATCAATGCAGGCCCAAAATATTGTTGCAGGATTGCCAAAATTCAAGGTTGTAGAAATGCATAAGGTATGTGAAGCCTGTCAGTTTGGAAAACAGGCAAGGAAACCATTTCCTAGACATGTTCAAGAGAGTAAAAAGCCATTGGAATTAATCCACTCTGATGTGTGGACTACTAAAGCTGCATCTCTTAGAGGCTGTCATTATTTTGTCACTTTTATTGATGACTATAGCAGAAAAGTTTGGGTGTATTTTATGAAAAAGAAAAGTGAAGTTTTTGGGAATTTCAAAACTCTTAAAGCTATGGTTGAAAAAGAAACAGACCTGCAAATAAAATGCCTAAGGTCAGATGGAGGGGGAGAGTACCTCTCAAATGGGTTTGCAAGGTTCCTACAGGAGCATGGCATAAAGAAACAATATTCATGCAGTCATACCCCACAACAAAATGGAATTGCAGAAAGGAAAAACATGCATATTGGAGAGGTATCTCATGCCATGCTCAACGAAAAAGACTTGCCAGATTTTTACTAGGCTGAAGCAGTTGCTACAGCAGTCTACATAATGAACAGGACTCCCACTGCAGCAATACATAGGTTGACTCCAGAGGAGAGGTATACTGGTAGGAAACCAGATATTTCTCATTTGAAGATTTTTGGTTGCATTGCCTATGTTCATGTGCAGATGAGTTGAGATCCAAGTTGGATCCAAAAGCTAAGAAGTGCAAAAAGGGTATAGATGCTATAACCCTTCTACTCGTAAGTTTACAGTGAGCAGAGATGTTGTTTTTGATGAGATGAGTAGCTGGTATAAACCAGTAAATGTGATTGATAATGTAGATGCACAAAATGGTAATGCTGCACAGAATTCACAGCAGCAGTCACAAGATATTAGTGGACCTGGAGGGTCCTCTAGCAGTGGTTCACATTCTTCGCCATGGACAGGCAGATTGAGATCAGGAGAATCTTCTCAAAGTAATGCAGATAGTGGTATGCAGGTATCACGAAAAGGAAAAGAGAAGGTAGATCAGTCCATGTTTGATGTGAATGCAGGTCACTCTTATGTGGATGGTGAATCCAGTGGCTCAGAACAGAGCATTGATGATGAGTTGGGTATTCCTTCTATTGTTACACCTGGAGTAAGGAAGACCAGGGATGTTTTGAGAGCACCTGGGAGTGAACCTACTTTGCGCAGGTCTACGAGAGCTAGGTATCCTGTGGATAGGTTGAAATATGATGGATTTACAGCCATTCACTATGCATATATGGTCAAAGTGATACAGGAACCAGAACCCACTTCTTTTGAGCAAGCCATGGGAAAAGAAAAATGGGAGAAAGCCATGGATGAAGAAATGGATGCCTTGGAAGCAAATGCTACATGGGAATTGGTACATTTGCCTAAAGATAAGAATGCAATTGGTTGTAAGTGGGTTTATAAGGTGAAGCACAATGCAGATGGTTCCGTGAACAGATACAAGGCAAGATTAGTAGTCAAGGGGTATGCACAAACATATGGCATTGATTATGAAGAAACATTCAGTCCGGTTGCAAGGATGGCAACCGTAAGAGTAGTCATTGCTATGGTTGCATCAAAGGAATGGTCTTTACATTAGATGGATGTAAAGAATGCCTTCTTGCATGGTGACTTGCAAGAAGAGGTCTATATGGAGCAACCACCAGGTTATGTGCATGCTGTTCATCCTGAGTTTGTTTGCAGGTTGAAGAAAGCCTTGTATGGCTTGAAGCAAGCACCTAGAGCATGGTCTGACAAGATAGGACAGTATCTTGTCACTATAGGCTTTCAGATTTCCAAGGCAGATTTCTTGCTTTATGTGAGAAAAATAGAGAAAGGTATTATGCTGCTTGTCATTTATGTTGATGATTTGATTATGACAGGTGACAGTGATGAAGATATCCTTCATGTGAAAATGCTATTGAAGCAGAAGTTTGAGATGAAGGATTTGGGAGAGCTGCATTATTTCTTGGGCATTGAGGTGATTAGATCACCAAGTGGGATACGGCTCTTGCAGAGGCAGTATGGATTGGACATGCTGTCCAAATATGGGATGACAGGTTGTAAGCCTATTTCAGTTCCTTTGGAGCAGAATGTGAAGCTGAGCGCAGATGCAGGTGAGCTTCTGGAAGACCCTACTATGTACAGATGCATAGTAGGAAGTTTGATTTATATGACTATTACCAGGCCAGATTTGAGATATGCTGTTGGATTGGTAAGTCAGTTTATGCAGGCTCCAAGGAAACCGCATTTGGATGCGGCTAGACGCATACTCAGGTATGTGAAGTCCACATTGCAGTATGGACTACTTTATGAGACTGGGGTTCAGATACAATTGTATGGATACACTGATGCTAATTGGGCCGGTAGTATTTCTGATAGACGATCTACCAGTGGATATGTGTTCTCTTTTGGGAGTGTTGCAGTCACTTGGAGCAGCAAGAAATATCCTACAGTTGCCTTTCAAGCACAGAGGCTGAGTATAGGGGTGCAGCAATGGCTGCATGTGAGGTAGCTTGGTTACATAAGCTACTTTATGATATGCAATAGCCTATAGATGGGCCAATTGTCATTTATTGTGACAACATGAGTAGTATACACTTAGCAAATAACCCAGTCTATCATGCTAGAACAAAGCACATTGAGATGCATTATCACTATGTGCGGGAGAGGGTGTTACTAGGTCTTATTGATCTAGTTTATGTCAGCACAGAGGATCAGGTAGCTGACATATTCACGAAGACATTGGAAACAAAGAAACTACGCAAGTTCAAAGACTTGCTTGGTGTGCAGGAATTGGGATTGAGCTCGAGGGGGAGTGTTGAGATATCGAGCTCCACTCGTGATATGCCAGGGTGACTGTTGTGCATTTATGTCACCGACTTGTCAGTTGTGCAGATGCAGTTGGTATACCGCCCATGAATAATAGCTAGATGACAGCTATCCTTATCTACTCTAGTTCGTGGCTCAGTTAGTATGCCACCTTAGTTAGTTGAGTTTGGTTTGAGACCCATATATAGGGTTCTTCTATTTCTATGTACTAGAGTTCTTTTGGCTTACACAACTAAGAAGAGGAAAACTGTTTTCAACCTCTTCTTTTGTGTGTATTCCCCCATTGTGCAAGCAAGAAAGCTACAAGTGAGGCTCCTTTCTTCTCTCCCATAATCTTGACAACAGGTTCATTACAATGTATTTGAGGAAGAATAGAGTGCATGGCAGTTGTGGGATAAAATCAAGAATCTCTATGACAAGAAAAGTCCAGCGAGTCAGATGTATTGGCTGAAGCAACTTATGGATTTGCGCATGAAGGCGAATGCGACTATGTCTGCTCACTTGAGCCAATTTCATGCTATACTCAAGAACTTGACTTCACAGGACATCACTTTTGCAGAGGATGTCACTCCTCTTTTCTTGCTACTTGGTACTCTTAATGAGTCATGGGATGTATTTCGCACTGCATTATGTGCCTCTATTGCTACCTTGAAATTATCTGATATTGAGAGTGCTCTTCTATAGGAAGAGGTTAACTATAAGAATTTGGATGCCTCTCGCATGTTGCATGATATGACAGCTAGAGGCAGGAATGATGGATATGGAAACCATGGCAGTGGCAGTGGCCGTGGAGGGATTCTCAGAAATCTTGGTCCAAGTCTCGTGGGAAGTCACGTAGCAAATCCCGTGGCAGGAATGGAGATGTTACTTGTCACCATTGTGGGAAAAAGGACCATATTAGGCCACAATGCCATGAACTGCGCAATGAAAGGCATAAAGATAAGGGGAAAGACAAAGTGCAAGATAAGTCTTCTGATCGCAACATAGTGCCTGCAAAGTCCAGTGTTAAAATTGAAGAGATCAATGTTATGTAGCCTAAGGATGTTGATGATGATGATTATATCCTTGCAGCTTCTTCTAGTGCTTCGCAGATGATAGAGATACACTCTATGTATGCATAGTGTTGGCTCTTGGACTCAGGTGCGTCCTTTCATGTGACACCTTGCCGAGAGTGGTTTCATTCATATTGTACTATTTCGGGTTCTGTGCGCTTGGGTGATGACAACTCTCTTGATATTGTGGGCATTAGTGATGTTAGGCTACAGTTTCCTTCTTGCAGTAGTTTTGTTATGCAAGATGTACGTCATGTACCTGCTTTGATGCGCAGTCTCATGTCAGTTGGACAGCTTGATGACACAGGTTATCATGTATCTTTTGGAGACTCTGCATGGAAGATCACTCATGGCAGACTTGTGATTGCAATAGGTGCTAAGGCTGGCAGCCTCTATCCCTTGATTGTATCTGCTTCTTCCCTTGATCATGTTTTGTCTGTGGGTTCTATCCCACATGTATCTCTTTGGCATGCCCGTTTGGGCCATATGTCTTTGAAGGGAATGAAAATGCTTTCTGGTTTTTTGCAGTATTTACTGCCCCTTGCTTATGCATGTTTTGATTCATGTGAGCATTGTCTTTATGGCAGGCAGACTAGGTCTACGCATAAGAAGTCTGGTAGGCCATGCATGAGTGAGCCCTTGGCATTGGTACATTCGGATGTCTATGGGCCGATGCCTTGTTAGTCTATGGGTGGTGCAAAGTATTTTGTTACTTTCATAGCTGATTTTTCACGGAAAGTTTGGGCTTATCCCATTAAGCTAAAATTCGATGTCTTGGCTGTGTTTTAGAGATGGCTTGCATTGGTTGAGAACCAGTCTAGGTATAGGCTAAAATGCCTAAGGACATATAATGGGGGTGAGTATGTCTCACATGCTTTTGAGCAGTTATGTGATGAGAGGGGTATTAAGCGTCAGTTGACCGCCCCCTACACCCCCCCAAAATGGTTTGGCTGAGCGGATGAATAGAACCATCCAGGAGTGTGTATGCAGTATGCTTAGCAATGCATGCCTACCATAGAGCTTTTGGGCTGAGGTAGTTTAGTACAGCTGTGCATGTCATAAATAGATCACCTTCTAGTGGTTTGGATTTCCAGGTTGCAGAGGAGGTATGGACCGGAAAACCTCCCTCTTATGCACATCTCAGTGTCTTTGGATGTGAGGCATTTTGCCATGTGCCCAGGGACAAGAGAAGTAAGTTGGATCCTAAGAGTGTCAAATGCATTTTCCCTAGTTATGGGGATGCAGGCGAGATGGGTTACCGTCTTTGGGATCCGCAGGCGTGGAAAGTCATCCGCAGTCATGATGCAGTCTGAGATAGACTCCTTGCATAAGAATGAGACTTGGGATTTGGTTTCCTTGCCTGAGGGCAAGAAGGCTTTGCCATGCAAGTGGGTGTACAAGCTGAAAAGTACCCTTGCACGGCTTTCTTACATGGGGACTTGCATGATGAGATTTATATGGAGTAGCCTAAGGGCTTTGCAGAACCTGGCAGGGAGCACCTAGTGTGCAAATTGAAGAAATGTCTTTATAGCTTAAAGCAGGCACCTAGGGAGTGGTATCATAAGTTTGATGCCTTTATGTAGTCACAGGGCTACAGCAGGAGTGCTATGGATCCGTGTCTTTACAGAAGAAAGCCTGTGATGGTTCTTTATTGATTTTGGTACTCTATGTGGATGATATGCTGATAGCAGGGAAAGCTCATGATGAGCTAGATGCTCTTAAGGCTCAGCTCAAGAAGAGCTTTGAGATGAAAGATCTGGGATAGGCCGCTCACATACTTGGTATGCGTATTAGACGCGACAGGCATCATGGACTTCTCTACTTGTCACAGAGGGAGTACATCCATAAAGTCCTTGAGCGTTTCCGCATGCATGACGTAAAGCCTATTGGCTGTCCATTGCCTTCTTATGTGAAGGTATCACAGGCTGATTGTCCGCAGACAAATGAGCATAGGGTCGAGATGGCCAAGATCCCCTATGCATCCGCAGTGGGTAGTCTTATGTATGCCATGATAGCCACTCATCCAGATATTGCCTTTGCAGTTGGTGTTGTGGCACGCTATATGGCTACACCTGGCAAGAAGCATTGGGATGCCGTGAAGGGTATCATGAGGTACCTGAAGGGCACTGCAGATATATGCATATGCTATGGTAGCTAGGATACAGGAGTCGTGGGATACATTGACTTTGATTATGCAGGACATGCAGAGAGTAGGAAGTCCACTTTCGACTATGTATTCACCTATGCTGGAGGTGTTGTTTCTTGGATGTCCAGGGTGTAGAAATGCACCGCCCTTTCTACTACAGAGGCCAAGTATGTTGCAGCCATTGAGGCTTGTAAGGAGGCCATTTGGTTGGGTCATTTGGTTGCTGACCTTGGTATTGATGCTATCCCTACATTGCATTCGGATTCTATGAGTGCTATTTAGTTAGCCAAGAATCCGGTCTTCCATGCAAAGATGAAACACATTGAGGTGAGGTATCACTTCATACGTGGGGTCGTTGAGGACAAGTCTATTGACCTTGTCATGATCTCAACTGACCAGAATCCTGCAAATCTGCTCACGAAAAGCCTCTCTACAGAGCGCTTTGCCTTCCTCAGGAGGTTGATAGGCGTGGGATGAGATGATGTCTTTCCTCATCCTGTTGCACATGTGTACATGTTGTACTGTCTTTTTCTTTTTCTTTTCACTCCTCACTAGGGTAGATTTTCCTTTAAGTGGGAGGTTGTTGGGGGTAAAGGCGCCTTCGCCTAGCTGCCCATGTATTACTACATTTACAGTCATCGCCACTGCACACTGTAGGTGGCGGGTGCCCGTCACCGTCACTTTATTCTTTATTCTTTTAGTGACAATTTGAATAAATGAAGGCCCGGTCACACATTGTGACTGTTGGAGTTCCAATTTCTTGTCTCTCTCTTTCTTGCTCTTGCTATCCCGCCATAGCTCTCGAGTGCAAGCATTGTTGGGGGTAAAGGCGCCTTCGCCTAGCCGCCCGTGTATTACTACACTGACAGTCATCGCCATTGCACATTGCAGCAGGTGGCGGGCGCCCATCACCGTCACTTTATTCTTTATTCTTTCAGTGACAGTTTGAATAAAGAAAGGCCCCGTCACACATTGTGACTGTTGGAGTTCCCATTTCTTGTCTCTCTCTTTCTTGCTCTTGCTCTCGTGCCATAGCTCTCGAGTGCAAGCTTTGATCCTTCTCACCTTTAAGATTCTAGGAAATTTTCAACAATTCGCAAGTTAAATTTTATGAAATTTATATAGCGTCAAATAGCAATTTTAGAGGTTTCAAGGAAAAATAAGGTTGCAGTATTTCTCTGATTGATAAAGTATCAATCAATCTTTTATTACAATGGATATACAAGGTAATCAGATGGAAAGAAATACATTATTCAGATAGCTCACATGCTCATCTTATTTTCTTCCAAAAAAGGATTCCCTTACTACAATTTAAGCATGACACTCTGATACATCCTTTATGAAGTAACTTGGATTCGAAGAGTAGATATCTTGGAATCTATATTTTGGGAGTTTAGGAAATCTGACCTTTTTGTAGTTACAGTGACTAGAGCGATCTATGACTTTTATTCTATCAGCTAGAAGGATATTCGTAACCTCCTCATAGATATACTAGTTTAGTTTGATCTTCTTGCCTCTAGTATATAGGGTTGAGTTTACACTGGCCTCATGGAATAGATAGATCTTGACAACTTTAAGATCTTCCATCCATTTTACCATTTTCAGATTATTTTGAAGATAAGCTAGATGGCTTGCATTGATATAGCAATATCCTCCGCTAATCATCCACCGTCTTTCACGATATAGAGGCGAGGGGTTGCAATTGATCTAGTACCCACATCATCTGAATTCTCTAGGTTAAACTGGATGAATGTATAGTTGACATAAACATTACTCAAAAGATCAAGAATCCTTTCCAAGATTTGTTACTTTGCTATAATTCAAAAATATACATTACTAAAGAGAAGAAAACATGTCCTAGGCTATGTTTAGAAAAATATTTCTCTTAAGCTTACATTGTATTCTATACTAACATGCGCTGTGATACCAACTGTGAGGTGTCTGCCTGTCTCAATCCACGTCACACCTTTTAGTAGCCCATCAATAGATTTTCCAAAAATGATGTCGCTTGGTGCTCCCTTGGAACATCACCGGGTTGGTCATTTAGGCCCTACTGAGTTTACTTTGCAAAGGGAGAGTTCCGGCCCAAACCCATTAGGATCAATCTAAATTTTTGGATTTCTAAAATCAAATGGGTCTCTTAGTAGCCAGCTAGCGTCAGTAATTTTGAGTCCTACTTTTACAGGATTACTTGATCTGAAGTGAACTTGCCATTGCACTTGGTTCAAAGAGAATGGGAGACGGAGGGGAGTGCGGTACATCAACCCTCTTGCCCATAAGGCTAAATCCCATTCCGGGCTGCTAAAATAATGCAAGTCAGTTTGACCTAATGACAAGTTGGTCAATTTACCATCTTCCTATTTCTATTGCCGATTTAGAAAATCTCCCAGCTAACTGGGACTACCCTACCATTGGACGGACCCGGCGGGGGTTACGTCCACCCGCTTTTCTTTGACGACGGGATCATCTTTAGTTTTTTAATTACCTATAGCACATTTATTGGAATATATATAACTAAATTTCTTAATTAGTTCGTTAAATCAGATGTTCCTTCACATAATCTCACAGACATGCATACAATTTGAACAGTAAAGCAAACTTCCTTATTATATTGGAAGCTTATTACAATTTCCATCTTTCCGATCCAACAGAAGATACACAAAATTCCATGAGGGTATTCTATCCACCAAGATTCCATCCTCATAACTAGTATTTACGGTTCCACATCCCATCCTGGGTCACGAAGGGGCTTGTCAGATTCTGGGTACAATGCAGGATTTACAGCCAAAGCCCCCATATGGCACCTAGATTTCCTATTGCTTGAGACTATCCCTACTGATAGTCCTTTTGCCTACGGAGCCGGTCCAATCCTCTCGTAGCAATAATCATGATTCCCTTGGAGTAGGGTCTTGCCGCTAGCTTAGGGATAGCCTAGTGCGATCCTTCCTTTTATTCTATTTGTCAATAATTTCAATCAGACATCTAGATTCTAGCAAACACAAATAGTCATTCCAAATGTATATCAAACGATGCAATGATAATCACACCATCATGCAATTCACAGCTTCACATAGCCAAGGTAGACCTTATTCGAAGGTAACCTTACATTCTAATGAGGATTCTGCTCCCCATAAAGAAGTGTTGAGTACATCTCTTATAACATGTTAAGCAAGGCATGAATTTTCTGTTTGGGCTAACTTACCCAATATAAGTGAAATTTCTTAAAGAATTATATTATGCCAATAACTCAACGAGATGACTTATAGGACTTTTAAATAAACAATCAATTTTTATAACAAGCGTTAGTCAACTCTTAAGCTTGTCGCATTTGACCATAACTATATTGAATGTGCATAAGGCATATGTACAATAATCTTTGGCAATTAATTCAAACATGATTCTATGACTTAGAATCTTAATTAATCTAACTACAACTCATAATGATTAATTGTTTATGCTTGTACTAGTATTCTTTCTAGATGAGTTATCAATTCATGTAAGTGAAAAATATGGAAGCTAATATTTTTATATAGTCATTTTATATAGGAAAATAATAATATAGTAATGAATAACTTAGTTTGGCATCATGATGGCATTAGGAATTTCCTCTTTACTCGCACCTGCATTAGCCACACATGATGTTCCGTTGGTAGTGGCAACCCCGGCAACCTCGGGTACTCCTGTATATTTGGCAATACATGTTGCTTGATCGGTTGTAGCGGTCCCCATAGTCTTTCCACTTCATCTCTTTGGAGCCATCGTCCACGAGTGGTTTGAGAGATAGGGAAGATGGAATAGTTTTGAGATGAGAGAGTGTAAGAGAGATGGCTTAGTTGTAGATCGAGATAGGGGAATTGAGCTAACTTCCTCTCTCTCTTTCTCTCTTCGCAGAGCCTCTCGGGGTCTCATTGTGCCTCTTTGACTGCTTCTTTGCCTCTTATTTATAGTGAATTGGAGAAGAAGGGTTGTGGTTGAGAAGTGGAGCTCTTTGTGGAGAATTGAATCAATCCATTCATGTTCTTTCTTAAAAAAGCCATGGTCTTCCTAATACCAGAGGATATGATGTCCTATAGGAATTTGGTTTCACTACTAGATAGGTTAGCCAATAGTCTCTTTCCACTAGAGCTGTCTTCACATATAAGAGAATGCTCAAAGGCTTAATTCTGCTTTGGTCTAATAGTCTGATAAGCCACTATGTAAGCTACATATCTTGCAGGCCTAGATCCTTCAATGCCATATCCATCATTATGTTCATAGATAAGCCTCCATCAATCAATGCATCTACATAAAACATCCTTCTATCCAAATACCAATCTCTAGGGTGCCGAGATCCAAGAAGGTGTTAGCTACATTCACTTATTTTACTAGCTCTAGGACCTTATTGCACTTGGTGGTAGTTGTGGAAGAAATTCTTAGGCCATGTCTTCTTGTTAGTATGCTTTTAAATCTATTTCGACAACCTTGGGAGATAGCATCATAGAATGTTAGGTTTGGTTTGAAGGTATCTAGGTCTTTGACACCAAATCATACTCTTTGACATAATCCATGGGCTTCTCGAGTCTTGGGGCAACAAATACTTTCATCTTTCATCTTTCTTCAAGCAAGGATTGCATCACCACTTTTTCTATCATAGGAGGTACATCTACCTCTTCTGTCTCAGATCTATGGTCCTGCTTTTGTAACTGTTTTTGTATCCTTCTATGGCAATGGACTGCTTTGTGGTTGGATTGGGAGCTTGAACTTCACAACTTTAGTAGGGGGAACATTCTTTTTTGGAAATGTTAATTCTTGTTTCTTGGCATGCATTATTGTGGCAACTTTTAGCTCTACCAAGTTAGGGGTAGGTTTTTGGGTCTTCTATTGGTTATTATTGGTGTTGTTGGCCTTCACAAGGGCTAGACTAGGACAATCTTTGATAGTGTGGCCTTCTCCTTTGCATTGACTACATAAAGGCTTATAGTCTATTGACCTTCTAGGATTTGGAAAATTTGGGGAGATGTGACCCTTCTCTCCACATCTATAGCATACCACCTCTAATCTCTGTCCATTACCACTAGACTATCTTCCTTTGTAACTTTGGGAAAGGAACCTCCTTGGATCAAAATTAGGAACAAACTCTCTAGGCTTTGGGTTGATAACTTGGATTGTCATCTTAGATTCTAGTAGATTGAATCTTGCTTTTTCACATTTCTTCCTTCTTTCATGTATCTTTTTCAAAGAACAAATGCCTTTTGTATGATTCATTCATAGGTAGATAATATGAATAGAAGACTCCTAGTATGGTTGGCTTTTAGGTACATTCAATGACAAAATGTCTCATCTGATGGTACTTTTCATACCATGTGTTCAATCACATCATATTTCTTCCACCTCCTATAGTACTAGATATGTTGGTGATATTCACATTCAATATATTAGTTGTTCTGTAATCACATCCATTAACTCTTTCTTGATGCTTGCAATTGAATTAAATAAACAATCCTTCAAAATTTCTCCTCCTAGAGTACTTGTAGTAGGGTTTTGAAAAGTCTTCGTAATCATTGCATAGACTTGTTGGGTTGGTCTAGAGAGTCCTCTGTTTTGATTCTGATTCAAAGCTTGTATTGAGACTATTGGTCATTTATTCCAGTTAGTAGAATACGACCACTATGGATTCGATGCAATATACTGAGGCACTATTTGCATTTGATGGTAGGGATAGGAAATAGTCCTCTCTAGGACTACATTTGGTGGATGTACCATTCCTAGCATGGGAGAGGGTAAGACTCATCTTCCTAAAGTCATCAACAGTCTTGCTTCAACTTCATCATACAATCTTGCATCTTCCATTGCAGCTTCAAGATTGATTGGTCTTCTTAGCTCCACAAACTTATGAACTTTTGGTTGTAGATCTCTAAGAAAAATTCCCTTCTAAATGACTTCATCCAAGTTATGGTTACTCCATCTCTTCATTATAGATTCCATTTTAGAGACATATGCTTTCACTCATTCTCCAAAGGATTGACTTAGGTTCATGAACTTTCACATCCGCTCTTTAAAACCTTCATGCTTGAATTTGGTGAGAAAGACCACCTTCAGGTCATTCCATGTGCCAAAAGTTTCTATTGCTTGTCTTTCATACCATTGAAATATTGTACCTTTGAAAGTGGCATGGAGTATTGCCAACCAATGATCTAGGATTCTAGCATTGTTGGCTACACATACTACCATGAAGTTGACTACATGAAGATCTGGGTCTTCATTGTAGTGTCCCTTAAAATTTGGCAACGAGACTACATTCGCTAGCATATCATCAACATTTTCAAGATGGATTTGACTTGAAATGGGACCTTGGGTTGCCATTGGAACTTTTGTAAAGAGTGCCACAAGGGCATCAAAGGAAGCTTATGCTCTAGCTTGTTTTCAACTTTGATTTTTGCCTTCTCTCTTCTCATCTACCTTTGGATTCATTTTAGAGCTTACGTATTGATTAGATAATTTATCAGGGAGTTGGCTCTATCCAGCTTATTTGTTCTCAATAGAAAGGAATCAAAGGGGTTTCTATCTCTGGAGGACTCTCTTCATTCTTTGCAACATCTTTGAATTCAAATTTCATTCCATTGCAAAGGGAAAGATCTTTAGTTTTGAAGATATCAAGATTTATTCTTTTGAGAATAGCCATAGTGCCATGGTTATAATAATACCAGCTTTGTAGGGCTTCAATAGCATAGATTGTGAAGAACACTGTGCCTATTAGCTTCGAGTGGGTTGCCAATTACAAAAGGTTATCATGCACCAAACATCCCACGTATCTTGTTGTTGGGCATTCACAAACAAGTCCCAACTATTTTTCTTCTTATTCTTATGAACCTTCATTAACCATGACTCTTGAAGATTCTTCTCACAATCTCCCACTTGATCATGTCTGGAAATTCTTCAATGAAGTCCAAATGTTCAGTTGATACTCATTCAAACTATTTTTCTCTTTAGTTTTGTGGAAAAAAATTGGCTATAGTGATACAACTTTTTGTAACTTCAAAAGATAGTGGGATCAGTCTATCATATAGAGCTCGCATCAAAATGGTGACACGTTTTTGCCATTGAGGAATGCACTTCTTGTAGAAAGTGGCTTTAGCAATGAAGATCTCCAATTCTTCAATAGTAGTAGAAATTTTACAATCTTCCATTACTTTTCTTCCTCTTCAATAGTGCCACTGCTTCCATTTTCAGCCTTTATAAGTGCTTGTTGATGGTAGTTTTTCTTAGCTATGCAAAAAAAACATAGAGCCCCAAGAGGAACACCAAGAAAACATGAAAACTGCTACAAGAAAATCTATACTGTCACACCAACGAGCATGTTCTTTACACTTTAATCAACCATAAGAAGAAAAAGAATACCAAGCATAACCAATCTTCACACAACACCATATAGTGAATCTCCCATGCATTTATCATAGCAAATCTTGAATATATTCTTCATAGAAACCATCCAAGAACAAAAAGAACACAAAGAAATGATCAACATTAACTAGAATTCATCACATAATATTCACGTTTCATCATCTTCATAGTCTTTTTCCATCTCTCTCATAGTCTCACTCATATATACATTATTTTTCATAGAAATTTGACTATCTCACATATGCTCCTCTCCATAGTACATTGGAATAACCAATAATAATCCTCATCAATAATCCTCTCTTGATCATGGATACCCCTCCCAAGAGGTATGTTGATATGAAGAGTCAATAGAGGCACTACAATGTCTCTTAGAAACTTATCAATGTCACTATCACTTCAGTCTTCAATTCAAGTCTTCATCAGCTACTTCTTTTGCTTCTTCAAGCTATTTCGAGCTTGAATTCTTTCTCTTCCAAGATTGCAAAATATACCCAAGCTAAACATCCAGCCATGAGAACACATATAGAAGCAAACAAAGGCTTATAGACCACATACAAAAGCTCTACAAAACACTACACAGAAGGTCAACATAACATTAGAGAAACCATACAGCTCAAACCAAAACCAACTCAAACCATTCAAAACCGTCTAATACACTCTTAGAAATTCCTCAGCTTTCTCATTCACAATCGTAAACTCTCAAATAGAAAGGAAGTAGATCAAATCAGAGGTAAAATAGACCCTATCAAAACTAAATAGAGAATTCATAGAACCTAACACAACATCATATCTCAACCAAAAAACATCATGAGCTTTTCAAACCTACTCAATAGCCTAATCCAAAAAACTAAAAATACTTCAAATCTAAAAAAAAACCAATCAATCCATTGCAAAATCAACCATTCAGCTCATAAAAACAACAAAAATCATCCCAAAAAATAAGTAATTTTAGCCCTCAACACCTGGCCTTAGAGGATGGATTAGACAATTTGGGAGTAGACAAAGAAGAGGGATTAGGCCATATGGTCTTGGAGGCTATAGCAAGATGTGATTTTTGAGAACTTGCATTATTTTGGAATGGTTTGGAAGTGCTATTGGTGAGACATTGTGTATCTGTAGTTTGGGTGGTGGCAACAGTGCGAGGGGATTGTCATTGTAGTGATTGATTCTATTTTTCATTGTGTATCAAAGAGGTTGTGGTAGCTTGGGGAATAGGTTTGTGGATAAAATTGAATATTTGGGGATCTAGAGACAATAATTGAATTGGTAATATCCTTGTGCTTTGAGGGGGCTTTTGGTATCCAATGGAGTGAAATGCAAGGTCTTAGGGGATGCCCCTATTGTTGCATTAGCTTTTTGTGCATGGTTTTAGGAGCATGGGAGAGTTGTGGAAGGGTATGGATTTGAGATTTAGTTTGCCATTGAAGGTGTGTAGTTGTCTAGTTTATATAACGTGGTTTTGGCTAGCTAAGGGGTAGGAGGTTCTAAGCTTGTGTGGCCTAGAGTTGTTTAAAGAGGTTGTCATTTTTCTTGCTTGTTGGAGTTTAGAGGGAGGGTTTAGAGTGCTGGTCTGAGTGTGCCCTATAGTAATGTCACTTGAGATAAAACCAAAAATGATTTTGACACC
This sequence comes from Lygodium microphyllum, assembly GCF_053477565.2. NCBI lineage: Eukaryota > Viridiplantae > Streptophyta > Polypodiopsida > Schizaeales > Lygodiaceae > Lygodium > Lygodium microphyllum. The sequence goes on from NC_141158.1 coordinate 123,322,066, forward strand.
TAGAAACTAAGGGTGAATGTGCTTGTCAATGTAGTTAATGTTGCATTGCAATGAGTACTTGAAGGGTCATCCTAAGAGAAAATTTGTCCCAATGTCCTCTCAGTTTGGAAGAATGTAAAAGAGGAGATGAATGCTCTCAATCTCAACTATAATCACATGTTTGCATTTCCCTAGGTAAAAATAGGGTTTTCCTTGATAGAGGTTTAATTAAGTATTGGTGAGAGTTAAGGATGATTGACCAAGTTAGGTCTAGGAATGAAATGATAGAGTATTGAAATCAAATCCTTCATTGATCAAGGCATCAATGATGATTTTCTTATCTAGTCAATCAGAACCAAAGGTAAGTACAAGGAATGAGAGGCTAATCCTTAGAGTCTTGACTGTAATATCCAATTAAGCTCAACTCATTTGTTAAGGTACTCATATCAAGTTTGATCTACCACCATGACAGTAGTAATAGGAATATCAATATCCTTCATGGACGGTTATGCTTGGGAGTATAATATTTCTTAATAAACTCCCATCAAAATGACCAACGGTTTTTCATCCTAGAGTTTCAAGTTCTACATTAACAATCTAGATAATTGCACAGATGCAATAAGGTCCAAGATCTCTAGGTGTGAGCTTCTCTTTGAGGCCTTTGAATGAATACAATAACTCTAGATCTCCTTTATGGAGCAAGACTTTATTAGTAGACTCATCTTGGCTAATTGCATGAGGATAATAAGGAGAGGACATCCTATGTAGGACCAAAAATCAAGATAAAAATATTTTCAATGACTACACTAAGAAAATGTAGTCCTTGGTCAATAACAATCTTGATGGGGTAGCCAAAACGAGAGATAATCTACTCCCATAAGAAGTTGGATGCAGCCTTGTCATCGCTCTTGCAAGTGGCCCCAGGTCTACCCAATCGGTCATCTAATCAATTGCCACAATAATATAGTGTGCTTGGAAATATTAAGTAGTGGAGTTGATGGGTCCAATGAAATCAATTCACCATTTCTCTGAGGTTGATGGGCTATCAATGGTGAGAGTTCTATCTTATCTCTTTCAATTACAAGTTTTTCATGTTGACATTTATCATAGTGTTTAACAAAATGAGCCCCACCCTTGAATAGGGCCACCATAAATGGGAATAGGATACTTTTCTAGTTGTGCAAGTTGTATCGAAGTGGCCACATGCTATCCTTCCACATACTTCTTGCAGTACTATATCCTCAATCTCATGCCCACATAGGCATCTTGAAGGAGACTATCCTACCTAATCAACATAATTAACTTATAATCATTTGATAGGGTCGAGTCTTAATCAAAAGATGGGTGAGGCATACTTTTTCTATTAGGCATTATGGTAAGCCATTCTTAAGAATGAGAATAATGTTAACTTACAATTATCTAATAGGGTCGAGTCTTAATCAACACATGAGTAAGGTATACTTTTTCCATCAGGCATTGTCATAAGCCATTCTCAAGAATACAAATGATGGTATTAATCCAATAGGGTGTTAAGTATGCTTTGAATAATTGAACCTATTGCTAAATTTTGAATGAGGGTACATTAGGTAGATTTTCTTCAACTCTAGTTGTTTTCTTGCCACTTGTGATCTAGGACATGTGATTGGCCATATAATGTTGCTTTTCTTTTTTGATGACCACAAAAAAATCTAATTCTAGTAGAAGTAGAAGTCATCGTCAAGTAGCGTATAACACATGACTTGTTCATTGTATATAACAGAGCTTAATGGTCTACAAAGAATGTGAATGGTGTAGCAAGTAAGTAGTTTTGAATTTTCTTTATAGTATGAACCATTCCTAATCCTTCAAGTTCAATAGTCCAATAGTTCATTTCAAGCCCACTGTGTTTTTTGCCCATAAAACTCATTGGAAAATCCATATTTTGTTCACTAGGTTGACACAATACCACTCCAATTGCAAACTTGAAAGCACTGGTATGCACATGGAACATATTGTCCAATCTGTGGCTCCCAAAATGGGTGCTGTCACACTGAATCCTTTTTTAGTACTTTATGTGCTACATGGCCTTCTTTTATCTATTTCCAATGGCAATGGTAGCATAGTTCAAAATGAAGCATTGGTAATACCTATTATGTCCTAGAAAGCATGGAGCACCTTTCTAATTCGCAAGAGATGGGAGTTCCACTATAACTTTGATTTTGGAAGAATTAGGGGTGATGCCATTCTTGGAAACAAGATGGCCCAATATGATGTTTATAAAAAATTGGCACTTTGACAAGACTAGAAACACATGATACTACTAACATTGTTCAAAGATGAGCTAGAGTTTCTTAAGGTGTTTCTTCCAACTAGAGTGGACATATAGATTGTGCATGTGAGCACCTCAAGAAATTTCCTATGAGACTTTGGAAGTGATCAAAGCATTTGTCAACCCAAGAGACATGACTAAATGCATGAACACTCCCCATTGTATGGCAAAGATAGTCTTGTGCCTATTGTCCAAATAGACTTGTATTTAATTGTATCCAAAAAATCCATCAAGGAAACTATAAGACTCTTTGTTGCTACCACTTGTTCAATCATATGGTTAGTGTAGGGAAATGGATAATGATCTCTCTTAGTTCTAGTGTTTGCTTTTTTATAGTTCACACACACACTTGGATCTTACCATTTTTCTTGAGTATGAGAACAATGGATAATACCCAATCCATATGCTCTTTGAAGCTTTTTGAGTTCCTCTCAAACATGGTGTGTATATCAATGATTCATTGTGTAAGGTCTCTATTTCACTAGCTTGGTGTTAGGTGTGAGTGGTATGGTATAGGCAAGTATCTAGGAGGATAATCCTTTTAGGTCAATATGGTTCCATGCAAACACATCACAGTATCCCTTGAGTAAACTAATAAGTCTCCATTCATCCTCATCATCAAAGTCTTTTGCAATGAACAAAAACGTAGGTGGCTACCCTTCATGTACAAGGTTCACACCATTTACCTTAGTAGGTCCTTTGATGGGTTCATTGGAGTTTCCTTGTTGCTTATTACAATATGACTATGATTCAACCTCCTTTCTTGAACTCCATAAACCCCTTTGGGAGACCTTGGGGGTTTCATTGTTTTTGCATTAAAGTATATATTCTTTTGAACATTCTTGAGATATCTTCTTTTGAAGTGGATAGGAAGATTGGATAGATCATTGTGGGCATAGGTTGTGGAACCATAGGATCTAAATCTATATTTCTTTTCAACTTCGAGTTGGAGTCTTTTGACTTGAGTGGAGTCAAATTTTTGTTTTCAAGGACATGTATGTAATTCCATACTTATTTGTTTTTGAAGTTCTAAAACATGACTTATTAGAATTCCAAGGACATGCATGACTTGAGGTTCATGATTGCACTCAAAAGTTGACATATTAGTGGTGTTTTAGAATTCCATCCCTATTGGAATATTATATATGGAATTGAAAGATATGTTAGTGGTATTAGAAGCTACAAGTGCAACAAAAGTAATAGAAATAGGCTTTGTTGAGGATGCTATAAGTTCCAACCTCTAGTTAATATTAGAGCACTATCACAACCACTATCACAACCTACTCTTGAGTGGATTTGTTGGGATGACAAAGATGGAAAAGATCATGCTTTGATTGCATTACATATTAAGCATATAGTGATCCCAAAGATTCACTCATGTAAGATAGTTTAGGATGCTTGGGATACTCTTGCACATTTTAATCAAAGAAGAAATGATGCCCATATTGCTTACTTGTATATAATTAGAGAGTGAACATATGGATAAAGATGATTGCATGGATAGTTTTTTGACAAAGAACAAAGTAGTTGATTGCTATAGATGAGATTTTGCTAGACAATTAATTCACTTGAGCAGATTATTCTCAATAGTATTCTTAGTTCTTATTAGAGTTTTTCATCTACTCTTCATTTGATGATGAAGGGCAATCCAAATGATTTCTTATTCGATGATTTGGTTTTTGTTTTGTTGCAAGAACACTCTAGGAAAAACAAGTTCATTTTGCATATTGTAGACAAAGCTTTTATAGCTAGTTAAGAAGTAAAATGAAAATCTTTTTTTTTACTAGTAAATAAAAATCTACAAATGCTTCTCCAACAAAGAAAACTGATAAGGATGAGAAGAAAAAAGAGAGAGACTTTTTTGCAAGTATTGTAAGGCAAAAGATCATGTTATTAAGGATGGTTCTAAATTGGATGTGAAAGAGGCTAAGAAGAAATAGGCTGGTATGGCTATTGCAAATACCTCTCCTTCTATGGATTGTCCTAATGAAATATCCCTCCCCACCTGCAGGCCATAGAAACCCCCTTTTTAATAGATTTAGTTGAAATTTTTTTAAATTTCCCCATGTCGTCATCGACAGGTGGTGGGGGGACAAGAAGAGGAAGTTGAGATGACATCAGGGAGGAGCAATTGACGACGGTGGAGCTGAGGGAAGGCGATGATGATGAGGACAATGATGGAGATGGCAATAGGGGGAGGGGCACACCTGTGCCACCTCACCCCCCCCCCCCCCCCCCCCTGCTCCTCCAACAAAGAAAACTGATAAGGATGAGAAGAAAAAAGAGAGAGACTTTTTTGCAAGTATTGTAAGGCAAAAGATCATGTTATTAAGGATGGTTCTAAATTGGATGTGAAAGAGGCTAAGAAGAAATAGGCAGGTATGGCTATTGCAAATACCTCTCCTTCTATGGATTGCCCTAATGTAATATCCCTCCCCACCTGCAGGCCATAGAAACCCCCTTTTTAATAGATTTAGTTGAAATTTTTTTAAATTTCCCCCTGTCGTCATCGACAGGTGGTGGGGGGACAAGAAGAGGAAGTTGAGATGACATCAGGGAGGAGCAATTGACGACGGTGGAGCTGAGGGAAGGCGATGATGATGAGGACAATGATGGAGATGACAATAGGGGGAGGGGCACACCTGTGCCACCTCACCCCCCTGCTCCTCCAACAAAGAAAACTGATAAGGATGAGAAGAAAAAAGAGAGAGACTTTTTTGCAAGTATTGTAAGGCAAAAGATCATGTTATTAAGGATGGTTCTAAATTGGATGTGAAAGAGGCTAAGAAGAAATAGGCTGGTATGGCTATTGCAAATACCTCTCCTTCTATGGATTGTCCTAATGTAATATCCCTCCCCACCTGCAGGCCATAGAAACCCCCTTTTTAATAGATTTAGTTGATTTTTTTTTAAATTTCCCCCTGTCGTCATTGACAAGTGGTGGGGGGACAAGAAGAGGAAGTTGAGATGACATCAGGGAGGAGCAATTGACGACGGTGGAGCTGAGGGAAGGCGATGATGATGAGGACAATGATGGAGATGACAATAGGGGGAGGGGCACACCTGTGCCACCTCACCCCCCCCCCCCCCCCCCCCCCCCCCCGCTCCTCCAACAAAGAAAACTGATAAGGACGAGAAGAAAAAAGAGAGAGACTTTTTTGCAAGTATTGTAAGGCAAAAGATCATGTTATTAAGGATGGTTCTAAATTGGATGTGAAAGAGGCTAAGAAGAAATAGGCTGGTATGGCTATTGCAAATACCTCTCCTTCTATGGATTGCCCTAATGTAATATCCCTCCCCACCTGCAGGCCATAGAAACCCCCTTTTTAATAGATTTAGTTGAAATTTTTTTAAATTTCCCCCTGTCGTCATCGACAGGTGGTGGGGGGACAAGAAGAGGAAGTTGAGATGACATCAGGGAGGAGCAATTGACGATGGTGGAGCTGAGGGAAGGCGATGATGATGAGGACAATGATGGAGATGACAATAGGGGGAAGGGCACACCTGTGCCACCTCACACCCCCCCCCCCCCCCCCCCCCCCCCCCCCAAAACACACACACACACACATAGAGTCATGTAGGAAATAAAATTTGCCCTCCTATTTTGCCTTTGTAAATAGCTTTATGAATTAGGGCATACATGTGTAAAGAAACCTTAAATAGGGTTAGCTAGGGTTTACCTACAAAATGGCAACTAGCCAAATGTAGCATTATCTCTTGATCATTTGAAGACATCTTATTTTAGGCAACTTTCTTTCTTGTATTCCATTTTTAGCTATGGCAGCTTGCCATGTTAATGAAGGTTAGTCTCTTTCCATTTTCAGTTTATCTTGTTGATTTCCTGTTTCTTTATCCATGATTGGACATGGAGCTAGGCTAGTTTAGGCTAGTTAGATTAGCTTTATTACATTGGTATCAGAGCCTTTCTTTGATCCAAGGCACGCTTTAATTCCATCATTTTCATGATTATGACCTTGCTGGGGAGGTCATTGTCCATGTACAATTTGGCTACAGCATGTACAATTTGATTACAGTACGGTTTGGTTTGGTTAGAACCATGGATTTTTGTGTCTAGTTGACCGGGGGTGACTTGCACAGTAAACCGTGGTTAGAATTGTGTCAAGAAGGTGGTTCTTGGCATGATCTTGGTCAAGATGTAGGTTCTTGGCATGATCCAATGTATAATGGTAGACTCTAACTAACTTTGTTAGGTCGTGGTCCATTTTGAGGCCTTTCTGGAGGTCTTTTGGCAAAAAGAAGGCTACAAGCATTTGGAAAAGGGTAAAACTTTCACTACTTTTTTGGAATGGACAGGTTTCTTTCTCTCTCTTCAAGCTTCCATTGAAGCTATTGTGTAAGAAATCTTCTTCCATTTCACTACCTTGGCTCCTCGCTTGACTCCAATGGTTTCCATGGTACCTTGCGCTTGAATCTATAGCTTATAAGCTCTCTATGGAGCCCCATTTTAACCATGATTGATCTCGTTTTTCTTCAACAATAAGGAAAGCTGATTCTGCGTTGTTTGCACCTGAAGATCCCTTCTCCCTTCTGCTAGGGTTTCTTCTCGAATAGCAGGAGCAAATCTCGGTTGTGCTCTCTGCCAAGGTTAAGTCAAAGTGATAGAAGACTGTGGACAGCAGCAAAGAACTTATGCACAAACTCCCCAGCATCGACCTCATTTGGCAATGAGAAGTTCTTGGATTTTTCCACAATAGAGATATTGGGAGCAAAAAGCTTTATGGACACAGTACTATGATCCCTCGAAGTACCAGGAAGCACAGTTTGTCTGGCTGCAGTAAAGCTTCGATTGGATGCCATTGCAGCAAGGGCTCGTGCACGTGTGGCACATCCACAAATTTCCAGTGTGCACAAATCATTTCTGTAAGTCTGCACTATGGGAAGATAATCTCCAAGTCCTGTGATCAATGCGAGCATCTCGCCGTCATTTCCAAAATCCCATGTGCCATCCATGAGCTCGAAGAAGTCCGCGCTGTTCTCTGTATCGAAAAAATCCTGTGTATCGTCACTATTCCAAGCAGAAGCAACTAGATTAGGGCGTGTTGCTTGGATGTGAGAGAGCTGGCCCCTTTCCCCTCTACTTTTATGAAGCTCATGGCCGTCTCTAAACGCAAGGTTAGTAGGTCGTGTAAAGGGATACGAAACGGACCTAAAGCTTTGAAGCCCTTTCTAGTGATTATCAAATGCAAAAAGCTTCCTCACTTCTCCCTCCCAGGATGGAACGGAAGCATGATCGAATGCTTAGAGTAAAGGAAGAGAAAAACTGCTTCATCACATCTGTTCGCTGAAACTATGACAACAACATTCTTCACTGTGCATCCTAGAAAGGCCTATCTCCTTCATTTTAATCAAGACCATGGAGGAGATTTCCTTGACAACAAACCTCTTAGGAGGAGGACTCGCACCTTATCATTTCCCTCATCACTAAGAATTGCAGCCTGGACAGCAGTACCGTAAGCAACTGCCTCATCAGGGTTGATGCTCTTGCAGATCTCTTTCCGATTGAGGAAATCCTAAAGCAGTTGTTGTATTTTGGGAATCCTACTAGAACCTCCTATCAAAACCACATCGTGAATGCTGCTCTTGTCCATCTTTGCATCCCTCAAGCACTTCTCCACTAGCTCCATACATTTCCTGAATAGATCCATGTTGAGCTTCTCAAATCTGGTTCGAGTAATGGTGGAATAGAAATCAATACCCTCACACAGAGAGTCAATCTCAATAATTGTTTGAGTAGTAAATGAGAGGGCTCTCTTCGCTCTCTCACATGCAGTTCTTAGCCTGCATCTCTCGAAGATTTGGATGATCTCAGCAAAAACATTACAAGCAAGTGGAATGATGAGACATCGGTGTGAGGCTCGCATCCGTCCTGAATAGGATTTTCCATAAGGATGCGGTGTCTACCATGTAATAGCACCAACCATCCAAAGTTCTCGAACTACAGATCCTCACATGTCTATACAGCAAGGGTGATTTATGTCATCTGCGTAGTGTTCAAAAAAAAAAGACCATTAAATCTACATATTTTGGAGCTGATCCTTATCTTTGAAAGACCAACAAGCTAATCACAAGGACTAGAACCTGGTTCATCATTCAGATATAGCATAACCAAAGAAGACACAAAGCAAGGGGGATTTCAAAATTTTGACAGTCTCAGTACCTAACTAGCATTGAACCAGGGCATCAAATCTTGGACTCTTCTATGTCATTTGAAGGTTCAGTAACAATCTATTTGAAGAATCCATCAAATCTTGGACTCTTCTATGTCATTTGAAGGTTCAGTAACAATCTATTTGAAGAATCCATCAAGATTCTGTACCATTTGATTCCTCTTTTTCAAACTATTGCTCATGGAAGACCAATTGAGCATTCTCAATGGTTTAGTGCTGTAAGTAAATCTCTCTTCATGGAACCATCAATGGGAAGATTATTTTACTCTTTTCAAGCTAAAAATTGAAGTTCTTTAAGCAACATCAGTCTACAAAAATTTTCTACAGTCATCTACTTCTTCTTCACCCATCAATGCCTCTTGATTAGTTTGGGATGCAATTTTCCAATGCCATATTCATGGAATGGTTTGATCCTCTGGGAAAGGCATTTTATGCTTGAAGAGCATTGGTTCTTGCATTATTATGGTTTATTCTAGTAGGTACTCGACTAATTGATCAGTGGCAATTACACGTGGACAAGTGGTTCAATGTAATGTATGCAAGATGGCAATGATGTATGGCATTTTGGCAAGTAAGATGGGATATTGGATTTGGTAGCAAGTTGTACTCTCCAATGGGCATATGTAATGCAGGGGTGAAAATGCAATGAATGTATAATGAAATCTATTTCAGCCCTACATTTTGTACTTTGGAGTATGGAGTGGTATTGATAGGGCATACATGTTCATTGGCACTCTTATGGTCAAAGAGTTTCTCTATTGCTCTCTCCTACTCATTTGAGTGTCTCGGTATTGGGGTTATTGACTCAAGTTGGATAAGAAGTCCTCAAAACACTTGGAATAGGGCCAAAACAGCGTGATGTAATAATAGGACAGAATTGGTAATTTTGCTACTGGAATTTTTCAACTCATTCTAACGGGAAAAGAACAGTTGGAGTGGATACTAGACATCACAAGCTTTGAGTGGAGCTATCAAACGCTTCATTTGGACACATATTTCTCAAGCTAGAGCCTATTTAGTACCGGTAGTTCACTAGCAGTTCACTGTGGATAGTTCTGGAAATTCTTAAACAAAGAGGGGTATTGCTACTCCTAAATTCAAACTAGGATTTCTACTTGATACTAGCTATCATACACCTTATTTGGACTTATATTTTTCAAGATAGGGCTAATTTTGTACCAGCAGGTCACTATGGACAACATGTATAACAGGGGGTACAAACATGTAAGTGTGAGACCTATGCTCAGTCAAAGGCAACAACCTAATCATCAGCATTCCTATAGACATCAAGTGCATGAAGGGCATTGTTCTTATGATGATAGATCTCATAGGTATTCTCCTTATGGTCAGCAAGAGTATGCAGGGAATTACCATATGGGGTAGCATTCATATGATCATAATCATGGTTATTTTCATGAGACTGATGGGCAGCATCAACTTTATGCAAACGAGCAAAATATGGGAGCAAATGATGCCTATGGAATACACTATGCGGAGTACCAATGTCAGCCAGCATACGTTATGGATAGTCATTTTGAAGAAGAAGAACCCATCCATCCTTTCTCATTCAACAATGTACTTGGTATCTATGTGTCAAGTCGCATGTCTGAGGATATCACTTCAAAAGGGTTTTGTTATAAATGTGGTGAGAATGATATTTGTGGTCACATAAAGGTATGCAGGGCAAAGCATGTTAAAGTATCGGCTGTCCTAGAATTTCCTACTCCCTATGGCATTCAACGAAGGCTTATACCTCACCAAGAGCTGAAGGAAATGTGTCGGCAATTCATATGCTATAAATGTAAAGAACGATGGACTCCTAGTCATGACAACTACTGCAGAAACAAACATTTTGCTACAGCCATTGTTTTGGAGGATTCAAGTGAATATGAAGAAGGGGATTACCAAGTTCAACAACAAGAGTTTTATGGAGCTGAAGTTGAAGACAAAGCTGAAAATAAAGTTGAAGATAAAGATGAAGATGAAAATGAAAATGAAGATGAAGATGAAGATGAAGAAAGGATTGATATTAATGCAGATAATGTAGTCAAAGAGCAAGGTAATGTGGATTACCAAGAAAAAGAAGACAACTATGATGATGATGACATACAAGAGGGCATCATTGGGTATAATGAAAGCTTTCATGAGTCCATTCAAGAAGAGTGTGATCATGACAGTTTTAGCAATGCATTTCAGCCTATATCTCATGAGGATTTTACTGATCTTGATTATGATAGTATTTCAGTGGACATAGATCATGCTTACTTGGATGATATTATGCAAAATGAGGATATCTATGCTCATGATGATGATCTTTATTTTCCCTATGATCCGAGAGCCTATGAGGATGCTTATGTGGATCATGGGCAGGATTGGTCATACCCATTTAACCCGGGTAATGATACCTATTCTCATGATGATTATCTCATTTATGACAGTTTCTATGATGGATTTCCTTTCGATTTAGGTGAGGGCAGTAATGACTTGATGGACGATGACCATTATTTGGGTATCCCATATGATCTGGGATAATATTTTGCCTCTTTCCTATGTCATAGAGCAAGGGACAACCTGCTGTCATAATTTTCTGTCAGAGAAATAATGCGTATAACTTCATCAATCATGGCAAAGTTTGTCATGACCTTATAGTTTATGTTATGAACTTAATTTCTAGAGTTCATATGCCCCAATCGGATGATTCTACTAAAAGTTATGCTCATTTTTCTTCAGCTCCTTGTTTCAGGCCTGTTCACTATTTCATGGTAGTTTCTTCTACAAGTTGAAGACTATCCTTTGAAGATCTTTTCTTGGAGTTACATTTAGGTTTCAGCTGTTACCATCCTTGTAATCATTGTACTTCAAGCTTTGAGGACAAAGCTTCTTCAAGAGGGGATGGTTTGTCATGTAGGAAATTTTGCCCTCCTATTTTGCCTTTGTAAATACCTTTATGAATTAGGGCATACATGTTAAAGAAACCTTAATTAGGGTTAGTTAGGAGTTAGCTAGGGTTTACCTATAAAATGGCAGCCAGCAAAATGTAGCATTATCTCTTGATCATTTGAAGACAACTTGTTTTAGGGTAACTTTCTTTCTTGTATTCCATTTTTAGCTATGGCAGCTTGCCATGTTAATGAAGGTTGGTCTCTTTCCATTTTCAGTTTATCTTGTTGATTTCCTATTTCTTTATCCATGATTGGACATGGAGCTAGGCTAGTTAGGTTAGCTTTATTACACACACACACACACACACACACACACACACACACACACACACACACACACACACACACACACACACACACACACACACACACACACACACACACACACACACACACACACACACACACACACACACACACACACACACACACACACACACACACACACACACACACACACACACACACACACACACACACACACACACACACACACACACATGCACGCACGCACGTGCACGCACGCACAGAGTGTGTGTGAGATAGAGAGGGAGAGAGAGACCTCCCGAGAAGGTTCTCCTTCTCTTCCCCTCCTTAGAGGATGGCTACATGCATATTCTCCTTTTCCTTTTCCCTCGAGCTTATCCCCTAACCCGCAAACCGATTTTTCCCAATTGCCTCTCTTCTCAAGCAGTGGTTGTTGAAGTCTTGTGTGAGTCACGTCTAAAAGAGAAGAAGATCATGGCAAACGAAAAATGTCACACACAAGCAACGAAGCTTCAGGCGAAGGTATCACTGTCAATCCAATCGCGATACCGGTCGTAAGTAATGTAGTTTCAAATTAATAGATGCTTGCTTGATTTTTGCATGAGATACACTAGGGCCATACTATGCCGCACGAGAATAGGACACTAAAAATGATAAATTTCATCTCAAGTATTCAAAGATGGAGCTTGTGAAGTGCATGTATCAAGCGAAGTAAATTGCTTCACGTTGTTAGGCATTAAAATCCATGCATAGCATAAGTAGCATATAAGATTCTGAAGTATGAAGCATTGATAAGTCTTCGATTAGTCTTTACCCATGACAATATTGTTTAAGGTTTGCAGACGTGCATAGATGGTACATGCATGGAAAAGATTATATGAAATATACATCGATGGTACATGAACTGATCTTGCATTAAGGTCTTACATCCATCCTATGAAGGGTTCACATAAAATAACAAACAAGGAGTTTACCTCGTGCTCCCAAACCATGAGTTGATTAGAACTCGCACAATAATTTAGGGAATTATTTTACATTGGAAGATAGCCTTGCTTCGTTACAAATTTGTATCGCATTCCTTGCCTTGGGAGAAAGAAAGGTAAGGTCATGTTAAAAGTTCTACATAGTATTGCGCTAGGGGAAGGCTAAAAGACAAACACCACTTAGAGAAGAGGAAGTAAAGCTCTTGCTAGATTGATTATCTCGCATGGAAATGATAGGACTTATGTCTTGTAGAGTGTTTGAAACCTTAGCCTATGCCTTAGCCGAAAGAAGGGAGTGTTAAGTAAATTTACATAAAATCGCTCTTCAATCCCAAGGGGGAGAGCAGATATGCGATGGAAATGTTATTGCATTTATTCTCTCATTGTTTGGAAATACAATTGGTTTGTTGGTTGTTCAAACATGCTTTTACATTCAACATTTTTTTGGATTGTCGTTTAGATGATTATTCCAAGTGCTTGTGATTGATGGTAAATTCATGGCAGGGGTTTGTGATGACAAGTTGCCATGGGAATAAAGGAATGTTTTCTTGAAAGATGATATTAGGAATGAATGCATTGTTTATGCTTGATTCTAATTGGATTCATTAAGGAAAGGATATTTTGCACAGGTGAATCATCTCCAAGGTCAATTTGCACTTCAACCCGAAAAGGGCACTACTTGATTCACGGGCCGAAGGTCGAGTGGTGAAAAGGCCAACCACGAAAATGGTGTCTCACTCCTAGGCTGCTTCGGGTCAGGTGGAGCTTTGGACACCCCTTGACTAGTTTGGAACAGAGTTGAAGACTGCCGTGAGCCGAACGTTTGCGGCGTTGGAAGATCCTATTCTAGTTAAAGGATGGAAATTGTGGTGCTATGTGATTTGGACCAGTTACTTCTGCTAGGTAGAAGGGATATATAATTTCTCTTGTATGGGCAGGAGACAAAGATTGTATGGAAGATAATTTAAGGAACTTGTTTGTCAAAAGGACAGCTTAGTCTGTTTTTGTGTCTGTGTTATAAATTACGCAAACGAACCCTCTTACCTAAAGGGATTAATTAAGGAAGTTGATTTTAAATGTTACACATAAATGTAATAGGACCTAATAAGAAAACTAAAGCTATCAAGGGAAGCGGGTGGTCGGAACCCTTGATGGGCCCGTCCTACGGGAAGGTGGTCTCAAAAAATTGGGAGGCTTCTCACAACGTTTTACCGATGTCTGACCCTTAGGAATTGTTAGGTTAGAACCCGATTCATGCGGTTTTAGGGGATTGGAATGGGACTATGCCCTATGGGCAGAGAGGTTGAGCAATGCATCCCTCTCGTTTCCCATTCTCTTTGAACCAAGTGCGGCATGGGTCTGCTTTGGCTTGGGTATATCTGCGTAAAATAGGATGTCCACGACCCGACACTAGAATGCTATTAGGAGACCTTGACCACTATGGACCCAAGTTTCAAGTTGTTCCTAGTGGGTTTGGGCTGTGAACGTTCTCTTGTTGCGAGGTGGACTCAAGAAACCATAGGCAGAAAACCCCGTAACATTCCATGGGAGTTTCGGGCAGTGTCACTTAGATTCTTCTCTCGATGGTTCGCTAAAAATATGCGTAGATAGGCGGGCACGTTACAGTTGGTATCAAAGAAAAACTTCGTAATGATATATGATTGATTAATATATGGTTCGTAGACATATCCTAAATAGAATAACCTAAGTGGTATGGCTTGATTGTCAGGCACCTTCGGCACTCATGAATGCTAACATGCAAGAGAAGACATTCCTTCTCAAGCAAGTTAAGTCACCCGAGTTTGGTGGAGAAGGGATAGACGTTGCATCGGAGGCGGAGATGTGGATTGAGTCGATGGATGACTATTTCTCTGCTACGGGAACTACTACTACCGATCAAGCAATGATAGCCAAACTTAAGTTAGTTGGCCAGCTTGGATATGGTGGAAGCAATGGTGCAAATATCAAGGTATTTCTGAAGTTGTTGTCACTTGGGCTCAGCTAAAAGATGCTGTATGTGGACGATACCTTCCGAAAACCTATCAGACTTTGAGCATGAATGAATTCTTCAAGCTTAAGCAGCTGGAATTAACCTTGGAAGCCTACTACTCAAAGTTTGTAACTGTATTAAAATATGTGTGCCCTATGGATATTGTGCAACAAGTATCCAACTTGTGCTATGGTCTGAACACTCCTTTGAACCACTGTTTTGAAGCAATGTGTCCAACGGACTTGCAAGATGCATTACTTCGAGCAAAGCCAATCGTTCAAGAACTTAAAATGGGGCAATTGTGACAAAGATGATTCCTGAGATCACGACAAGAGATGCCACACGTGCGGAGAGATAGGGCACATCCATAGGAGATGTCCCTACCATCAATGCTTCCATTGCAATGAGCCAGGGCACGTCCAAGCAGACTACCCTAGGAAGATATTGAGCCTCCAAGAAAACAAGGCTACACAGGTGCAGTCTATGGATATATAGAGAATTCAGACGAAGACGGATACCTAGAACCTACTACACCCCTTCAGAATGATTAGAAATCCTAGAAGTTTTATCGGCATGTAATACAACTTATATTGGGAATAAATCCTACTCTTGTACCTATGATTAATTGCAATAATATGAGATGCACTACTTTAGTCATTACGAGTAGCGCAACGGACACATGGTGGGTTCTAACCTATAGGCCTTAAGCCCCATTAATGCTTGTCTTCCCAGTTCTTTTGAGATGAGGACATCTCGAGTTCTCTAAAGGGGAGAGGATGTAATATCCCTCCCCACTTGCAGGCCATAGAAAACCCCTTTTTAATATATTTAGTTGATTTTTTAAAAAAATTTCCCCTGATCACCGATAGATGGTGGGGGGGGGGGGGGGGGGGGAGAGAAGAAGAGCAAGTCGAGATGATGTTGGGGAGGAGCAGTCGATGACGATGGAGCTAAGGGAAGGCGACAATGATGAAGATGACGACGGAGATGAAAATAGGGGGGAGGGGCACACGCGTGCCACCTCACTTCCCCCTACTATTTCTTCGCTCCCCCCCCCCCCCCCCCCCCCCCACATCGTAAAGAAGGAGAGGGGATACCATCTGTTCCTTCCCCCTTGGTGCACACAAAGAGAGAGAGAGAGAGAGAGAGAGAGAGAGAGAGAGAGAGAGAGAGAGAGAGAGAGAGAGAGAGAGAGAGAGAGAGAGCCCTAGGAGGTTCTCCTTCTCTTCCCCTCCTTAGAGGGTGGCCACATGCATATTCTCATTTTCCTTTTCCTTCGAGCTTATCCCCTAACCCGCAAACCGATTTTCCCCAATTGCCACTCTTCTGGAGCAAGTGGCTGGCTGAAGTCTTGTGTGAATCACGTCTAAAAGAGAAGAAGATCATGGCCCCCAAATGGAAAATGTCGCGCACAAGCAACAAAGCTTCGGGCAATGGCATCATTGTCAATCCAACCATGATACTGGTCGTAAGTAATGTAGTTCCAAATTAATAGATGCTTGCTTGATTTTCGCATGAGATACGCTAGGGCCATACTATGCCGCACGAGAATAGGACACCGAAAAGGATAAATTTCATCTCAAGGATTCAAAGATGGAGCTTGCGAAGTGCATGTATCAAGTGAATAGATTGCTTCACGTTGCTAGGCGTTAAAATCCATGCATAGCATAAGTAGCATATAAGATTCTGAAGTATCAAGCATTGATAAGTCTTCGATTAGTCTTTACCCATGACAATATTATTTAAGGTTTGAAGACGTGCATAGACGGTACATGCATGGAAAAGATGATACGAAATATACATTGATGGTACATGAACTGATCTTGCATTAAGGTCTTACGTCCATCCTATGAAGGGTTCACATAAAATAATAGACAAGGAGTTTACCTTGTGCTCCCAAACCATGAGCTGATTAGAACTTGCACAATAATTTAGGGAATTAGTTTAGATTGGAAGATATTCTTGCATTGTTACAAATTTGTCTCGCATTCCTTGCCTTGGGAGAAAGAAAGGTAAGGTCATGTTAAAAGTTTCGCATAGTATTGCGCTAGGGGAAGGCTAAAAGACAAACGCCACTTGGAGAAGAGGAACAAAAGCTCTTGCTAGATTGATTATCTCTCATGGAAATGATAGGACTTATGTCTTGTATAGTGTTTGAAACCTTAGGATTTGCCTTAGCCGAAAGAAGGGAGAGTTAAGTAAATTTTACATAGAATCACTCTTCGATCCCAAGGGGGAGAGCAAATATGCGATGGAAATGTTATCGTGTTTATTCTTGCATTGTTTGGAAATACAATTGGTTTTGTTGGTTGTTCAAACATGCTTTTACATTCAGCAGTTTGTTGGATTGTCATTTGGATGATTATTCCAAGTGCTTGTGATTGATGGCAAATTCATGGCAGGGGTCTGTGATGACAAGTTGCTATGAGAATAAATGAACGTTTTCTTGAAAGATGATATTAGGGCTAAATGCCTTGTTTGTGCTTGATTCTTAACCGAATGAATTAAGAAAAGGATATTTTGCGCAGGTGGATCATCTTCAAGGTCAGACTGCTCTTTAACTTGAAAAGGACACTACTCAATACAGGGGCCAAAGGTCGAGTGGTGAAAAGGCCAACCACAAAAATGGTGTCTCACTAGTAGGCCGCTTGGGGTCAGGTGGAGCTCTGGACACCCATTTCCTAGTCTTGAACGGAGTTGAAGACTGTCGTGAGCCCAACATCTATGGCATTGGAAGATCCTATTCTAGATAAATGATGGAAATTGTGGTGCCATTTGATTTGGGCTAGTCACTTCTGCTGGGCAGAAGAGATATATAATTTCTCTTGTATGGACAGGAGACAAAGATTATATGGAAGATAAGATAAGGAACTTGTTCGTCAAAAGGACTGCTTGCTTTGTTTTCATGTCAGTGCTATAAATTACACGAAGGAACCCTGCTACTTAAAGGGCTTAATTAAGGAAGACAATTTTAAATGTTACACATAAATGTGATAGGACCTAATTAGAAAACTAAAGCTATCAAGGGAAGCAGGTGGTCGGAACCCTCGACGGGTCTGTCTCACGGCAAGGTGGTCCCAAAAAATTGGGAGGCTTCTCACAAGGTTTTACCAACATGTCTGACCCTTAGGAATTGTTAGGTTAGAACCCGATTCAGGTTTTAGGGGACCGGAATGGGACTATGCCCTACAGGTAGAGAGGTTGAGCGGTGCATCCCTCTCATTTCCCATTCTCTTTGAACCAAATGCAGCATGGGTCTGCTTCGGCTTGGGTATATTTGCGTAAAGTAGGATGTCCAGGACCCAATGCTAGAAAGATAAGCTAGACGGCTTGCATCGATATAGCAATATCCTCCGCTAATCATCTACCATCTTTCACGATATAGAGGCGAGGGGTTGTACAACTGATCTAGTACCCGCATCATTGTCTCTAGGAAAAATTGGATGAATGCATATCTAACATAAACATTACTCGAAAGATCAAGAATCATTTCCAAGATTCGTTACTCTCTCATAATTCAAAAACATACATTAATAAAGAGAAGAAAACATGTCCTAGGCTATGCTTAGAAAAAATATTTTTCTTAAGCTTATGTTGTAATCTATACTAATGTGCGCTCTGATACCAACTGTGGGGTGTCTACTAGTCTCAATCCATGGCAGACCTTTTAGTAGTCCATCAGTAGGTTTTCCGAAAATGATGCCACTCGGTGCTCCCTTGTAACATCATGGGGTTTGTCACTTCGGCCCTACTGAGTCTACTTCGCAATGGGAGAGTTCCGACTGAACCCACTAGGATTGACCTAAATTTTTGGGTTCCTAAAATCGGATGGGTCTCCTAGCAGCCATCTAGCGTAAGTAATTTTGAGTCCCACTTTTACAGGATTACTCGATCTGAAGCGGACTTGCCATTGCACTTGGTTCAAAGAGAATGGGAGACAGAGGGGAGTGCGGTACGTCAACCCTCTTGCCCATAAGGCAAAATCCCATTCCAACCCCTTAAAACAATGCAAGTCGGTTCTACCTAACGACTAGTTGGTCAATTTACTGTCTTCCTATTTCTATTGTTGATTTAGAAAAGCTCCTAGCTAACCGCGACCACCCTACCATTGAACTACCATTGGACAGACCCGTCAGGGGTTACGCCCACCCGCTTTCCTTTGATGATGGATCATCTTTAGTTTTTTAATTACCTACAACACATTTATTGGAACATATACAACCAGCTTTGTTAATTAGTCCATTAAGTCATAGGTTCCTTCACATAATTTATCTCACCGACATACATACAATTCGAACAGTAAAGCAAACTTCTTTATTATATTGGAAGCTTATTACAATTTTCATCTTTCCGTCCTAGTGGAAGATACATAGAATTCCATAAGGATATTCTGTCCACCAAGATTCCACCCTCATAACTAATATTTAGGGTTCCACGATCCCATCCTGGGTCATGAAAGGGCTCGTCAGATTCTAGGAATAATGTAGGATTTATAGCCAGAGCCCCCTCTAGCATCTACATTTCCTACTGTGTAAGACTATCCCTAATGACAGACCTTTCACCTACGGAGCCGGTCCAAGCCTCTTGTAGCGATAATCATGACCCCCTTGGAGTAGGGTCTCGCCGACTAGCTAGGGGGTAGCCTAGTGCGATCCTTCCTTTTATTTTGTTTGACAATAATTTCAATCAAAGATCTAGATTCTAGCAAACACAAACAATCTTTTCAAATGTATATCAAACGATGTAATGACAATCACCCCATCATGCAATTCACAGCTTCACATAGCCAAGGTAGACCTTATCCTAAGGTAACCTTACATTCTAATGAAGATTCTCCTCCCCATAAAGAAGTGTTGAGTACATCTCTTATAACATGTTAAGCAAGGCGTGAATTTCTCGTTTGGGCTATCTTACCCAACATAAGCGAAATTCCTTAAAGAAATATATTGTGCCAATAACTCAACAAGATGACCTATAGGACTCTTAAATAGACAATCAGTTTCTATAACCATCTCTAGTCAACTCTTAACCTTGTCGCATTTGATCATAACTATATTGAATGCGCATAAATTCATATGTACAATAACCTTTGACAATCGATTCTAACATGATTCTATGACTTAGAATCTCAATTAATCTAGCTGCAAATCATAGTGATTAATTGTTTATGCTTGTACTAATATGTTTTCTAGATGAGTTATCAATTTGTGTAAGTGAAGGATATGGAAGGTAATATCTTATGTAATTATCTTATATAGAAAAATAATAATCTAGTAATGAATAACCCGGTTTGGCAACATAACGACATTAGGAATTTCGTCTTTACTCATGCTTGCATTAGCCACACCCAATGTTCCCGTTGGTAGTGGCAACTCTCGCAGCCTCGGGCACTCCCATATCATTGGCAATACCCGTTGCTTGACCGATTGCGTTGGTCCCCATGGTTTTTCTTCATCGCTTTGGAGCCATCGTCCACGAGTGGTTCGAGAGATAGGGAAGGTGTAATAGATTTGAGATGAGAGAGCGTAAGAGAATATGGCTTAGTTAAAGATCGAGACAAGGGAATTGAGCTAACTCTCTTCCTCTCTTCCTCTCTCTCTCTCTCTCTCTCTCTCTCTCTCTCTCTCTCTCTCTCTCTCTCTCTCTCTCTCTTTGTGTAGCTTCTTCTCGTAGCCTCTTGAAGGGGTATCCTTCTACCTCTCTTTCTCTACCTCTCTCTCTCGCAACCTCTCGAGGTCTCCTTATGTCTCCCTAATAACTGCCCCTCATGCCTCTTAGTGGCTGAGAAGAGGAGCTCTTTGTGGAGGGGGATCTTGGAAAGATTAGTGATCTGATGCTCAGATCATAAATCTGATGGTTCCATTGGCCCCGAAAGGGGGGTAAAATTCCAATACACTTGCTTAGAAAGCTCTCAGTTCACTCCTTTTATCAAAGTGCTGTTTTCTATTTGTAGACTGCGATCGTGGCGTGCGTGATTTCGTCAATCTCTCTCTCTATTAATTTTTTTTTCAAAGTAACTAACACATCACTTGTCTTTTCTTTTAAATGACATCCAGTTCTAGAGATCTCCATATCTATTTTTTATTAAAAAAAGATAATATAAAAAATATCTAAAATATTCTAGTCTTGTCCAAAAATCTAATATTTTTAGACCATCCTTACTATACACATTAACATTAGTGATTAATATAGCTCATCTCTCTTGTTCACGTTGTAACTTCCATGAAGGGTGGCTACGGTCCTTGTTAATTCATAAAAAATATCGAGTTATGACTTTCAATTTGATTGATTGATTTATTTTTAATGTTAGTTGGTTATTAACATTAGTTGAATTTTTTGCTTTAGTTAGTAACCTTACTAACTTATTAATTGACTAACTAACTTTTGAGCTAATCAACTAACTTTTATTGCTTGGAAATATTACAATTTACATCTTTCTTTAGAGATGGGTGTAATCTAGTCCAAGAACATCCATGAAGCAATTTTGCTTACTAAACAATACAGCCAAAAGTACCATAGAGATAAATTGTGGAAAGTACACTTTTAAACCAATATTCTAGGTTGGGACAACAATTTAGCCAACAAAGGGAGCCATTTAAATAAGAGGTTAGGTTTCAAAATTTGTACAACAAGGTTCCAATATTCCCTACAATTTATAGCACAAAACAAGGAATAAATCCAAGGCCTAATGCTGAGTTTAAATTAAATTTTAAAAGTATAGATTTTGGAGGGAAACCTACAACTAATAATTCACAAGGAAAGCATGTGCCTAATGAAAAATTGAAAGAGATCTATACCAAAGGCTTATGCTTTAAGTGCGGGGAGAAATGGATCCTTGACTATAAGATAAAGTGTAAGTCAAAGAGAGCAAAAATCAACATGACCATGGAAGAGGGATCATATGAGGAAGTGAATGAGAGTGAACTTTTTCAAATATCAGTCTTATCCATAGTAGAAGAGCCACATAAAGATGAAGAAATCGGAAATCAAGAGTTTTATGATTCGATGGATGGGCTTCCTGACTTGGGTGGTTCTTCTATGATATGTTTGATATCTCATGATGCATGGATGTATAGTAGAGGTGAAAATACTCTTCAGTTAAAAGGGCTTAGCGATGGAAAAGTTACCCATATTCTTGTGGACACAGATAGCATACATAATTTTGTGAATACAAAATCTTTGGAAGAGCTAAAGCTACTACCTAAGGATATGGAGGTACCACTAAGGGTATAGGTTTCCAATGGGGCTTTTGAAGCCAACCATGAAGCACGCCCATGCACTGTTATCGAGCTTTCATAATAATGCACTATACAAGTTGATTTAGTAGCCTTGGAAATGGGACCCATTGGCATAGTTCTTGGTGGATGTGATTGGTTGAAAAAATTTGGCAAATTTACTATGGATTTGGATGCCATGCAATTAAAATTCTCTTCAAATAAATAACCAATTACTTGCATAGAGTGGATCGTAAGTATATGCATAAGTATATGGAGCTCATTCCCATGAAAATTTTAAAAAGAGAGATCAGTGCAAAATCTTTTGTATTTGTCATTCTTCTTTCTAAAGAAAATGAAGATAAATCCACACCTACTCAAAAGAAGGAGAACTTCAGCATTTAGTAAATTGTTAGAGGAATAGAAAGCCATATTTCAGTCCCCATCTTCATTGCCATCCAAGAGAGAGGTTGACCACCCGATTAACTTGATTCCTAATACTAAGCCCATTAATAAACCTCCTTACACATTGTTTGAGCGTGAATAGGTGGAGCAACATGTTAAAGAGTGGTTGCAAATGGGTTTGATACAACCTAGTCAGTCACCTTTTGCCTCTCTAGTACTTTTAGTGAAGAAGAAAGATGGGATATTTTGTATGTACATTGCTTATAGGGAGTTGAATAAGTCTACCATAGAAAATAAGTATCCTATTCCTCACATTGATGATCTTCTAGATAAACTCAAGGATGCCAAGGTTTTTACAAAGATCAAACTATGTTCATGATATGATTAGATTCACATGAAAGAGAGGGATGACTCAAGATGCATTTAGAACTAGAAAGGGATTGTGTCCATTTCTTACGATGCCTTTTCATCTTTCATGTAGGATAAGGTTGAATATTTGCATCACATTGTTGCTGAGAGTGGGATTAGAGTGGACCCAAAGAAGGTGCAATGTATTGAGAATTGGCCCACCCTTATGACTTCTACACTTTTGAGAGGTTTCCTTGAATTATCTTCTTTCTATCAGCAATTCATTATAAATTATGCCAATATTGTAGCTTCGTTAGTTGACATGTAGAAGAAAGAATCTTTCTTTTGGGATTCCATAGTGGACCAAAGCTTTAATGTGATGAAATCTATGTTAGCTTCAGCACCCATTCTAGCGTGTCCAAAATTTTCTAAATAAATCACTATATATGCTGAACTCATTTAACCATGGTGAAACATACCAATACTTTGTTGGCATGAGGCATTTTAGGCAAACTCCCATAAAGATAAGTATTCTATCCATCGCTTACGCTCCTTGCTACAATATGCTCTCAGAATATGTTTCAACACTTGATTTAACTCTCTTAGTTTTCCCATCAATTTGAGGATGATAGTAGTACAAAAATAGCATTGTGTGCCAATGGCTTAAGAGAGACATGTCCAAAATTTAGAAATGAATAGCAAATCTCTATCATTGATAATCCTTTTTTGGCAATCCATGTAATCTGAAAATTTCCTTAATAAACAACCTAGCAATGTTGAATGCGTTGATGGTAATCTTCATAGGAAATATGTAAGAAACCTTCGTTAATATATCAACAACTACTAGAATTTAGTCATATCCACCTTGCACTATTGGAAGACCCACTATAAAATCCATGTTGATGCACTCCTGCTTCATATATGGTATACCCAATGGGTATAGCTCTCCTAGCAATTCAATCTTTTCAGTTGTAATTCACTAATAACTCAAACATTGAGTTATATATCTTAGCACATCAAATTTCATTCTAGGCCAATGATAACTTCTTCTTGGTGCATTTATAGTCTTTGCATAGTCGAGGTGTCCAATTATTGGATTATCATAGGCCTCCAATAAAATCTTATTTTTGAGGTCTATAAAAGAGCTAGATTTCATAGCCAAAGAAATAAAAAAATAGATTCAAAAAAATAGAAAAACCATGATCAATATTGTCATAGCCCATGATCTGAATATGAATATGAAGTATTACACTATGGAAATTGATAAAGGCAACAAGAAACTTACCCCTTGCAATAGTAGAGCAAGTTACTTATCCCTTAGTTGTGAGTTTGTTGATTGATTTTTATTGAGTTGGAAGTATTTTGGAATGTGTTGGGATGGGTTAAGTATGTTTGAGAAGCTCATGATGGTTTTTGGTTGAGATATGATATTTTGATAGGTTCTATAATGTATATGTTTAGTTTTATCTCTAATTTGATATGTTTCTTTTTGTTTGTGAGGTTAGGATTGTGAATAAGTCTTTTGAGAAATTCTTGAGAGCATGTTGGATGGTTTGAAGTGGTTTTGGTTTGAGTTATATGGTTTTATGCCTTCTCTTGATCCTTTGTAGTGTTCTGTAGAGCTTCTATCTCTATTTTGTAAGCCTCTATTTGCTTTTATATATGCTCTGATTGATAGCTTGGGGAATGCTTTGAAATCTTGGAAGTGGAAGAATACAAGCTCAACATAGCTCAAAGAAGAAAAAGTAGCTTTAGAAGACTTGAAGTGAATACTACAGTGATATTGACAATAGTGAGCTCTCAAGATATAACATACTAGTTTTGGTGACTCTTCATATTAGGCATACCTCTTGGGAGGGTTATCTATGACCAAGAGAGGGTTATTGAAGATTATTCATTGTAATTCCAAGGTACTATTGAGAGAGGGTATATGTGAGAGAGATAGGAGTATGACAGATAGACAATTTTTATTAAAAAACATTGTATCTACATGAAAGAGACTATGAAGACTATGAAGATCATGAAGACATTGAATACTATATGATAAATTCAAATGTCATCTTTCTTTTGTGTCATTGTGGTTCTTTTATGGTTTCTATGAAGAATATGAAGAATGTGTCAAAGTTCTGTTGTGATAAATCTATGGGGGAATTACTATATGATACTATGTGAATATTTGTGAAGATTGGTGTTGTTTCTCTTCTTGTGGTTGATTAAAATATGACTAATATAATTGTTGGTGTGAAAAGATAGATTATCTCACAGTAGATTTTCAATTTTTATTGGTGTTCCTCTTGGGATTCCATGTTTTTCGAGTGTAGTTGGGGAATACTTCCATCAACAAGTACCAATAAAGGCTGAAAATGGAAGAAGTGGCAGTGTTGAAGAGGATGAAAAGCAACATAAGATTATAGAAATCTTGCTACTGTTGACAAATTGAATATCTTCATTTCCAAATCTACTTTCTACAAGAAGTGCATCCCTCAATGGTGAAAGCATGTCATGATCTTGATCCAGGCTCTATGTGATAGACTGGTCCCATTGTCTTATGCAGCTATAGAAAGTTGTATCACTATAGCCAATCGTTTCTCACAAAACTCAAGAGTAAAGCAAAGACAGAGAGAATTCCTATGGGAGATTTGGCATTCATTGAATAATTTCCAAACATCATAAAATGGAAGATTATGAAGAGGCTTTAGGAGTCGTGGTTAGTTAAAGTTCACAAGAATAAGGAAAAGAGTTGGAATTTGTTTGTGGGGATACTCAACAACAAGATATGTGGGATGCTTGGTGTACTGCCAACCTTCTATTTGTCCAATTGACAACCCATTAAAAGCTAGTAGATAGAGTGTCCTTCACAACCTATGCTATTAAAACCCTCTTAAGTTGGTACTATCAAGGCAATGGTACTATGGTGATCCTCAAAAGAATGAACTATGATACCTTCAAAACAGAATATCTTGCCCTCTATAGTAGAATGAAAGCTGAATTCAAAGACTTTGAAGATAAAGAAGTAGATGGAATGTTGGCAAGAGAGTTCTCCAAGAGACTGAAGTCCTTTTGATTCTGTTTGATTGAGTACATACAAACTGGTTGGAGCTAACTCCTTGATGAATGACACAATCAAGAGACAAACATTAAAACGAGTCCAAGGGTACATGAGAAAAGAGAAGGTACAAATCAAAGCCGAGAATAAGCTAGCAACAAAAGCCTTCTTTGACGCCCTTGCATCAGTCTTTAAAGAAGTCCCAATGACAAACCAAGGTTCTTTTTCTAGCCAAATCCGTCCTAGAAATATTGATGACATGCCAACAAGTACAGTTCCATTGCCAATCTTTAAGGGAAAGTACAATAAAGACCCTAATCTTCATGTAGTTGAGCTCATGGTAGTGTGTATAGCCAACAATGCTAGAATCCCTGAGCATTGGTTGATGATATTCCTTACCATTTTCAAAAGGTGCAGTGTTTTAGTGGTATGAGAGGAAAATAGCATGAAATTTTGGTACATTGGATGACTTGAAGGTGGTCTTCCTCATTAAATTCAAGCATGAAGGTTTTGAAGGGTGAATTTGTAAGGAGTTTATGTTAGTCCTCTAGAGACTAGATGGAAGCATATATCTATAGAATGGAATCTATACTAGAAAGATAGACCAACCATCACTTGGATGAAGGCGTCTAGAAGGGGGCTTTTCTTAAAGATCTACAATGAGAAGCTCATAAGTTTGTGGGGTTGAGAAGACCAATCAACCTACTAGATGTAGTGGAAGGTGCAAGACCATATGATGAAGTTGAAGTAAGGTTGTCGATGACCTTAGGAAGAGGAGTCTTACCTTCTCCCATTCCAAGAATGGCATACCCATCAAATGCAGTCCTAGGGATTGTCCTCTACCCCTACCCTCAGATGCAAATAGTGCTGTAGTATATCGTATTGAATCCATAATGGCTGCAAATAGTAGTATCTCAAATGATGGTTCAACCACAATAACAATGGCCTCAAATAGTTTCCCAAATTGAAACTCAATAAAAAAAGTGGAATCCTACCAACAAAACTAGAACCAAAAACCCTTATTCCCTCCAAGAGATTCGAATCAAAATCAGAATAGAGGACCCTCTGGACCAACCCAACTACTAGTGTACGTAGTGATTTCAAAGAATTTCCAAAACTCCACTACGAGTACTTCAGGAGGAGTTATTTTTGAAGGACTACTTGTCCAATTTAGTTACAAGTATTAAGAAAGAGTTGATGGACGTGATTATAGAATAGTTATGGACAGTGCAGGTGAATACCGTGAGCATATCCAATAACACAGGAGGTGGAAGAGATATGATACGATTGAATACATGGTACAAAAAGTGCCACTAGGTGGGGCATTTAGCCATTGAATGTACCCAAGGACCAACTATCCCTAGAGGTGAAAGAGATGTGATGCGATCAAATACATGGTGTGGAAAGTGCCACCAAGCGAGATATTTAGCCATTGAATGTACCCAAAAACCAACTATCCCTAGAGTCTTCTGTTTGTATTGTTTAAAAAAGAACCATATAAAAGATATCTACTCTCTGAAGAAGATGAATGAACGAAGGAAAAAAGATGAGGAAGCAAGATTCAACTTGTTGGAATCCAAGATAACCACCCAAGATATTAGACCAAAATCTAGAGAGTTCGGCCCTAATTTTGGCCCAAGGAGGTTTCTCTCTCAAAGTTAGAGATATCAATAGTCTATTGATGGCTAGAGATCATAAGTGAAGTGTTATCGATGTAAATAAAAATGGACATATTTTACCAAATTTTCAAAATCCTAGAAGGTCCATGGATTACAAGCCCTTATGTAGTCTATGCAAAGGATAAGGCCACATTGCAAAAGATTATCCTAGTCTAGCTCCTGTGAAAGCCAACACCACTGAATAACCAACAGAAGACCCAAGAACATGCCTCCAACTTGGTGCAATTGGAAGTTGCCACAATAACACGTGCTAAGAAAAGAGAACCCATAGTTCCAAAAGAGAATGTTTCCTTAGCCAAAACGGTGATGTTCAATCTTCCAAAAGAGAAACAAAATAGTATAGAACATAGTAGTATAGTACAAGAGATAAAAGGATGTAGAAGTACCCCTAGTAATAGAATAATTTTAGGTGTTGCTGCTTCTAAAAGAAAGAGAAAAGAGAAAAGTGGATATTATTCCATTCCCTAGCTTGGAGAAGGTTGTGGATCTCATCAATGAGTATGGCTTGGTCAAAGACCTAGACACCTTCAAACCAAACCCTTAATCCTAATGACTTTGTCTAAGTACAAGCCATTGATATCTCTGATGATCCTTTTCTTATTAATGGCTATCGCCTGAAGAAGTACTTTCTTCCCTAGTGATTCTAACAATCATAGTTGTGACAACCCTTTTCTCCCTTGGGTGTCAATGGGTGATGCTTCGTTCTACTTTGATGAGGTGGCATTGTTCTTTTGTCCCCTCAGCTCCACCTTTCACCCTTCTGCTATTACCTTTCTATTCATCCAATTGATGTGGCAAGATTGGTTCTGACATATTCTGTCATTTACTTACAAAAAAAGGAAAAAAAGTTATAAGAGAAAAGGGCCTTGATCTCTATCATGATGCCCTATTCTTGAAAAACAAGTGGAAACACCCTCGGGAGTAGAGCGAAAAAAATGAAAATAAGAAAATAAAAAGAGAGGAAAAAAATACCAAAATGTTATGGGAGAAAATGAAGAAAATCCCTGTCATCATAGGCCTCGTTCCAAGAAAAGGTGAGAAACACCCTTGGACGGGAAGCTAGTTGTGGAAAGGATGGTGACACCCCATAGTCCAGACTAGTTGATTCCTCAGTCAAAATTTCTAGGATACAGTTTTGAAGCCGCCTCTCTTGTTGCACTGTGTCCTATGACTTTACAGAGTGTTTGACTCCAACAACAAACATAACCTCCTATATCCACAATAAGTTCTTGATTTTTCGGTTACCCTCTTAGATATGCCTCTTCCTCAATAGACATTGTTCAACATCATCAACAAGTCTAAGCAAATCTTCATTGACAACCCCTTGGGTGATGTGAGCTTGGATCCTAACTAGATGGGGATGTGAGTATGGGGACTGCCTTATGTATCTCTTGATCGAGTGTGAGATAGAGGGTGGGGTGAGTGACCAGTCCTTGACCTTTAAATCCAAATGCGAGGTGAGATGTGTGAATGTATTGTTGTACGCATGGCGCATGGGTTGGGCCTCTCAATGCACAAAGCACAATTTGTTCCTATGCACGGCACTATAAGGCTCCTTGGCCTTCCTTCTTACACTGTAGCGCATAGGGCAGGATGCACTGCTGCACCATTAATTATGCATAAGATATACAAGATTTCCACAAGTGAGAGTGATGATTAAATCAATGGATATTAGGAATCGGGTTTCCCTCTTGTATTTATCAACAAAGTGTGAGATGGAGGTGGGTGCTAAGTGTGACTAGTTTTTTTCTCAATCAATGTTGAGAGATGAGGATTGAGGAACGTTATGACCACTAGCGATCGGGTGCATTTTTGTTTTCATATGCACACACAAGACATGCCTTTGCCATCATCATAGGACACATCGCTCTATTTTGTGCATTGCACTTTAAGGCTCCTTGGTCTTCTTTCTCGCACCTATGCCAGATGGGTTGGGACGTATTAATGCACAATCAACTATGCATACAGGTATACTTCCTCTAAGCCCCTCAATTCTATCAACTTTATTCCTCACTAAGCGATGTGAGCCATGGGGCGAGTGACTAATTTATCATCCTCATACGAATAACTATGAAGTTGAGTGCTATATCTTTTGTTAATAGACAAATTGGTGATCTTCATCAATAGTGCTACCTCCCTCAGTGCTGCTTGCCATGTTGGAAGTGTACTTTTGGCGAGATGTGGTACCTCCTGCAAGCAAATAGTTCCAACCACTCACGTAGCACTAATGAAGCTCCACCTCAATCATCTACTCAATGGGCCAAGTGTTTCTAACCCTACCTCTTGCGTTTATATATGTATGTTATATCTTAAGTGCGGGGACATTAGGGTTTGGTCTATTGTCAAGTGTTAGGTCCCTATAATTTAGCCAACTCGATCTGTTAAGGTTTTAAGTGTGGGCATGCATCCCTGTACATGTTGCTTGCATAATCACACACACATATTGTAACTTGCTCTTTACATGATGAAATGCCTCTTCTATATCCTATTGGGGTACCTTCCCTAGCCATCCGCCATCCTACTTTACCCTGTACCCGAGGCCTTTCCTTGCCCATTTGTTCTTTTTTCTTGTTTTGCTACTCTTTCATATCAACGCACCCTATGTTTTTCGAACCCAACATCTAACCTTATATTCATGCTTGTCCCTTCGAGAGCTAGACATTTTTTCTTTTTACTACACTCTATTTTGAGCCATGATTTATAAGCTATTAATTTTTGAAGGATTTTACATAAATTGGATGTGTTTGTGGGAGCTTTCACTCAACCGCCAAGACCCACGGACCGCTTATTGTTTCAAACGTTCCAAGCCGAGCACTAATGACTACCTCTCACATAGCCAACGCACCATCCATATCTACGGGTGTAGTGAGCTTACCTTCATGCCGATCGAGTTACCTCCTCTCCCGCGCACTCCGGTAGCTCCATGATCCAAGTGCAAGCTTCAAGCAAGCTCCATCCTTAAGCTCCACGCTCCAAGCTCCATCGCCGCGAGTAAGACAAGAGAAGATAAGAGAAGAGAAGAAGAGAGGAGAAGATGGAGAGCTTCTCCTCCCCGGTCCCTCACCCTCACACACTCACTCCCTCACACTCACACTCTCTATCTCAAGCACAAGCTCAAGGAAGCAAGCAATAAGAGGAAGAAGAAGAAGAAGAGACCCACTTTTTGCCACACACAAGAATGAGCTTCTCATTCACTTTTCAATTTTATATACAAAACCCTAAATCCCTTTTGGGCGGTCATCCCCTTATCCCCTTTTTTACATGGCTGGCCGTGGCCTAGGCCCTTTTTCCCATCGTCGTTCTATCTTCCTAGCTTCCTTTTCACCGCCCGTCTATATTTACGATTTGCAGGGGTGAGAGCCCGATGCTCCTTAAATTAAATCATGATGCGCTTGCGCTCTTTTACAAACCTATTGACTTGCGCTTTTTGTTGTGCGCATTTTCCCCTTATTTAAGACTTTTCTTGTGCTTCTTGTGTTTCTAGATTTTTCTTGGCACGCCTTCATCTTCCGTTTCACTTTGCCTTGGCCTTTGTCTTCTACTTTAGCTTTTCCATATTTTCCACCTTGTTCGTCTGACAGTTAATAGTATTTCCATGTGAACACACCATTTTGATGCTAGAAGTGTTGCTTGACCTTATAGCCTGGTCCTCCCCTTCCCTCTGACATTTTTCATTTTTACAGCTCATAATTTCGATGCGCAGATTGCATGTTATTAATTTTTGTGTATTTGCATATCTTTTTCATTAGCACTTTTGATATTTTTTCATGGCAACACTCTCATTTGTTATTGGAATTGTG
The DNA here is from genome assembly GCF_053477565.2 of Lygodium microphyllum. Lineage (NCBI taxonomy): Eukaryota > Viridiplantae > Streptophyta > Polypodiopsida > Schizaeales > Lygodiaceae > Lygodium > Lygodium microphyllum. The sequence goes on from NC_141158.1 coordinate 123,353,215, forward strand.
TTCTGAATTGATAGTCCCATGTGGCCCATCAAACTTGACATTTTTTCTTTTTATCGCACCCCAATCCGATAGATGAATTTCTCGTTACTCATTTTCGACCATGTTTTCGGATGTGTGTTTTGACATTTTTCCATGTGAATGTTTGTTTTAGATGTCGGATGTGTCATTCAAGTGGTTTGGTTTGTTTCTTTGTTGCTCTATCCATTACTCATTTTTCTCACACATTCGCATGATGCTCGAATCTTCCCGCATTAAATTTTTCATGTATTTTTACTCTCATTGCTCCTGTGTATCTGCACAAATGCCCGGTTTTCACCTCGAGACTTGTGCTATTGGGTCCGCTAAGTCACGTCTGTCGATGCCCCTCTCACCCCCATCAGCTCCTAACATCACAAATTTTTTTACCTCCGTCTCGTACATGTGCGCTAGATGCAAGCGACATGTTTCTTTTATTTTCTTTCTTTAAAATAAAAACATTAAAACAACAACAAAAAACTAAAAAAATAAATTAAAAAAATTTCCGTCCCCCTGACCATTCCCTCCCGCCCCCTCACCTCTCACCTCTCTCCTCTATCTTCTTTCTTTCTTTCGCTTTCTTCTCTCTCCTCCCCCTCTTTCTCTCTCATGACACCCCCTCTCTGCCTCCTTCTTCCCTCTCTCTTTCTCTGTATCTCCCGCCTCCTCTCCTCCATAGCCAATGCCTCCCTCTCCCTTCTCCTCATTGCCCGGCCTCCTGTGGTCGTTGTGTTTACACTGACGTATTCACGCCGTCGTTAGAGCTAGCTCCGCCCCTCCCCGATTGCCCGATGCTAGCCTTCTTCTTCTCCCCGTCGTTGATGTCGTTCTGCTGCTGCCACGCTCACCCACTCGAACTGCTACCATGCTTGTCGGCGGACCACTCACTGCTCTCCCCCTCACGTCAGCTCCACCTCACTTATGCCCGTTGTCGCCATCGCTTCTTCCTCCTCCACCACCTTTTCCCACCCCATCCCCTCAACCGTTGGCCACCGTTCCCCCAGCCTTCCCAACCAACCCTTCCAACCTCCTCATTCACACCCCCTTCCATAGTCCCTATTATTCATGGCGAAAAAAGCCAATACAAAATCCAAACTCACACACCACTACCATAGCCCTTGTCACATGCCGAGTCGTGTCCCACGTGGCATGCATGTGTCAAGCTCCACCTTCGTAGCTGTTGTTTGTGTATGAATATTCTTGATTCGTGTGTCTAAGCCCTCATTCATGTGCAAGGACACACGTTGGGTCTTTGTTGTGCTAAGGTGTTGCTGTTGTTCACATGCAATGTCACGGATCTCAGTACATGTATTTTTTGCAATTTTAAAATGTTCAAAACATTAAAAACGTAAGAAAATATTTTAAAAACACATAAAAAATCAAATATATTTTTTTTTCAAAAAATTCTTGCAAGATTTCAAAAATCCATTGATATTTTTTTCACACATTTCATTTGAAAATTGAAAATAAAAAATGGAAAAAAGTAAAAAGCTCTTAAAACTTAAAAATATCATTACAAATCCTTAAAAAGTAAGAAAAATAGTAAAAAAATTCCCTAAATTTTTGAATTTTTTTTAAAAAATCCATGACTAATTTTCAATAATTTTTTAATTGTTTGCACAACATAACATCCTACAATCTATTATAAATAAATAAAAAGTAGAAAAAATATTTACAAAATACATGTGGTATTTTTCTTATGCTATATATTTTCAGCTTTGTGGGATTATCCTTCGAATTACTTCAAGATTAGTTTTCTCTTCACCCACAATGTATTTTTGTGCTCTAATTAGGGTACATTCACAAGCCCTACATGTATTTAAAATTTTATTTTATTTTTATTGCATCCCAATCACATTTAATGGTTAAAATGAACTAGCCAATCACTTCTTTCACGTGCCTTTGCACCCAAAACACAAACCAATTTAATTAAAATAAAATCAATCCGCCATTCATAATGAACTAGTCATCACTCTTGCAGGCGCTGGCAACAAAGTGCTACACAATAATAAATAAGTAAATAAATATGCATTTAGAGACCCATGGAGTCGAGATTTAAGTCCAAGTACGTTTATTGCACTATAAAACATAATAATTTTTCTTAAATAATAAAATGAATCGTGGGTTTCTTTTTAAGGTTAATCACCTAATAAAAAATTCACCCATTACTAATAATTGGTAAAATCCACTTTCCATTGAACCTAAATCCATCTTCACTCTTCATCTAATCAATGAACACAATACGTGGGAAAGAGGAAGATGTAGTTGATTCGCCAATCCATATTGATAGGTTTTAGTCTGGTCTTAGTTTAGTGTGTCTAGAGTGGTGTAGTTTGTGGCATTCCTTTTGCTTTACTGGTCACATTGATATGGATAATGAATACATTATGTATATTTTATTTTATTTTCTTACTTGATATGGAGATCAAGGTGCCTGTTTGTTGCATCTCACAAAGCTATCGGTCGTAGGTGTGGATAGGTCACACTGAATCTTTTCTAGGATGTGGTTTTCTTCGGGTAGTCTTATGTGTTGTTGACAAATTGATCCTTTATCAAGATCTTATTGATTCTTTGTTTCATTGTTTTGCAGGCCTTGTTTGTGTCTGTTTGTGGTGTGTTTTGTTTTTTAAAATTTGAATGGCACCCCGAACTCCTCCTCCAGTCTTGTATGTTCCGTTGGTTAGTCTCTCAGTTGATGACATTGGACCTTATTACCAAGGCCGAGCCCTCCTAGTTTATGGCTCTCTCATCTTCACTTATTCTCTTGATGATCCCACTCTATGTGATGAAATTTCAACCTCATACAATAAGCAATCTAGCTTTGCTCGAGGCAATATTGTTCTGATGAACCCTTAAGGATTGGGGAAATTAGGTTTTGTCTCTTCCTTATCATGGGGAATCTTTTGCAATATCGTGTTAGCTCTTTTCCAATGCTGATATTCTGAAGCTCTTACAAAGACAAACCAAAGAATTATTAGATATCAAACGGGTCATCACTATATCTGGGGTTTGTGTCTCCATGATATTTGATCCTTTTTGGAAACATTAGTGTCAATTCCTTTAGGACAGATTTATGTATGCCAAAACTCCGTCCAACTATATGTCCAATAAATTGTTCATTACTTCCAGAATGGTACTCAAGGTCGTAACCATTGATTAGAGTTCCTACCTCCTGGCTAAAATGAATCAATACTTTATCAGGGCGACTAGGGGTAATGTGACTAATGTCACATATGGCTCTTATTTGTATGTTTTCCTGATATACTCTACCCTTGTGCAAAAGAAATTCCACCACCTCCTGGAATAACACTCTAGTGGTTCCCCTCCTTCTCTTGAGGATTCTGAACCAATCCACGAAGATCATGACTCTCCTCCTCCTGTGGTCGTTCAGAGAAAGTGCTTAAAGCAAGTAGCAAAAATAGTTCCTACTTCCATTTCTCCAATGTTGATTCCTACTACGTCAAGTAGTAGTACCTTTTCTCCATGCCTCATAGCTCCAAATTTATTTTGAGTACATAGAGATGGTAGTTTGGACATCCCAATTCTTTCTCTACATCGCTTAGTTTTAGGAGACAATATACATTTTCTCTGTAAGGATATTCAAAGTTTTATATTGATTTTAGTTACAGCTTGTGTCCAGGAGCTTTATTCTTCTTTTCATGAGGAGATGCAACACTCTAAGGAGGAGTTACATAAGGTTACCTCATCTAAGGAAACTCTTTCCAAGCTTTTCAAGTAGATGGAGTCACAGACTAAGTTGATAAAAGTCCAAAAGGCATAAAAATCCTATTTCTAGGCTCAATTGATTGAAGCAAAAGCTCAAGTAACTATTGCCAATGATAAGGACCATCTTTTTCAAGAGACCCAAGAATAGCTTTAATTATTTCCCAAATAGTGGAATTACAATATGCTAATTGTATAGTTTAGAATCAGAATACCAAGATTGAGGAGTTAAAGGAATAATGGGCTCAGCTATGCTCCATTCCTTTAAGTCCTAGTGTACCATTGGCACCATCTTTGTCAGCTATAGACTTGGCTGCTCTTTAACATCAAGCTACTTTATGTCCTTTGTTTCAAGCTAAAGTGGAAAGACTTTAGTCTAGAATGGATCTTTTGTGGTCTTATTTTGAGTAGTTTCTGGAGTACATCCTACCAAATCATTCATTATTTGTACACTATTAGCAAAAAAATCTGGCTTTTTACATAAAGCTGTCCACTATGGATTTGCATCCTCCAAAGGATGCTGGAGTGGTGCTTGATCTTTAGATCTTTTAGCAAAATTTTTATGAACGGTTTTTGTGGATTTAATCATATCAGACACTATGCTGCTATCTTATATGTACCTTACTGGCGATCTTCTGATTCTTGATGATGAGGATATGTCTTGGTATGTGGGGGATGTGATCTTACAAGCTGTTTTTTATGTTAGATATGCGGAGTTGCAGATGGATGAAAAATTTCAAGCACATCCTTCCAAAGTGGATGCATGTCCTGAGGTGTCTTGGCATTCCATGATTGAATTTATGGTACTGAATGAAAGGCAATTGAAAGCTCTTGCAAGATTACAAACTGCTAATCACAACTGAGGGAGGATCTTTTAGCTCACATTTCTAATTAATATCCTTTTTGATACCTCTTTGTTTGAATCTTATAATCACCGCTCTGTTTTAGGTCCATTAGTGCCTTCCCTTACTTATTATCAACAAATAGCCCATAGATTGGATTCTTACCTATCCATACTTAAAACAACTCCCCATGCCATTTTCCATATTCTTTTCCAACAATAAGGTGCTCCTCAAATTTCTATTTTTACTCCTTGCCCCTTTATTGCTGATCGTATTTTCTCTCTTACTTCTCCTTGTCGTACAATATCTATCACCCTCCTCTCCACTTTTCCAACCGATTTTCTAACCCCTTTCCTCTCTAATTTAGTAAAATGACCCGAATCTCCATCTTTAACCCTTTCTTCTTTTTATCATTTTTCTTATCCATCATTTCATCCCTTGGTACTTATTCCACTTCCTCCTTCCATCTCTTTCATTCATAGCTCCCCTCAATTGGCTAATAGCCACTTTGGTTTTGATCTGTAGATACAACGAAAAAGAGTATGGAGCTAGATTGATTCATTAACAAGACCTCATATTAACTAGCCTGTAATTCTAAGGGATTGGCAAACTCCTATCTATGCTTATCAGAATTATTTGCAATTTGCCTAGATTCATCATCTACTAATCCTTCAGTTAGATTGATTGCTCACTTTTCTTGATATTTAGTATACATGCATCGACACTCTCATAATGATTAGAAGAAAGTCCTAAAGTTGTGATTGAATGTGTATATTAGTCCCCAACAATTAGCTATCTTGTACTCTCATGCCCTTTGCCTTCCGAGAAAATATCTTATCCTTGTGGAGAGGATGTGCTATTTGCAATTCTTTCAAAATCCTTCCAAGATATTTGTAGATGAATATTTTTCTATGGATAGGTTCCGAAATCATCATGCCTTTAAAAATGAGTATCTTCATTGTTTCCTGATTGGGGTATCCTTTAGATTTTTATGTGTTATATGTGAGTATGTGGGTGTGTTTTATTTGTGTTTATCTATAGATATGGCTTGAGAAAGTAGAAATTATTTGATGAGTTGATTTATGGATTTGTCTTAAGTTGTAAAGACTTGCGAATGATTGGAAGAACTTCTCATATCCTTTACTAATTTGTTCGGATCTATTTTGAAATCTAAGGATTAGTTAATGCTTTAAAGTGTTTTGCTTTCGTCAACTTGTTTGATAGATCTAGGTTATTTTGGAGATTGATGGGGTCAAGGTTGGTTTGTGGATGTTAATTGATCGATGTTCGAGACAGTAATATTGAGCTAGTTTTGGGCTTAGTATTCTTTTTTTTTCAAGGACTCTCCCTAATTAAGTGTGGGGATATATTAAGGACTTATTTGACTTGTTTTTTGAGCTGATTTTTGTTGTTTTTATGAGTTGGATGGTTGATTTTGAGGGTTTATTGATTGATTTTTGTTGAGTTGGAAGTGTTTTGGAATGTGTTGGGATGGGTTGAGTATGCTTGAGAAGCTCATGATGGCTTTTGATTGAGATATAATGTTTTGATAGGTTCTATAATGTGTTTGTTTGGTTCTCACAAGATCTGGTTTGATCTGTTTTCTTTCTCTTTGTGAGGTTGGGATTGTGAATAAGTCTTTTGAGAAATGATTGAGAGTGTATTAGATGGTTTCAAGTGGTTTTGGTTTGAGATATTGTTAACCCTTGAAAAACCAAGATGAAAAAAATATGGATAATTGAAAGTGGAAGATAGTCCTAAGGTAAGAAGAAGGCAAATGACAAAGGTAAGACATGAAGAATAGGAGCTAATAAAAATTCCAAATTTAGGAGGAAGCACATAAGAATAAGTGCATCTTAGTATTTTAACAAGAAGAGTGTCAGCCGCATTGTAATTCACATTGTAATTCATTTTGTAAAAGAGCACCATGCTCTCTCCCATGCAAGTGATAAAGAATTAGTGGTGTGGGATAAGAACTAATGCTAATAGGAAGGAGGAAGAAAAAGAGTGGAGGAATGGACAAAGGCCTCGACCAAAAAGCACATGGCCATCCAAGGAGGGGATAGGGCATGTATAAAAGTCAAAAAGTGAATGAATAAGATCATTCTTGGTATGTGGCCAAACTTGTTCTCTTCTTTTGCTTCCTTCTTGTGCATGAGAGAGGGAGAGAGTGAGTGTGAGAAAGGGAGAGAGTGTGTGTGTGGGAATGAGGGACCGTTTGTTTTGTTGCTAAGACCAACTGATTCAAGCTTGAGTGCTTGCGCACTCCAAATCAAGTGACAAAGTAGGAGTTCATCTCCAAAATGGCACTTAGTTTTAGGTAGGAAGTGAGGGAGTCGGAGGCCATTCGATCTCTCTTGTGGATTATTTCATGTTTAGAAAGCTTTCTGTGCATTTGTTAGAGTAGGAGTAGTGTATTTTGATCAAATTTGAGACATTCAGGTTTGGAAAATAAGAAAAAAGAAGGAAAAGATAAGTCTTTGTATAACCAAGAAATAGGGGAATATGGAGAAAAAGAAAAATAAAATTTTATGTCTGGGAAGGAAAATAGAGTGTAAGGGGAGAAACAAAGAACACAATATGTGAAAAGGGAGAAGAGAGAGCTCATTTACACACTATGAAATTAAGTGAGAGTTATTGAGAGAGAAACAAAGAGCTACGTGTCTAGAGAGGCAGTACCATGCAGCAATCCTTGGAATAATCACATTGCTCTAGATATGCCCTAAGTTCTCATTGATATTTATTCAGATTTAGACTTGGATTTGGATTTCCACCGAATTTGAACTTAGATTCCCATTGGATTTGAAGTCACAATTGGATTCACAAATTCCCATTGGATTTGGATTGAGATTCAGATTTGGATTTGGACTACTCAAACAACCACTTTTCTTTAGGAGTCCACTCAGATGGCCGAGTCTGAGACTCAGACAAGTTGTTCGGAACTCTAATTTTGACCATTTTTTGCCAATCTAAGACCTATTAGGGCCTACAATCATCTGTCCAGTAACCCAAGATGGAATCCAAACCAACAGATGAGACCATAGAGTTGTTTGTACTCAAAACTTTGACCTAGTGGTCCAGGAGTGACTGAAAGAATCGAGCATCGGCTGCTTATCCCTAATACAGACCCAAGTTGACCGTCTCGACTGAACACACATTAGACCACATATCAAGACCCATGAAGGACTCAAAATTGATTGCTAGGAATACTCACAATCCACACAAAAAAGCTGCAACGGCATGAAACTGATTGGATGTGATTGACTTTAGCAAAGATTGCACCTTGCATCATAGACACTTAAGTACATGTGAAAACTAGAAAGTCTGATTTTGCAATAGTTCACATCAAATTGCATTGCTAAAGCGTGTAAGTATGTGTACAATTGTAGATTGAATGGATTAACAAGGAACACACTAAAGTTTCGGGATTAAGCTAAAATGAACCTACCAATAGTAGGAGTGCAACCTTGGAAACAAGATGAGTGACCCAAGAACACAAAAAACAAAGATCTAGGGAAGACAAAACTATCAGACTATTGAGGGAAGGAAGGACTATCAAGATTAGAGGCACATCTTTAGCCGGCCTAGTCAAGCTTATAGAAGTACTAGTGGGTCAAGAGACATCCACCATGGCAAGTACCAGCTCAAATGAGAATAACCTTGACCTTGACATAGCAGGGTATCCATATGACATTCAATGACTTATCACTCAATATGACCAGTAGACAAGGATAACGCATCAAGGAAGACCTACAACAACTAATATTATAGCTAATCTTGCGGAGGAGAGAAGGCTAGGACGGATCACACTGCAATGCATAGTGAGCTATAGCCAAGAGCAAAGGGTTCAAAGGTTGTGCTAGGAGAAAGAGCTCAATGAGATGCACATGATCCTAGCCATCTCAGGTAGAAACATAATGGGAGGCAATGCCAATAGGAAGAGAGTCGAAAGTCAACCTTACAGTGAGCGAGCTACTCACAAAATGATTGCTAGACTATTACGACGAGCAAAGTGGGACAGCCATGGCAGCACTATTACTAGTTAGCCGATGAGCTGCGAGTCACCCCAAATACTAGGAGCCAAGCAAAGATACCCATAGTTGCCAAGCAACTAGATAAATATCGAGCAAGCAATGACCCCTACAGCTTCATTGAGTAGCTTGAGCAAGTGTGTAAGTCTAATAACCTCATGGACCCCACTTAATGAGCACAAGCATTCGGTCTTTGCTTGGGAGACAAGGGACAGACTTGGTTTACCAGTCTAGACAATGCCAAAAATAATAACTTCGCCCATCTAAAGGATCTCTTCATCAAGATATTCTCAGAGGCAATATACTTTTATAATCTCATTGTTAAGTTGATGAATGTTAGCTAAAAAGACAAAGAGGATATGCAAGACTACGTCACCCATGTGAGGAGTCTCTACAAGAGGACGCTTGCAGTATAGAGTGACCCAATGAGAGAGTAGTCTTCACCTTTCATTAATGGGATCCGTAAAGAAGAACTCTATAAGGCCTTAATGAGAAACTCAAACCTGCAAAGGGATGTGCTTGCAAAAATCTTTGAGGAGGCCATATGAGCGGTTGACTTTCTTAGGTAGAGAAGCTCTAGGGCTATGCAATAAGGGAGAAAAACGTTCAGAAATGCCAAGAGAATTACAACACTAAAGAAAATTTGTGGTGTGGCCTTTTTGCCCTTGTTGTGACTAGATTGGCCCATTGAGGTTCTAGGGTCTCTGTTGGTCTTTGTTCGAGTATGGGCTTTTGGTTGTTGTTTTTTAAGTGAGAATTTATGCTTGTGTAGAGCCATCACTACACTAGGATCTAATTTGGAGGACCTTTCACAGCACGTGTTTTCTCTCTAGCCTACTTGGGGAAGGTGTGGAGGGACAAAGCCCCTAGCCCGTAGGGCCTTTACACTAAATACCATACACGATTTGAAGGACTGTCATCCATAGCCAAGTTTTGAACTACTTGCTCTAGATCTCAGCCTAGTGATAGATCTATGATGTGATTTTGGCTCTATATGGTCTCTATGTCGGTTTCAGAATCTACATGTTAAAAATTGTGAAAAAATCCAAATTTGACCCAACAAGTCCGAATTGCATGGGTTGAATGTTCGATTCGGCCAGTCTGAATGACCAAGGGCCGAATGCAACTGGTCTGAATATCAAATTCAGCCAGTCTAAATGTGGTTGTCCAAGGGCTGAATGGTCGAACGGTAGTGGGCCAAATCGACCGGACTGAGGGTCATGTGATTTTTCCAAATGGGGGGTTTGGGCCGAATGGCCGAGGGCCGAGTCAGGTGGGCCGAGTGCAAATTTGGTCCAAGTGGTGAATTTGGCTAGGCTGAATGTCCATTTGTCCGAGCCGAGTCCTAAGTATTCGAATGGTGGTGGGCTAAATGACTGAATACAGGAGGGCCAAGGGCCGATTCTGGGACTCAGCCCAGAATTGTCGTCACTCAGACAGGCCAAACGGGGTGCAATTTTGGTCGACGCAACAATAAATCGCTTGAATCACACGATTTAGGTTACGACATGTTGCATGCACCTCCAAATCGAAGCTATGGGTGAAGGGAAAGAGTTGTATATACCTGGAATAGCAAATAAACTCCAAAATGCAAATCAGCAAACAAATCAAACCTTCTTGCCTTGTTATGACAACAGAAACCCTAATGCTTGTTTTTCTTTCTTTTCTTTGTTTTTTCCTATCCTAATGCATCCAAATAACAAGGCAAACTCCTACACTACTCCAACCTACTTTTTCAAATCCAAAAAAACTAAAAACTTACTTGCTAAGGAGATCAAATACCTCTTCAAACTCCCTTGCTTCCTACCTATCTAGCTCAAGCACTAGTTCGGGGAAAACCATACTTCAATGCTCGATTTGGAGTGTGCAAGCACTCAAGGCTTGAATCCATTGGTCTCGGCAATGGAACCAAAATGTAGAGTCGATCAGCGAGACCCACGGACCACTTATTATTTCAAGCGTTCCAAGCTGAGCACTAATGGCTACCTCTCACATAGCCGATGAGCTATCTATCTCTACGAGTGTAGTGAGCTTATCTCCATGCCCGATTGAGTTCCCTCCTCTCTCGAGCACTCCGGTAGCTCCACGATGCAAGTGCAAGCTTCAAGTGAGCTCCATCATCAAGCGCCACAATCCAAGCTCCATTGCCGCGAGCAAGAGAAGAAGAAGAAGAAGAAGAAGAAGAAGAAGAAGAAGAAGAAAAAGAAGAAGAAGAGAGGAGAAGATGGAGAGCTTCTCCACCACGGTCCCTCACCCTCACATGCTCACTTTCTCACACTCTCACACTCCCTCTCTCAAGCACAAGCTCAAGCAAGAAAGAAGAAGAAGAAGAAGAAGAGAGCTACTTTTGGCCACACACAAGAATGAGCTTCTCATTCACTTTTCAACTTTATATACAAAACCTTAAATCCCTTTTCGGTGGTCATCCCCTTATCCCCTTTTTACATAGCCTAGAGGCCCTTTTTTCCATTGTCCTTCTATCTTCCTAGCTTCCTTCCTACCACCCATCTACGTTTACAAATTACATGGGTGAGATCCCGACGCTCTTAAAATAAATCATGATGCATCTTGCACTCTTTTACAAAAGTATTGACTTGCACTTTTTCTTGTGCGCCTTTCTCCTTGATTTAGGACTTTTTTGCACTTCTTGTGTTTCCATATTTTTCTTGGTCTGCCTTCATCTTCCGTTTCACTTTTTCCTTGGCATTGTCTTTTGCTTTAGATTTTGTAGATTCTCCACCTTATTCATCTGAGGGTTAACAGTAACCTATAAAAAAGTCAATATAGCTACAAAGAGAGACAACTACCCATTACCATACACTAAGCACATATTGGAGAGAGTGGTAGGAAAGGAAGCCTAAATTTTTTTGGATGACTTCTCATGCTATAACCAAGTGCAAGTCCATTCGGATGACAAGCACAAGATGGCATTTTCCATCGAACTGTGGGGGGGGGGGGGAGAGGGGCAGTTTGTCTACATAGTCATGCCATTTGGGTTGACCAATGCCCTTGCTACCTTCTAGCACCTCATGTGTGCCATCTTCAAGGACTTGCTCAGAAACTGCTTGGAAGTACTCGTCAATGACTTGTGCATCCAGAATAAGTGGGAAGAGCACTTAGAAAAGCTACAAATAGTCCTTGAACAATGTAGGTAATATGGTCTCTCACTAAACCCCTTAAAGAGCTAGTTTTGGATGAAGCATGGTTGCATTTTAGGGCACATAGTGTTAGGAATGGGATAGTCATAGACTCCTCGAAAGTCAAGGTAATTATAGACCTCCACCCTTTTACTGACTTCAAGGGAGTTCAATGCTTCTTAGGCGAGCCACGTAAGGTACTACCCGACAGTTTGTGTTGAACAAAGCATTGATTGTTACACCTTTATACAAGCTATTGATAGTATTCGAGTGGATCGAAGAATGTCAATAAGCCTATGAAAGACTTGAATAAGCTCTGATTTTATTTCCTATCTTAAGTGCCCTAGATTGGTCCATTATCTTCCATGTGCACATTGATGCATCAAAGTTTGCTATGGGACAATGTTGTGCCAACTTGGTGAGCACAACCTTGATTATCTAGTGAGCTTTGCTAGCAATCAACTCACTAATATAAAAATGAACTATTCCACAACAAAGAAGGAAGGTTAGAAGTTAAGATACTATCTTCTAGCTATACCCTTTACCTTCTTTGTGGATCATCAATCATTGCTTTATCCTGTGAATAAACCTTGTGCAATAGGGCACATTGCTTTATGGTTACTTCTACTTTTGGAATTTGACTTCTCTATGGTAGTACACAAAAGGCAAATAGCACCACATGGCAGATTATATGTCCCGCATACCCACAGGTAAAGTAGCTAGACATGGCATCAATTATGACCTACCAAATGCACATCTTTTTAGAATGTTCAGTGATGATTGAGCGAGATTTGTTTAGAACATACCTCACACCTTATTGGGTGAATAACATAGTCCACATCTTAAAGAATAGATTGCCTAAGTGACCCATAGAAAAAGCTAATCTTGAAGATCCAACCCTACCAATTGATTTTCAATCAATTGTATCAGCTGGGCATGATGGACTCTTAAGGCGATGCACTTATGAACATGAAATGCATGATGTGCTCACAGAAGCACATAGCGGGATTGTTGGAGGACATTTCAGTGGCGACACCACATCACACAAGGTACTCCATTCTCAATTATGATGGCCAATGCTATTTCCTGATGTAGCTAAGTTTGTGAAGCATTGTGATGAGTGCCAACAAACCAAAGTTCCTTTTCATAAGGACAAAAAAGAATTGATTCCACTGATTGCACGCCAACCATTTGAGAAGTGGAGAATTGACTTCGTTGCAATGTCCAATTAGCCTTGTGGCATAGTACTCACACAACCAAGTATATCATTGTTGCTACAAACTATCTCATCAAGTGGGCGGAAGCTCGTGCAACTCGTAAAAATGATGCTAGGACCATAGCCAATAAGTTCATTTGGAAGCAAGTAATCTCACGGCTCGATTGTCCCATAGAGTTGGTTAGTGACCAAGGTATACACTTTATCAATGAAGTGATTGCTCACTTGTTATCCACCTTCTTGATAATATACATGAAGTGCACAAACAAAATCTTAGTGAATGTCCTAACAAAGGTAGTCTGCTTCGCGCAATGACTGGGACAACAAGCTCATGGTAGCTTTATGGGCATATAGGATGGCCTACAAAACATCCATAGGATAAGCCCCATTCAAATTGACCTATGATATCGAAGCAATTCTACTAGTAGATTTCTTCATTTCAAACTTGAGAATAGCAGTGTAGGAGAGATGGGAGGGCAAGCAAGCATGGACAAATTGGTTGGTAGAGCTAGAATACCTATCTGAGATTCATCTCATCGCAATCTATGCTCTAATTTGTGAAAAGGCCCAATGCAAGAGTTGGTTTAACAAACATGTCAAACAATGAGACCTCAAGCAAGAAGACCTAACCTTGCAATACTCTATCAAGGGATACGAGCAAAAAATGATATTCAAGGGATTGTGACATTCCAAGGTTCACAATATAAGTAGAATGGGCAATATGGAACCCAAAACCCTAGAGGGGGAGGGCATGGGATTTTTCAACAAAATTTGCATTAAAAATTTATTATCCTCCATTGCATCCACTTCATGAACCTAGGACGATAGAACCACCAATGAATGTGAGAGTTGCAACTATCATTGAACTAGAGAAGGAGGATGAGAAAGCAGTAGTAGTAGCCTACCTGTGAATAACTGGGACCGCTCAAAAGGCACACACTTTTGATGCACTAATTGATGAGGGAGTTGACTCAAATATCTTAAAATATGATCAATGGACCACCATGGGTCAACCCCAATTGCAACCAATTAATGCAAAACTCAGTCCATTTGGGGGGCAGTCATATTCACTCTTGGAAAAATGTAAACTAATGGTTTCTATCAAGACTGAGAGTCTATCCATAATATTTTATGTGCTATCTAATAAGCAAAGTGTTGGTAAGAAACTACTATTGGATCACATGTTCAAAAAACAAGTTCACTATAATGGTGACTACTACGAATCGCAACACATCCACCTTGCCATCAATAATGTTAAACTAGTAATGGATTTCAACAAGGGCATCATAACCATCCAAGATCTTGTAGTGTCATTGGTAGTTAAAACCTAGTGTTAACCCTAAGGACGAGGGTAGTGCACCACAATGTACTTCCATAGTAAAGTCACGCCAGCATCTAAAGATCACAATCAAAGCTATAATCCAAACACTCAAGTGAGTCCCCAAGCATAGACCACAATCTCACAAACGCAATCATTTGAAACTTATAGTTTCCTTGTCTCATAATCTAGACCTAAATGGAGGAGTTGGTGCTCCTATAGTTCACAAGTGATTAAGTCATGCTAGGTTCAAAAAGCCCTATTGCGAGCCCAAGGCTACTATGAAGGTAACACTTTAGTGTAGCCACCTAAACTCACAAGTGGAGTGTACGATCCTCAATCTCATGCTACAAAAATAAAGCCCAGAAACATAAATCAATGTAGGGGAAGAGAAAAACCAAAAGGAAGGGTTCTCGATCCATGAGTACTCTAATGATCTATCGATCGAACCAAGAGTCAATGAGCAACCACTCATGAATGAGCTTCCGCCTACCATTGCCAAAACCAATGAAAAAATGTCAATTGGACTCCAAACTTCTCAAACCACACTCACCAAATCTAATGAGTATCCCAAAGTGAAAACACCACATACCAACTTATCCAGCCCAACTAAACCAAAACCACTCATAGACTTAAAGCCGCCGCAACAACGACTATACATTCTTGAAGTGGCTTCCAACATGGCCATGGACATGGGAGATGACTTAGTAACATGCATTCAACAATTAGATTCAACCTTCACATTGTTTGCTAAAAGTTACGAATGTTTGGACCTAGGCATACTTGACAAACCCATAGCAAACGAGGCATGTTCCTTGCCGTGTTCTTAGGAAGAATACAAATTCATCTTCATTAAGGTCTCCACCATTGCAGAAGAGACAATTGCCAATGAAATCTCATGAGAATAGGCCTTAAGCCAATGCTTAATCACCTCCCACAAGAGGAGCCAAATTCCCATGCCACCACAGGAACTTGTTGAGCTCCAACACTTAGTTGAGTTTGAGTTGAATTTCTTACGCAAGTGGTATACTCTGTGCATTTCATGGTCTAAAGAGGGTTACCAAATCATGACCAATGTGGAGCAATGACGTGCCATCAAGACTTCCAAGTATGCCTAGATATATGTGGCCCCAACTTCATTTAGGGTATTAGCCATGACAAGAAATCGGCCATTAGAAGACAATATCATACCACATCCATACTTGGTTAGGATCCTAACGGAGGAGGAAATCTGCATTGCAAATTGAGTCAACTCAAGTGACCTCTTGACTGATGTATTAACTTATATTACACAAGTGGGCATTCATCAATAGGATATGGACTTATGTGACCCTAGAGTATAACCCTAAGTTTTACAATTGGCTCTTGAAAAATTAAAGCACACCACAGATGCACTAAAGCCCTCCAACCTTTACTTCCACAATCCTAGGAAGGATTTTTATGATTTCCAAGGGAGAGAGGGCAAAGTGAAAGGTGAATAAAAAATCATGGAAGGTGAATAAAAATCAAAATAGGAATTGAACTTCAAAAAACAGAAATTTCTTCTTCTTTTAGTCAAAATGCGCCATGAAGTTCTTATGTGAAATGTGTGGGTTGATTGATGTGGAGTTTTCATTCATTGATTTATATATTTCATCACATGATATAGTGTTTTTCTAATCACTTTACCTTTTGTGCAAGAAATGTCATTTAAGGAGAATTAATGGTGGATTGTTGTGTGGTAACAAGAACCCAAATGGTAGGACAACAAGATAAAACCAATAGGCTTCCATTCTCGGAGGAGGAACATAGAAAATATGGCTTAGTCATGGAGATATGTGCCTTCAACCAACTAAAATACCACATTATCCACCACCTAGGGGAGTTGGTGACATTTAAAGAGGAAATTAGGTGGATACTAGAACAATGCAACATTGCCAAGTACCTAGAGAAGGTGGAGCAGAATAACGACCATGACAAATCGGTTGAGTTCTTGAGGACCTTTGATGCCCAAAAGAACAATGGGATGATAACAATCAGCCAGGGAGATGCCATGAGAAGGGTGAAAGTTGAACTTAGCCCAGAAATGGTGGAGAAGGCCTTGGGACTATTTGACAAACTAGAGAAAAGGCCCAAGAGAGATGTCTACAAGATGCTGAGAATGGACAACAAGAAAGTCTACACAAATGACAAAATCAGTTTGGCTGATATCCCCAACCCCACCACACCCTCTTCTCAAGTCAAAGGTACAATGCCCTCATGAACAAAATAGGAGTGCCATTGCTAGAAAGCCTCACACCAAATGCATTGGATGAGGTAAACTGAAATGCCTATATTTGAAAAAATTTCCAAGCATTAGCAAAGGTGTTGGCGACGCGGTCCCAAGGACAGCCAGGGAAGAGGCTCTAACTATAACAAGTCAAAAAGGAAAAACCTAGCATCTAAGGCATCAACCATAGGGTTTGGAGGGGTACTAACAACTATAATCTAAGAAGCCTTGGGGCAGGTGCAAAGAGAAGTAGTGGAGGGAACCCCTCAACCATCATCGCATTTTGAATGAGTCTATTAGAAGATACGAGTGAGAGTAGGTTCACTAGTTTGGTGCAACCACTCATTTTTGTCATCTATGCTCCTCAATGTAAGAGTTAACGTAAAGGGCTATATGCAAAGTAGGGCCTTTCTAAGGAAACCCCTTAAGCTTCCACATAGCTAGGTCCCTACCCATGAACGGGATACCACTTAATATGCTCCCTTGTAATCAAAAAGAAAAAAGAAAAGGAAATGAAAGAAAAATGAAAAGAAAAAGAAGAGAAAGAGAAAAAAAGAAAAGGAACACAAAAATGAAGTTTGTCCATCTATACTCTATGAGCATCACAATCATTGCACCTAGGGACCACCCTAGCCCTCTCCCACTTCACAACTTAGAGTACATCAAGGGCATGACATTTTGATAGATCTATCTCCCTAAGTCACTTAAAATACCTTCCTTTACACGAACAGGGTCCTCAAGTGTGGGACAACACCTTAGGCTTGCCTACCCATCTCCCAATTCCACTGTCACTTGCATAGTGTACTGCATAGTAAGGTAGACACAACCCCTTGGGAAGCGCACTCTTTTTCTTTTTAGGTCCATTATGTGGCAATGCAGCAAGCCAACAACTATGAAAGCCTTCTTCAACCAACCATATATCCTTGACATTGGCAACTTCCAAAACCTGCTTCACAGAGCGAGCCAAACATGACGTACCTATCCAAAGGCCCCACGAACCATTACACACTGACCCTTATTAAAATTCAAATAGAGAGGTGGACCAAGATACATGGAGTAAGGGTAGCAGACATGCTCCCTTCAGTTCATTCCTTCCATCAACACACAGTCTACAAAGTCAAATGTATGTACTACACATATACAAAACAAAGTGACCTACTACTAACCATGGTTAAGTCAATGTGACTTAACTTTATTCAACTAGGGTAGGCCTATGAGCTTGAATCTCAAAACTCCCCCTCAAGCTCAAGTGGGGTACTTCACTCCAAGTGGTTCTTTGAAATGCACAAACTTATCTTTACCCAATGACTTGGTAAAGATATCTGCAACTTGGTCTTCTGTCCTCACATGGACCAAATCAATGTCGCCTGCAATCACATTTTCTCTGATAAAGTGATAGTGTACTTCAATGCGCTTAGTCCTAGCATGATAGATATGATTACTAGCTAGGAGCACACTACTCATGTTGTCACAATAGAGTGTGACAGGGCTGACTTCTTGCATGCCCAAATCATCATGAAGCTATGCTGCCTCACATGTAGCTAATGCAGCACCTCTATACTCTACCTCAATACTAGAGAGTGCAATTGTAGATTGCTTCTTACTGCTGCAGCTGACCATACTACTACTAAGGGAAAATTCATACCCACTAGTAGATCTCTTGTCATAGGTACTTCCTACCTAGTCAGCATCTGTATATCCTATAAGCTCCAAAGGCTTACCATGCTCATAAAATAAAACATAATCTGATGTACCCTTCACATATCTCAAGATCCTCCTCACTGTATCCAAGTGCGGCTTCATAGTCTTCTGCATGAATTGGCTAATCAATCCAACTAAATAGCTAAGATCCGGTCTAGTGATGGTAAGGCAAATCAGGATACCCATGATTTGTCTATACATAGTGGCATTCTCAATCTCATGTCCAACATGTCTAAGTAGCTTAACATTTTGTTCCAATGGAGTGCTCAATGCTTTGCAATCCAACATACCATACTTGGTCAACATGTCTTGGGCATATTGCTTCTGCAACAACCATGTACCATGAGGTGTAGAGACAACCTCAATCCCAAGGAAATATTTCAGTTCACCCAAATCTTTGACCTAAAATTCAGCATGTAACATTTCCTTGATCTCTCCAATTCTTGTGACATCATCACCTGTAATGATCAAGTCATCCACATAGATGATTAATATCACATAACCAGCCCTTGTCTTCTTTGTGAATAGGCTATGATTAGCCTTGCCCATAGTGAAACCAAGTTTTTAAAAGCATGCACTTATCTTAGCATTCCAAGCTCTAGGTGATTGCTTTAGCCCATATAATGCTTTCTTCAATCTACACACACATGTAGGAAAATCTGGATATACATAACCCTCAGCCTGATCCATGTATACTTTTTCAACCAAATCACCATTGAGAAAGGCATTCTTCACATCCATCTGATACATACTCCATCCTTTAGATGATGCCAAAGCAATCACTGTCCTCACGGTTGCCATTTAGCAACAGGATTGAATGTTTCCTCATAATCAAGGCCATATTGTTGTGCATACCCTTTTGCCACAAGTCTTTCCTTGTATGTGCCATTTGATTTGCACTTCACTTTGTATACCCATTTGCAACCAATAGCCACTTTGCCTTCAGGAAAATCAACCAAATCCCAAGTGTCATTTTCAGCGAATGCCAAATATTTCTCTTCCATTGCCTTGCACCAATGATCATCCAAGATAGCTTCAGAAAACTTTGTGGGTTCCTTGAAGCTATTGACTTTTGCCATATATGCATAGTGCCTCACTGTGTAACCACTGTATGTAAGCCTATCCACATGCTTCCTAAATCTTTCTGATCTCCTCAACTGAGGTGCAGTATGAGACTCTCCTCTCTCATAAGGTGGTATGTATCTATGTCTCACACTAGGAGTCACAACTGATGGAATACCAAACTCGCTATCCAAGCTGTCAATGCCAGGTGAATCATAAGCACTAGTGAATGGCCTTGTAACATCATCAAGTTTGCCTTTGCCTTTTTCCACATTTCTCCCCCTCACTGACATACCCGTGTCAGTGGATAAACATGCTAAAGTCCTCAATCTACCTGTGCAAGGACTAACTGATGAAATAGCATCTTTAGAAGGCCCAAAAATTTCTACACTTTCATTTGTACCTGCATGTACACGAGTCTTCTGACACACATCATCAGCATTCAGCAAAGTGATCTTCTTCTCATGCCATGATTTCTATTCATCAAATACCACATCTCTTGAGACCAATGTCTCATGAGTAGAAGGATTGTAGCATTTGTACGCTTTCCTATCTTGTGCATACCCAATAAAGATGGCCTTTTCTGCCTTTGGATCAATCTTCTTCCTCTTTTCATCTGGAACATGTACATATGCCAAGCATCCAAAAACCTTAAGATGGCTTATGTCCAACTTTATTTCGTAAAGCCTCTCATGAGGAGTCACCTCATGTATACTTACTGTTGGTGTATGATTCATGACATACATTGAAGTCATTACAGCCTCTGCCCAATATGCATTTGGTAGGCTCTTCTCATTCAACATGGTTCTTGCCGATTCCATGATCCTATTTTTCCTTTCTGCCACACCATTTTGTTGTGGTATATACATGCATGTCAATTGCCTTTTAATCCCATGAGCTGCCAAGAAGTGATCAAAGTCTTTAGAAACATATTCTCCTCCACTATCAGATCTCAAGCATGAGATGTAGCAAGCCAATTCTTTCTCCACGTGTCTCTTAAAATCCTTAAAAAAAACATCCAGGACATCACTCTTGTGCTTCAGTACATACAACCATGTGTACTTACTATAGTCATCTATGAATGACACATAGTAATGTGATCCCCCAAGAGATAGATTCTGTGAGGGTCCCCATACATCGGAATGTACAAGCTGTAATGGTCTAGTAGTAGTGCTTACATGCCTCATAAATGGAAGCCTTGATTGCTTCCCAAATTGACAAGACTGACATACATGTCCCAATTCTGCATGCTTGAACTTAGGAAGTCCAAGTACAACTTGCTTATGCTGCATATTCTTCAACTTTTGAACATTTACATGACCAATCCTTTTATGCCATATCTCAATGTTCCTTATTGCAGCATTGTCATGTGAGTACATAGCAGCATTCAATGCTGGAATTTTCGTATCCAATGTAAACATCCTGCCATTTCTTTTGCCTTTAGCAATGAGTTTGCATCCTTGACCATACTCTTCAATGTAGCATCCATCTCTATTGAATCTAACTTGTAGATTCTGTTAAGCCATTTGTCCCACAGAAATCAAGTTTTTGGTTATGGAGGGTACACGTAACACATAATAGAGGCCCTTTTTCCTGTCACCATGCATCATCAAGGGAACAGTACCTGTATGCATAATGTCATGCTGCGTATCATCCCTTGTGCAAACATATCCATGAGCGCCTTGTACCAATGTGTCAAACCACTCTCCATGAGGATTGATGTGGTTAGATTCCCTTGAGTCTATATACCATACATCATCTGCTTTGCCTTGTACAAGAAACCCTTTCTTCACATGTTGCATTGCAAACAACATGTCATCCTCCTATATCCCACTAGAAGAAGCATAATTACCATGTTGCTTCCCTCTTGCTCTCTGAACATTCTGCTTCTTGTAGCAATCCTTAGCTACATGCCCATATTTTCCACAATAATGGCAATCCTTATTTGCATTTGATTGGTGTCCATGACTCATTTGAGACTGGTGCCAAGTGCCTCTTCTTCTAGGTGAATAACCTCCTCTTCCATGAGTATTTGAGACACCTCTATTTGCTTGAGGTTGCCTATTTTGCCATCCATTAGCTTGCTATCCACGGGCTGCATATGCATTTCCAGCACCTCTTCCTCTAAAATTTGATCTTCCTCTTCCACCTCTACCCCTTTGATTGGAGTAGAAGACACTGTCCCTGCTATTTTTAGACCCACTGGAACTTGTATTAAGTCTAAGTTTCACTTCTTCGTGCAATAGAATTGCCACAAGTTCATCAAAATCAGGCTGCTCTTAACGCACTGAAATGGAAGTATCAAATTGCTTATATTCCTATCCAAGTCCATGGAGGGTAGTAGCCACCAAATCATCGTCGTCAACTTCAGCTCCAATTGAGCCTAGTTGTTCTGCAATGGATCTGATCTCACTGACATAGTCTTCAATAGACCTTCCATTCCTGGATATGTGGCTGAATTTTTGCTTCAGTTGTTTCTTTCTCGCATGAGTGACATGCCCATAAGTCTTCATCAATAAGTCCCAAGCAACTTTTGGGAAAGTACAGTTTGCAATTTGCATAGCCTTTGTGTCTGACACACATAATGACAACCAATGCAAGACCTTGCTAGCCTTTTCCAACCAAGTCATGTGTGCCTTTAACTGATCCTGTGTTGGAGGTCTATCCTCCAATACATTGGGCTCATCTTCAAGACATGTAACTAGGTCCCAATAGCCTCTTCCAATTAAAAAATTAAACATCCTGAATTTCCATAGAATGAAATTTTTGTAGTTCAACTTCTCACCAACTATTTGAGTGAGTATCCTTATCTCCTGTGTTTGCCATTTTCAAGGTCTTCAGCTTTGCAAAACCAGTAAATTTTAGTTTACACCGATATCATACACTTCCAAACATGTGGAAAAGCACCAATGCTTGTCTAGCTCTTTAGGCAACAATGCCACATTTGCTTGCCACAAATTGTTAACAATTAGCCCCACTAAAAAAACTGTAGTAAATCAATTCAAAATTGAGCATTTAATGCTTACAACATTCCACCTTTACAAAACTAGTCGATTTCCCAAAAATGCCAGCATGCAATATACTTCAGTGACCTGTAGTGCAACCAACTTTTACTGTAAAATTGTAGCAATAACACTATTGCATTTTCAAACAGTACATGTCTTTTGTTCCTATTTAACTGCAATTACACTACATCAACAACTTTGCATTCCAATGTGATATGATGACTGCAATTCTTGGCAAAGAGACTACTGTATGTTTGTTCAGCCCATATCTACAAGATTTTAAACTGTTGTGGACCACGATGAGGCAAATGCCTTGAGAGTGTACATGTTCATTTAAAACATTTTGACATGACAATATATAGGCTACAACACTCAATTTAGTGCAACCAAGGCTCCATGTCCATCTTTGTAGATGCACCTCACCAAACCCAAGAGTTAGTCCAACAACTTTGCAATTCATAGAAATGATTGCTATGCTTTTCTCAAGTTATCTTGGCATTTAATCCAGAAAACTATTGCCAATAGATAGCTAAGTGACTGCTCCTTTCAAGGTACCAGCTTGTAGCTCAACTTAGCTTTTCTCAGCTGGTTGCTTCAATGTAGGGAAATTGATATTCCAATCATAGGCCACAAGTTTGTATTCTGGCCGGTGATTGTAGGAACCTTTTTGATGGTATAGGTCTCTGCACTTATACTTTTCTTTCTTCTCATCAAGAGAGCATAGTTTACCTTTTGGTGACTTCAGAATTACATTGATTCACAAATCTTACTATGAATGGATCTGCTATACGCAATACATCCCAATCAACCACTGACATTCCATGACTCAATCTTCCAATAGCAGAGAATGCAATAAAAGATACATCTTCCCAACCATATTTTCCATCCTCAAAAATACAAAGCAGTTTGTAGCCCTCTGATTTCGATGGCACAAATGAGAATCCTCACAACACATGTAAGATGCCTCTGATGAGCATTTATCGAAAGGCTTCATATATCCACCCTACCAAAAAATCTGAAAGATATCAGCACACATAGTTGCAGTTGTCACAAACTCAGGTACCTAGGAGATCAGCATCATTTCTTCACATGCAAGTTAACCGGGATGAATAGGCTGAGCAATTGTAGTGGTAGGCATCGATGATGATCACCACAAGTGTCAATGCAATTATTCTTCAAGGCTTCACCAATTGCTTACTCTCCTTGTGACTATAGCAACCACTGATAGATTGATTGTAGCAACCATTGCCTGGCGACGAAGCTCAACTCAATAGCGCAGACAAGAGTGAAATTGCTGACAAGCTAGGCATGCATTCTTTGCGACAATGCCATTGGTATATTCAAAGTACATGTGGTACTTCTTGAGAAGGTGATGCCAACTATTGCTGCATCACGTACTGGTCGTGATGGCGAAGAAGTCCACGTTTTTGTTGTCCTCCACCAATGCTAGTATCAGTAAGCCAAACTCCATTGCATGCCCTTTTCCTCTTCACATGCTTCCTCAGCATAGTCAGCTCTCGCCTCTTTCTGTGCACAAGCCATCTTTGACATCCGGTGCCCGAGCTTCTCAAGGTTCAGCCCCTGGTCCAAGCTCTGATACCATATTAAAATTCAAAGAGAGAGGTGGACCAAGACACAGGCAATAAGGATAGCAGTCATGCTCCCTTCAGTTCATTCCTTCCATCAACACACAATCTACAAAACATACAAAACAAAGTGACCTAGTACTAACCATGGTTAAGTCAGTATGACTTAACTTTATTCAACTAGGGTAGGCCTATGTGCTTGAATCTCAACAACCCTCAACAATTTCAGCCCGTACCATCAGGTGCCATGGGATTGGCACTCAACTAGGAGGGGGGTAATGTTAACCCTCAAAAGACCAAGACTAAAAAAATGTAAAAAATTAGAAGTGGAAGACAATCCCAAGGCAAGAAGAGGATAGAGGAAAAAGGCACACTTGGAAAAATCTAAAGACACGAAGTACAATAACTACTAAAAATTCTAGATGTAGGAGGAAGCGCATAAAAATAAGCACACCTTAGCATTTTAGCAAGAAGAGCGGCATGCACATTGTACTTCATTTTGTAAAAGAGTGTTGGGGTCTCTCCTGTGCAAGTTTTATAAAGAATGAGAGGTGTGGGCTAAGGCCAATGCTAATAGGAAGGAGAAAGAAAAAGAGTGGAGGAATGGACAAAGACCCACGACCAAAAAGGGGATGGAATCCCAAGGAGGGGATAGGGCATGTATAAAAGTCAAAAAGTGAATGAAGAAGCTCATTCGTGTTATGTGGCCAAACTTATTCTCTTCTTGCTTCTTGCTCTGTTCTTGTGCATGACAGAGGGAGAGTGTGTGTGTGTGAGAGAGTGAGGGATCGTGAAGAAGCTCTTGTTTTCCTCTTTTCATCTTCATCTTCTTTTCTCCTTTCTCATGCGCATGGCTATGGAGATTGAAGCTTGAATTTTGGAGATGGAGCTTGCTTGAGGCACATCTTGGATTGTGGAGTTATTGATGGATTCATGGGAGGAGGCAACTCAATCAGATTCAAAGGTAAGCTTGTCACATATGTGTGTGGAAGAGTGCACATGGCTATGTGAGATGTAGCCATAGCTCTCGGCTTGAAATACTTGAAGCAATAAGCAGTCCATGGGTCTTGGCGATTTTCTCACGAGAGCGATGACAACTATATGGTTTTTATGCTTTTGGTTGACCCTATGTAGTGTTCCAGAGAGCATTTGTCTATGTTCTATAAGCCTCTATTTGCTTTTGTATCTGTTCTAATCAATGGATTTTAGCTTGGGAAATATTTTCCAATCTTAGAAGAGGAAGAATACAAGAATTGAAGTAAGGACTACAGTCCTAGATCAATGAGCTATTAGATCTATTGCAAGGATAAATGATCTTTTTTAAGATCAATTTGAGGTCTGCATATTATCGAATATGGAGAATGAAGAAAGACATACAAAAGATGGCCTTCAATAAGTATGGACATGATGAATCCACCATAATATCTTTTGGGCTGAGCAACACACTCTTGCTACTTTCAATATGCTAGTCCAAGATATTTTTCAACCATACCTAGATGAGTTTGTCCTCACACTTTTGATCATATTCTCAATTATTCAAAGGCATCGAAAGATCATCTAGGTCATCTGTGCATTGTCTTGGAAATTCTTCAAGAAAATAAACTTTTTTCCAAAAAGAAAGTGTGTATTCTTCAAGATGATGACTAAATATTTTAGATTCATAGTCTCAAAGGTAGATGTGGATCTTGCCAAGATCAATGGTGTATAAGATTGGCCACCACCTTAGAGCGTCAAAGAAATTCAAGCATTTCTAGATATCAAAGGGTGTATACAACTTTCATCAAAGATTACTCCTTGATAGTAGCACCCCTCATTGATTTACTCAAAAAGCAAGCAAAAATCACATGGACATCTTGCGAACAAGAGAGCTTTGACAAGTTGAAGCAATGTCTCACTATTGCCCCCATTTTGAAGCTACCAATTTTTATGAAGGAATTTGAGATCATTACATATACTAGCATCATGGCTCTTGGATGCAACATTCTTACTCAAGAAGGGTATCCATTGGCATATTCTTCTTCTTGCAAACTGATACCCTATGAGAAGAATTATGCTACACATAACCTTGAGATTTTAGCAATCATTCATGCCCTCAAAATGTGGCATCACTACTTACTCAAAGGAAGATTCATTCTTGTGATAGACCACAAAATTCTCAAGTGGATTTTCACCTTACTGGATCTCAACATGAGACAGAGAGGATGGATTGAATCCTCCAAGAATTTGACTTTGAAATAAAGTTTTGTCTTGGAAAGCACAATGTGGTAGCTGGCACTCTAAGTAGGAAAATTTTCCCAGAATTTTTACTTTTGGAGGAGCTAGCTAGCAAAGGATTTCTTACAAATCTGATTTCTATGCCTAGAAAACCTATTTTAAAGGTTATAGTTGCCGAAGTTTGTAAGGATCCTGACTACCTTGAGTTAAAGAGGTCCATCCAAAACTAGAGGAGATAGCTGAAATGTCAAGGACAAATTCAAGCATTATCACATTGAGGGTGATCTTTTTATACTTGTAGCATAGGTTGTGTGTGCCCAACATGTGGGACCTCAAAAAGAAGATTCTATGGGAGGCCCATAACACTTTGATACCTCGACACCCCAACCATGCAAAGATTGTAAAATTGAAGCAAGAAGAAGTTATCATTGGTCTAGAATGAAAAATGATGTACTAAGATATGTAACTCAATGCTTGAGTTGTAAGTAAATTAAGGCTAAAAGGATCAAACTACTACAAGAGCTACACCGAATGGACATACCACACATGAAGTGGGAGTGCATTAGTATGGAATTTGTAGTGGACCTTTCAATAGGGTAAGGTTAATATGACTCAATTCTAGTAGTCATTGATATGCTAATGAATGTCACTCACATCATTCCTGTGAAGATTACCTTCAAAGCATTCGACATTGCTAGTCGGTTGTTTGTCAAGGGAATTTTTAGGTTGCATACATTGCCAAAAAGAATTGTCAGTGATGACAAATATTCATTATTCACTTCTAAATTTTAGGCATATTTCTTTCAAGCCATTGACACACAATTTTATTTTAGTACCACATATCATGCTCAAACTCATGGGTAGAATGAAAGAGTTAATCGAGTGTTTGAAAATATTCTGAGAGCATGTTATAGCAGGGTGCCCAAGGGACATATAGAATACTTACTTTTATGCGAGTTTGCTTGCAACGCCTTGTACCAACAAAGTATTAGTATAACTTGTTATGGTTAAGTGAGTTCACTAATGTCTTTCCCAAGGAATTAATAGAATTACTTCCTAAAAGGGATGGGACCATGAGATCAAGTTAGTCCCTAAAGCTAAACCAATCTCGCGACAAGAAGACGCCACAAAATGTTGAATCCCCTAGGTAATCCAATTCAAGGAATAGTTAAAGAAACTATTTGATTGAGGATTTGTTTGTCCCAACAACTCTCCTTGGGGTGGTTCCATTCTATTCCAAAAGAAGAAAGATAGGACCCTCATATTATATATCGATGACAAGAAATTAAATCAAATCACCATCAATAATAAGTATCCCATTCCTTGGATCGATGAGTTGCTAGATCAATTGAAAGGGAAAATGATATTTTCTAAGATCAATTTCAGGTTTAGGATTTAGGGTGTGTCGCCCATTCTTTTGCCATTACTTGTTAAGTGATCAAGGAAAATTATTTTTTTATTTCATTATTGGGTGCATTTTTTCCATTTTGTTCATGTGAACACTTGTTCCTCTTACCAAACATCGTGTTCATGTCATCCATGCTATTTCCCTTGTCACCCTACCCATTTTTCCTTTCACCGCATCTCAATTTGAGGCCTGGATCTATGCAAAATAAATTTTCCATGAATTTTGGTATTATTACATCTGCACATCTGCATATGCCTGGTTTTCATATTGCATCGTGTGTCATTAGACCACTGCACTGTTGACAACTCAAATGTTCTCTTGCCATACCAATCGTGTCCATCGCTTGTTCTCTTGCCATTCCTTGTTAATAAGTGATCAAGGAAATGATATTTTCTAAGATCAATTTTAGGTCCAAATATTATCAAATCCGAATAAAGGAGGAAGACATACCAAAGATGGCCTTCGATACCAAGTATGACATGCTAATCAAGATATTTTCTAGCCATACCTAGACGAATTTGTCCTCACATTCTTTGATGATATTCTCACTTATTCCAAGGCAGTGGAAGTTCATCTAGGCCATCTATGGATTGTCCTAGAAATTCTTTGAGAGAATAAACTTTTTTTTATAAGAAAAAGTGTGTGCTCTCCAAGAAGACGATTGAATATTTTGGATTCATAATATCAAAGAAAGGCATATCAATGGTTCTTGCCAAGGCTAAGGATGTTTAGGATGCTTAACAGTATCAAAGAAATTTGAGGATTTCTAGGTCTCATAATGTGGTATATGATTTTTATCTCAAAATTACTCCTTGATAGCAACACCCCTTATTGAATTACTCAAAAAGAAAGCAAAAATCACATGGATGTCTCGAGAATAGGAGAGTTCTGACAAGCTAAAGTAATGTCTCACTTCTGCTCCCATCTTGAAGTTGTTAGATTTTATGAAGGAATTAGATATCATTCAAGATACTAGTGTCATGGCTCTTGGATGTGTTCTTACTCAAGAAGGGCATGCATTGACAATTCTTGTTACAAGATGAAACCCTAGGAGAAGAATTGTGCTATGCACAACATTGACATTTTAGTAGCCACTCATACCCTAAAATTGTGGCATCACTACTTGTTCAAAAGAAGATTGCAAAAAGTATCAAGTGGATTTTCACCCAACCTGATCTCAACATGAGATATAGAAGATGGATTGAAGTTCTCCAAGAATTCGACTTTGAAATAAATTTATGCCTTGGAAAGCACAATGTGGTAGCTAGCACCCTTAACTGAAAAATATTTCCTAAATTTCTTTTTTTTTTGAATAGTAAGCCAGCAAAGGATTTCTTACAAGTCCAATTTCTATGCCTAGCAATCTTGTTTTAGAGGTTGTTGTTGCCAAAGTTCCTAGGGATCCCTACTACATTGAGTTAAAGAGATCTATCCAAACTAGGGAAGATAGCCAAAATGCCAAGGAAAAATAAAGTATTATCACATTGAGGGTGAGCTTTTATACCTTCAACACACCTTGTGTGTGCCCAATAGCTAGCACCTCAAGAAGAAGATTCTATGGGGGGCCCATGATAGTCCAATAGCTGGGCACCCTTGCTACACAAAGACTATACATGTAGTAATAAGAAAAAGTTATTATTGGCCTATAATGAAATCTGATATGCTAAGATATGCAACTCAATGCTTGAGTTGCCAACCAATTAAGACTGAAACGATCAAACTACAACGAGAGTTGCACCCACTACATTGGACAGATCACAAATGAAGTGGGAGTGTATCAATATGGATTTTGTAGTAGATCTTCCAACAATGCAAGATGGATATGACTCAATTCTAATAGTTGTTGATATAGTAATGAAGGTCACACACATCATTCCTATGAAGTCTACCTTCAAAGCATTCGGCATTGCTAGTTAGTTGTTTGTTAAGAAAATTTTCAAGTTGCATACATTACCAAAAAGGATTGTTAGTGATGACAAGATTCATTATTCACTTATAAATGTGGACATATCTCTTTCAAGACATTGGCACGCAATTCTAGTTTAGTACCTCCTATCATCATCAAAGTCATGGGTAGAATGAAAAATTCAATCAAGTATTTGAAGATATTTTAAGAGCATATTATAGTAGGGAGCCCAAGGGATGGAAGGAATAGTTAATATTTATGGGAGTTTTCCTACAATGCCTCATGCAAACAAAGTATTGGTATGACTTGCCATAGTTAAGTGAGTTCACAAATGTCTTTCCCAATGAATTAATTGAATTACTTTTTGAAAGGGATGTGGGCCATAAGATCAAGTTAGTCCTTGGAGCTGAATCAATCATGACCCTACAAATTTTCCATCCCCAAGGCAATCAAATTGAAGGATTAGTTAAAGCAACTGCTTGATTAAGGGTTAATGGATCCCAATAACTCTCCTTGGGATGCTCCTATTATATTCCAAAAGAAGAAGGATGAGACCCTTCGACTATATATCAATTACAAGGGATTAATCCAAGCCACCATCAATAAGAAGTATCCCATTCCCTAGATCGATGAGCTAGTGGATTGATTGCAAGGAGCAATGATATTTTCTAAGATCAATTTGAGGTCTAGATATTATCAAATCCAGATGAAGGAGGAAGACATACCAAAGATGGCCTTTAGTACTAGGTATGACCATGATGAATTGGGCTAACCAACACTCTTGCTACTTTCAACACACTAGTCTAAGATATTTTCCAGCCATACCTAGATGAATTTTCATCATGTTCTTCAATTATATTCTCACTTATTCCAAGGCAAAGGAAGATCATCCATGCCATTTGCAAATTGTCTTGGAAATTCTTCGAGAAAATAAACTTTTTCGCAAAAAGGAAAAGTACTTTAAGAAAACAACTAAGTACTTTGGAGTCATTGTCTCAAAGGAACACATATCAATGGGCCGTACCAAGGTCAAGGATGTTCAAGATTGAGCATCACCCCCCCATAGTGTTAGAGAAATTTGAGGATTCCTAGGTCTCACAAGGTGGTATATGATTTTTAAAAAAGATTGCTCCTTAATAGCATCACCCTTATTGAATTGCTCAAAAAGCAAGTAAAAATCACGTGGATGTCTTGAGAATAGGAGAGCTTTGATAAACTAAAACAATGTCTAACAACTGTCCCTATCTTGAAGTTGCCAAGTTTTAGGAAGGAATTTGACATCATTGTTACAAATACCAGCATCATGGGCTATTGGATGTGTTTTCACTCAAGAAGAGTATCCATTGGTGTATTCTTCTTGTAAAAGCTTAAATCCAATGAGAAGAATTATGCGACACATGACCATGAACATTTAATAGTCATTCATGCCCTAAAATTGTGACATCACTACTTGCTCAAAAGAAGATTCAATGTTGTGAAACAGACCAAAAAACTCTCAAGTGGATTTTCACCCAACTTGAGCTTAACATGATAGATGGAGAGGATGGATTAAAGTTCTCCAGGAATTCAATTTTGAAATAAAGTTTTGTCCTAGAAAACATAATGTGTTAGCTGGTACCCTAAGTAGGAAATCTTTCCTAGAACTCTTACTTTTGGAAGAGCTAGCTAGTAGAGGATTTCTTGCAAGTTCAATTTCTATGCCTAGCAATCCTATTTTAAAGCTTGTAGCTATCGAAATTCCTAAGGACCAACCTTGACTACTTTGAGTTCAAGAGATCCATCCAAACTAGGGGAGATAGCCAAAATGCCAAGGCCAAATTCATGCATTAGTACCTTGAGGGTAAGCTTTTGTACTTCCAACATAGGTTATGTGTGCCCAATAGCTGGGACCTCAAGAAGAATATTCTATGGGAGGCCCATGACAGGACACCCCATCTATAGAAAGACTATAAATGTAGCAAGATGAAGTTATCATTGGCCTATAATGAAAGAAGATGTGCTAAGATATGTAACTCAATACTTGAGTTGTCAATGAATTAAGGCTGAAAGGATCAAACTACTAGGAGAGCTACACCCAGTAGATACACCACAAATAAAGTGGGAGTGCATTAGTATGGATTTTGTAGTGGGTCTTCCAATAGTGCATGATGGATATGAGCAATTCTAGTGGTTGTTGATATGTTGACAAATGTCGGCAATCACATCATTCTTATGAAGAATATCTTCAAAGCATCCGACATTGCGAGGTTGTTTGTTAAGGAAATTTTGAGGTTACATGTATTGCCAAAAAGGATTGTTAGTGATGACAAAGATTCATTGTTCACATATAAATTTTAGACAGGTCTCTTTTAAGTCATTGGCACGCAACTCTATTTTAGTATTGCATATCATCTTCAAACTGATGGGTAGATTGAAAGAATTAATCAAGTGTTAGAAGATATTTTGAGAGCACATTATAGCAAGGAGCCCAAGCAATGAATAGAATACTTATCTTTATGAGAGTTTTCGTACAATGCCTCATCCCCTATAGAAGCAAGGCACAACCACCCAGATCGATAGAAGGCCTATGCAAATTCCAAGAGGACTCCCTTGACTTTCAAGGATGGACATGGTGTTCCTAAGAGACCAGCCAAAGAAGAGTTGATTACCTCTTGGGAAAGTCAAAAAACTCTATTCAAGTTGTTGCAGACCTTACAAGATTGTTAAGAGTCTTGGTAGAAATGCTTATAGACTAGAACTTTTGCCTCACTTCAAAGTTCATAATGTATTTCATGTAAGCCTTCTAGAACCTTATGTCCCCAATCCTGATTATGTCCTAGATGATGGAAAAATTGCAATGCCAACTTAGGGAATTTCAAAAGTTTAACCTAATAGAACCCTATAGATCTAGGAAAAGCCTTTTAAGAATCACACTCTCCACGAGTATTTTATATAGTGGAAAGACTTTCTTAAAGAGGATGCCACATGGATCAAGGACTCTATCCTTAAGAAAGACCACCCCAAGTTTCTCTTGAGATGAGGAAACCTCAATTTCTCTAAGGGAAAACGGATGTAACAACCCCATTTTCCAAAACCATATAAATATTTTCCTTTTCCTCCCCACGTGAGCTCCCCTTTATATAATTCATTTTGGGCTCATCAATTTCCTTTCCCCTTCAGATGCTGAGTCTTCTTTGATTACGCGCAAACGAGGGACAATGAATAATTTCCAAGCACTTCAAACACTGTGTATGAATGGGCCAAAGGAGAGGCACATCACATCAAACAGACTCATCTCTTCCCTATGTGTGTGTGCGTATGTGTGTGTGTACACACACACACACACATATATAATCCATCCTTTTTGTTAGTCAATTCACATCCACCTCTTGCCCCCCACTTTATATTTAAAAACACACACCTCCCCCTTTGTCCCCCAATTTACACACACACACACACACACACACACACACACATGGATTAGTCATTTCATGAAAAATAATCTCTCTCTCTCTCTCTCTCTCTCTCTCTCTCTCTCTCTCTCTCTCTCTCTCTCTCTCTCTCTCTCTCTCTCTCTCTCATATATTTTTATGCCCCCCTTTTTTTAATTTTTTTATAAAAAAAGAGGAAAAGAAGGGAGATATGACACTTATATCTCTTTCCTCCCCCCTTGATATTTTTTGGGACAAAAATGTGAGGGCTCTCTCTCTCGAAAAAAAAAGATTTAATTATTCTTCTTCCCCCTTGATTGATATTTTAATCCCCCTCCCATTTTTTAAACAAAATTTGAAAAATCAAACAACTCTTTGTCTCTCCCATGGATTTAAAAATCCACAATTTTTTCTTATGTCAATACACTTCTACCCCTGTAAAAATATCAAGATATTTGTATACACATGGAATTTTCTAATTAAACTAAATATTATATTTTTTTCTAGAACTAACACATTAGTCCCCTCTAAAAAAAACTTCTCTCTCCCTTGCCACCACAAGAGACCTCATTATTCTATGGCACATGTAGGTGATCCCCTCCCCTCCCTATTCAACTATGAATAGTAGGATACAGACAATGGTAGACCCATGCCAGTGTGAAAGAAGCAAATAAAAATGAGTGTGTGAGAGCATGAATGTGAATAGGATGAAGACATAACCCTTTTGACCTAGTGCATCTCAAAGGCGAACAATCATGACATACCTCCCAATACAAACAATTGCGACTTCTTCTAATCCATTCTTTTCACTATCCACAATTTCTTTTTCTCTACTCGTGATGCCTTTGAGATAGAAGCTCCACATGGTAGGACTATCGAATGAAGTGAAATCCTAGGATATGGCCAACCCATCAAATTGTCAAGGAAGTGAATTGGAGAGAGAGAAAGAGGAGAGAGAAGATTATAGAAAAGAGAGATGGAATGCAAAAGTGAAAGAAAGAGAGTGATGAGGAGAGAGAAAGACAAGGAAGGAGAAAGATGGTTGGAAGCCATGAAAGGACAGGAGGAGCTAGAGAGAAAAAAAAAATAAAGTTATATTATTGTATAAAAACTTGATTACTTGTACATGTGTCATTTGCCCTTTTACATTCCCCTAATTCAATTCTTTACATTCCATCTCCACTCAGATGTTTTCTTTCTAAAAAATAAAATAAGATCTATTACAATTTGTCAAATGGTGAAAAGAGGTAGAGTACTTTGCATGGACTAAAATAAATTGGTCTAATCTTCATGAATTCACAAAATAAGTGCAACTAGAGGACTGAGAATCAAGTACAAAGCATTGATAATCCATTGGAAAATATAAAAATGAAATCTTAGACCAATATGTTGTCATTAAGAGCTTCTCCCACATGGAGACTGTGTTGTCCACTGCTACAGACCTTGTACTAAATCTGTAATAACTTTGGATTAGCTTATCCGAATCAGACATGCTATAGCTCTAGATGAAGCTCTCTTTAAATACTTTCAGTCCATATGACTCACACATCTCTAACATTAATTTGACATTAAAGCTGACCCAAAGCAAAGATCTATTATGCAAGAAAACAAACCTACTAGTTAGCATGATACTGTCTCAAATTTCTTGAAGATAAAGCATCATTCCCAAAGTAATGCTGATCCACGCAGAGAGTTAATTTCTTCCTTGAATCTCTCAAGTCAAAGGAAATGTAATATTCCATCCACACATCATGACCACCAAATTAGAGATATCATCACTCATGAAATAATATACATGTATGAATGAATCCACAAAACCACAAGCAACTAAATCAAATAGAAGCCCATGGCCATAGTCTTCCTCATTCATAGGCTACAACTATAAACCCTTTTGTCTTTCTCTTGATCATCATCAAAATTGTCTTTAGCATGACTATCTTTATCCCCTTTTTTCTAAATATTCAAATACTATAAATATCCTTGCTTTCTTTGCTCGGTAGATGTCTTTATGATTAAAATACATCGGTTTAGCACATCTATAACATAACCCTCGAGCATACATCACTCTAATCTGATCATTGGTTAATTGTTGAGCTTTACGGGTTTTAGATACAATGTTGCCCACATTATCACTATATAGATGAGCAATAGAATAATCATATTGTTATCCATGGTACTTATAAGAAGCATATGACTGAGAAATACATGAATGCTGCTCATAGTCATATTACTGTCCATATAGATATTGGTGTCCATGAGAGAGTGATTGGCTATACTCATTGCTATACATATTTAGCAATGATTGCAATAAGTCTTGTTGAGCTACTGCATTAGCCATGGCAATCAATACAATCAACATATACTTGTCATATACATGCGATAAATCCTCTTGCAAAACAACATTACCATAAAGATTGATGAGAGCTTCCAAAATGCATGGCTATACCAATTGATCCATATGAGATGTCAAATGTTTGACAAGTGCTCTCGTTCTATCCGGAGGGACGACATCTATCACTTCAGTTACCATCATGGTTACATCAAAATCCATAAGTGCATATGCCAACATAAAAAACATGCCAAGCATGTGAGCAACTGACTTGCTGAGTTCCATTTCTTGAATGACACTCATAAAATTGCTACTGGATGCCACTTGCCTCCTATAAGACACTTCAAAGTCAATATTGCAATGTGGCACATGATAAGGATCAAAACCATGAGAGTAATACTCTTGCTGAAGCATCTCTCTTGCATCATAAACCATGGTTGTTGATGAAGTTTTCCTACCATTGTTACTTGCAATTCTAACCAGTAGTAACTATTGCCACTGTTGTCCTAGTAGATATCTTGAGTGATGTCCTTAGAAAAGTTGTACCTTGCTATACTGGTAGATATCAGCCAATTGTACCTTAGTCCACAACTCTATCACATTGATCTGAATGTCCAATTCTTGATGCTTGTGTTGACCATTGTCTACATCACCTTGTGCACTTAACAAGCTTGGAAAAACTGTTGGAGTTTTAGGGCCTTGAACATATGGCAGTCAAATTAGCCAAGGCTTTTGGTGTTGTGGTTATTGTTCTCAGAAACTACTAAACTAGTCTTCTGCTGTCTTTATCCTAAAATCCATCCTATGGATGAAGAATATTAGCAATCTGATCAGCAACCATAGATGCCTCTATATGCTTCTGAAATTACAGTCTCTAGTGGTGCTGAGAACCTGTTTCTCACTGAAGATTGTCATAGGTGGAAGTCTTGCCAAACTTATTATTGGGGTAATGGTAATGACTGGAGCAAGAGGATGGCAGCAATTGTTGCTATCTAAACATCAGCCAGTTTCTCAGTCTTCTTCCTTAGATCAACACAAAGAAGTGTAGGCTTTGCAGACTTGAGCAACTCAGCTTGCTGCCTATTTAGGGAAACTGAACTTAATCAATTTGCCCAATTCTCAACAGCAATAGAATTGTCTCACAGTCTGCTATAGAACTGCCATAGTTTCTGTTGCAATAAAAGCCTGGAGACTCTGCCCAATTCTCAACAGCATGCCATTTCTCCTGTGGAAGTTCAGCTATGTAAATTCCCAAAGTTGGAATACCATTACAGCTGGCATATCCACAGTGACCATGCTCCTATTGGCAGAGATCAGAAGACATTCCCAAGCATTTGTGCTTCCAATTCCAAGTCCTCATCATTTCAGTCTCCAAAATTCCAAGCTTCAACATTGGTTGCCAACAGTCTTCAGTATAATGTGGCAACAACATCAGAGCAATTTTTCAGTGTTTTCGAGTACATCTTCCCTTCTTTTGATGAATCTGCATCTGATGTGGAACCTGAGCCTGGTGGGGACCCCATCCAAAAACTCAAAGGTTTTACCAACTGGAAGAACATTCATGCATTGGACCCTCAACCACCAGACTTTACAAGCTCACAACCGCATATATTATGCTGGCACATTGGAATGTTATTGCTTCTTGCGTAATCACAGGCTTTACAAGCTGGCTTATCAGAGACTATGACAACGATGTCTCCATAGATTGTGTTCTCCAATGCGGCCCTATGAAGTGTTTGGAAATTTGAACCATTGCCAGATACCAAAAACTGCAAAGCTTCTTCCTAATGAATCCACTAAAATAGAATCTGGAGCAGTTGTGCTATTTATTAAGTGCCCTAGAACTTGAGCTCTTTCATAGCCAAGTTGGACTAGATGCATTCACATGCTGCATTCCAGGAAGCCTAAGAAAAATTCAGATTCATTCTAGTCAGACCTGACGGATAATCATAGGCAAGTTCTACCAGGAAGCAAGCTTGTTAACAGCTCTCAACCCCGGTCTGTAGGTCTTTCTGGGATTTCCAGAGCAGATCAGGCTAAGAAGGGCTTTGACACTGTTGTAACACCTGATAAGGTAGATTGTAGAGCATCTAACAGTAAGAAAACCACATTTGCTCTTTCCAACCCAGAAGAGCTACAAAATGTTCCTAGAGATGGTTGGACGAAGCTATTGGCTTCTCCAAGCACCAATGTGTTCTTGTCTCCAGGTCTTTCAAGCAGTGTTGGAAGCTCTGAATCTGGTGCCAGTAGCTTTAACAAGGATGCTTTCTCCAGGTCTGTCTCAAAACCAAGCAAAGTTGGACTGAGTTCTCAGCAGAATTCTGGAAAACTTTCTAGTGCCAATCCAAACTTACTGTCATCACCGACATCACATACAGAGAGACTTTTTGATTTAGATGTAAGGGATTTTAGTGCTTTATCAACATCCAAGACTGAAACACCAAAGTGTGATATTTAGCTTGATCCAAGATCCAATAATGGATCTATTCAAGCTTTGGATAAAAGAGGATCAAAAGATGCATCTGTGGTACTTTCCAGTAACACTGATTGTGACAGTCATTCTACGAATGCCAATGAGCCTTTGCCTATAAGCATGGTGGTATCTGAGACCTGATGATCCCACTAATTACTTTGATCCAAAGAAACCCTTCTTGGCTGCCTTGTTGCAACTTGCAGCGAGGTTTATCAACCAATATCTTCACATGTACCATGATGAGACTGACTATTGCAAGGAATAATGAGACTAATTGTTGCAAAGAAAACACTCAAAGCAGGCCAGATTGCATTATGACTTCACTATTAGATTCATTGCCATCAGAAAATGGATGCAGATAAAAAGCTAATTGGACAATTTGAGCTGGTTGGCATGGCAAGCCATCTAGCAAGCTGGAAACTTCTTTAGACCAAAGGGCATCCATGTTCAGGCATTCAAAAATTGACCATTGTTACAAGTTCCATCTCCAAGAAAAAAACCATAGTGATTGCATCAACCTTGTCATTTCCAGCACTTCACGCTCATACTTTGATGGTGAAAATGCAGATCACATGAAGGACATTCTCTCCCAGCATCAAAAGTAGCCTCAGACAATGCGGGGGCCAAATGCGAGGAGAATCCTGACAATGAGTGTAATATGGCCACTCTTTTGCTGCTGAGATGGCCACCATACGTGCTCACTTCTCAATTAGACCCTTCTCTAAGGCCCTCATCAAGCAGATAGAGGTATCCGGCTACTCAAAGCTAAGGACCCTATCGGAGTTGGAACCGAATCTTGTGTTCACAAGAAAAGAGCATGCTGTCTATACGTTGGAGTCTAGGATAAACAAGGCCTTCTTCCATTGTTTTGAGAATGATAGCTATGATGACTCAGGCCTAATGCAGATACGTTCAAGGAAAGAGTGGTGTGTGCAGGAGATCTGTCCAATGAGCGGCTTAAGTGGCATGTTTGCACAAGTTGCCCAAGACAAGTAATTCAAGCTCATGTCCTTCTGCCCAGG
Source organism: Lygodium microphyllum (assembly GCF_053477565.2). NCBI lineage: Eukaryota > Viridiplantae > Streptophyta > Polypodiopsida > Schizaeales > Lygodiaceae > Lygodium > Lygodium microphyllum. The sequence continues at coordinate 123,391,861 of NC_141158.1, forward strand.
ACAAGTAATTCAAGATAATGTCCTTTGTTTAGACACATATAACAGAGATCTTACTCCACAAGCCAAGAACCTTGAAGCTACCTTGACAAAGAACTCGAGAACTCATAAGCACTAGACACGATCTACAGTATGCCGCATGTTGGGTGACTCTGATGGACGCTTTGCTAGAACAGTGTAATCATCATGAGTGACTTTGATGGAAGCTTGGCCCGAACACCATAATCATCATGAGTTACCAACAATTTGCAATGTTGGCTTGAATTGAAGCGAAGCTTGTCATGAGACCTGTCACAGTGCTGTTTTGGCAGGTAGAGATCACGAAGCAAGCATTGTACATGATAAGTTCACTCATCCTCCAGTCCTAGGAACCTGTAGGAAAAAATAGAAATTCCTTCAAGGAACGTCAATCCCCATGTTGATGTCTAGCAAGGTCCTCCTGAGCCAATTATGTAGAGCTGAGTTACATTTTTCATTTTCCCAGACAAAGCTCGCAGAGAACAGAGTAGAGCCTATTGCCTTCAAGAATATTTTTTCTTCTTCTTCAAGAAGCACGGATGCGAGACAAAGCCCTTCCTCCACGGGCAGCCAAGGGAAAAGGTAAAGCTGAAAGCTGAAAGAGGAACAAACACAAAGACATTTCTGAACCGAAGAAGCAGCAGAATCATGGCCATGGCTCCAAACAGAGCGAGCAGAAAGGAATCAGACAAAGCACCACAATGTTTGTGTTTAGGCTCTTGTCTCTTTGTATTCATGTCCTCACTGCTGAGCATGCCTCAATTTATGAGGCTTATCAAAGCAGGGGGACAAGTTGTTTACCCTCAAGAATCGTAAAGATTTTGCATGAAATGGTTGAGAAGAATCAAGATAGAGCATATATTTTGGCGATGGATTCCGTGGAAGAGAGATGTTGAATCCAAAATGAAAGCTTGAAGAAAGAAGGAAGAAGAAGCTCGCTTTCAAAAGCAACCAGGACTAGTTTCTCTTTTTGCACCAAACTAAGTCCTCTTTAACTAGCTGCCAAAAATGCTTAGAATTGAGTAATGGTATGCTATTTCGACCATCCATTGCCATATTTCTCTTGAAAAACTTCTTCTAACTTTAGATGTCGTGCAAGTCACTCCTAGTCATTGTCCATGTCTTGTACCTATAGTACTTGTCTAAAATTGTTTTTTATGTTGAAAAATTAAACTAAAATAGAAGAAAAATGGATAAAAGACCAATGCTCTGAAACCACTTGTCAATAAGTGAACTGGAGAGAGAAAAAAAGGACGAAGAAGACTACAAAAGAGAGAGATAGAGTGCAGGAGTGAGAGAAAGAGAGTGACGAGGAGAGAGAAAGACAGAGAAAAATGAGAAAGATTACTGGAAACCATGAAAGGATAGGAGGAGCTAGAGGAGAAGAAGGACAAAGTTATATTATTGTGTAAAAACTTGATTACCTATACATATGTCCTTTGCCCTTTTATATGCCCCTAATTCAATTCTTTACACAAATGAAGCAGGTCCTTTCCACATGGTGATCCCAAATTCAACAACTTTTAACATAGGAACAAATACGACCAATGATACAAATGTGTCAAATGCTCTAGGTGTTTTCGTTCATTATCCAACCGATACATTCTTGATTGTGAAAAGAAAATTGAAAATCATTAAAATTGTTAATATAATGTATGAAAAGATAGTTGCATTGCTATTAAGAAATTGCAAGAATATCTTTTAGAGAATGCTTTTTCAAGTAAATATTAGAATTTCTCTTTAATTTTTTTCATAGATATATAATAAAAATATAGCAATCATTTGATTAAGCAAAAGTTGTAGGATCCGGACGTCTTGAGTTACTTATTTAGATACTCAAAAAATAGCATGCATAAAATATAAGAAAGGGTTCATAATGAATATTAATTCATAACTTGATTTTTACTCATGGACTGCAACCAAAGAAGGTATAATCCATAGGGCTATCATTTCTAAAATTATTTTTTAATCCAAATAGTTACCATAGGTGGTCTTGATCATACTCTTATTAAAGGCTCATATGTACGCAAGGCTGTATCGTTATTATTCTCAATTTCATAAACTTCTTGCTCTATAAATTGTAACTATATGGATGCCATAATTCTGTATTACACTTGTCATATCAAGAATAACCATTTCAATAAGACCATAGAATGTAGATAGGAACCTACCTAATTTTCACAATTAGACTCATGCCAGACAAAGTAGATGAATGGATTTGACTATCCTTTAGTAAAATAAAATGAGGCCTAAACATCTTACAAATATTATCCACCGTGTGTAATAGGTAGAACTCAAAAAGTTTGAATTATTTACACATGATGAAGTATGTATAATGGTAAAATCATGTAATTTTAGCTAATGGTATGCTATAATTTTATCAAATAATTGAATAATGAAAATTCTACTTAGCTTATTGCTACAATCGATAAAATTAGAAAAGCAAAGTGTAATAAAACTAATCTAACTAGCCTAAACTAGCCTAGCTCCATGTCCAATCATGGATAAAGAAACAGGAAATCAACAAGATAAACTGAAAATGGAAAGAGACTAACCTTCATTAACATGGCAAGCTGCCATAGCTAAAAATGGAATACAAGAAAGAAAGTTACCTAAAACAAGATGTCTTCAAAATGATCAAGAGATAATGCTACATTTGGCTGGCTGCCATTTTATATGTAAACCCTAACTAACCCCTAACTAACCCTAATTAAGGTTTCTTTACACATGTATGCCCTAATTCATAAAGGTATTTACAAAGGCAAAATAGGAGGGCAAAATTTCCTACATGACAAAACATCCCCTCCTGAAGAAGCTTTGTCCTCAAAGCTTGAAGTACAATGATTACAAGGATGGTAGCAGCTGAAACCCAAATGTAACTCCAAGAAAAGATCTTCAAAGGATAGTCTTCAACTTGTAGAAGAAACTACCATGAAATAGTGAACAGGCCTGGGTTAAATGGGTATGACCAATCCTGCCCATGATCCACATAAGCATCCTCATAGGCTCTCAGATCATAGGGAAAATAAAGATCATCATCATGAGCATAGATATCCTCATTTTGCATAATATCATCCAAGTAAGCATGATCTATGTCCACTAAAATACTATCAAAATCAAGATCAGTAAAATCCTTATGAGATATAGGCTGAAATGCATTGCTAAAACTGTCACGAATGTCCGAAAGCACAATTTGAAGAAGATTCCATGGTCCAAGAAGTTGATGACTGCCTGCATGTTGCTCATGCTGTCCATAGAAGGGCAGTGATAGTAAAAGAGTCATAACTTCTTAAATATAGCTCCAAATCCAACAAATGAGGTGTCATTTTGAAGAATACACCTAGAAGCATCATATCCAATCATCAAATGATGACTTTGATGATGTCAGACCATTTATTTTCATGACAGTAATTTAATACAGCAAGCTGTATTAAACAATGAGCTCATGCTTCTTCAACTATTTTTTTTTTTTATAAACCATGTAAAAATCAATGAAGACAAGCTGTCAATCAAATTTGCATGTCAAGGGATGTCAAATCATCATCCAATCATCCATAATAACCTCCGGGATCATATGGAAATCCTCCAAAATAATGGTCACAACCTCTCGGGTCATATGGAAATCCATCCAAAATTTCATAAGCATCAAGATAAATCCCTAGATCATAAGGAAATGACACATCAAAGTCATATGTCATATCAGCCCCATAACCAAAATCATACTCAGTCGAAATGCCATCATAAGGTAGTCGCAGTCCATGATCATCTATGGGCTGATCATGATCAAGGATAGGCTGATACATGTCTTCATCATTACCCCATGATAACTCATCATCATGCACATATACATTGTCGTTCATATCTGCAACAAACTCTTCTTGTGCACTATCTTCATTTGAATCTGCATACTCTTGCTCTTCATCTTCAACTGCATCATCTTGCTCTTCAACTTGGTCATTTGAATCATCTTCTTCTTCTTGATCTTCCAAGTATGCTTGCTCTTTACAAATTTCTGCATGCATTGCATTAAGAGACATTTCCCTAAGCTTTCCCACTACATTTTCAACTTTATTATCAACATCTTTATCCTCTTCTTGCTGTCCATGACAAACTTGCACTTCCACTTGAGATATATTTACATTAGAATCCTCCAATACAAGGGCTGTAGCAAAGTGACTATTCCTGCAGTAACTCTCATGAATAGGAGACCATTGACCCTCACATTTATAGCATATGAGTTGTCTTTTCATTTCCATCAGCTCTTGATGAGGTATAAGCTTTCTTCGGGTGCCAAAAGGAGTAGGCCATTCTAAGATAACTGAAATTCTAACATGCTGTGCCCTGCATACATTTGGATGACCAATAACATTCTTCTCTCCACATTTGTAGCATAGACCTTTAGAAGTGAGATCATCCAACATACGGCTTGATAAGTAGGTACCATGAACATTGTTGAAGGAGAAAGGATGGGTTAGTACTTCTTCTTCCTCATGATAATCCATGACATAAGCTGACTGTCCTTGGTACCCTGCATAGTGTGTGCCATAGGCATTATTTGCACCCATATCATGCTCATATGCATAAGATTGATGCTGCCCACCATTCATGCATAATGCACAAGCTTCATACTGCCCATATGGATCATTATATGCATGATTATCCACCCTTCCAACAAAATATCCATGTCTGTCTCCCATTTTGTGCATGCAGTCTGAGTATACAGCAATGGAAAATCCTCAATAACTTGAGCTCCAATTGTCCAAATTGAGGGCTTTATAGCTTTGTTTGAAGCTTATACAATACTCTTTCAAATGAGCTATCAAGCTCTGCAAATGGATAAGTATAGACAATTCTGGAAATGCTTTTTGTTGTCAGCCAGACACACTATGTAAAGAGTGAATGCCTTATTTCAAGTGTCTTTTGTACTTCTCATCAAAATTTGAGCAAATATCCAACACCAAGACACTCAAAGGAGTAGGGAAGAGCTGTAGGGTATTGAAATAGATGAAAATAACCTCTGCAATTCCAAAACTGAAGCAAATCTTGCTTAAGAATACCCAAGAAATGGTCAATATGAATCCAAGTCAAGATTCACTGAAAGAGATTTTCTTTTGCCCATAGGAAAGCCAATGAACATGTATGCCCTATTCATACCCCTACATACATCAAAATACTAACTCTTCCAAGTGTAGGGCTAAAGTAGATTGTATTGTACATTCATTGCATACTCATCCCTGCATTCCATTTGTCCAAGGGAGAATACATCTTGCTGCCATTCTTCATTACCATGTTACATCCATAACATTGAACCATTTGTCCATAGATGTTCATTGATCAATTTCCATTGATCAAACAACCAAATACTTGAGCATCATACCCTTGAGAATGCTCCATCGGTCTATGCTGTCCAAGTTCTTCAACCTTCAAGAAATGGTCATGGATATTTTGATGTGGGCAGCAGTGAATTACAAACTCCTTTTGAATGCAAGGCTTTTCCCTGATATGAAGTTGACTAGCATGCATGCCATATTCTCAAGCAGTAAACCAAAGCAAAATACATTTGTCCATGAAATCTGCTGCATAAATCACACTACTGTTGCTGGTTATATATATGAGGAACCTTTAGGAAGCATCAAAGGCCAAAAGCCCCATTATCAAGATGAGGAAATCTGAGAATATCAGCCCGCCTCTTCCTCACGACTTTGTTGGCCTTTGCTATGTTCGTACTCTTGTTGATGACGATGTGGATCATTCTACTCTGGATCACTCGCCATGGCTATTGCAGATAGAAAGCTTGCTGATACCAGAAATGCCTTCTTGTTGATGATGATGCGGAGATGAAACTAGTGCTTCTGCTAGTGCAAATCATAGCACTAAAAGCTATGTTCCAGAGTCAACACCCTTGGACTCCCCTTCCTGCCAGTGCTGCTCTAAAGACTGTAGCAGAACCTTCCAGTGACACTGAAAAGACAGTTTCTAGAACTGCAGTTTGCCCTTTTATATTGCTCAAGCACTGAAATATTGCAGTAACAATAACCGTCCTCTATATCATGACTTGAATGCATACCATGTCCATTTTGACCGAGATGGTAATCCACGTCTTTGTTTCAACAAAGGGATTCACTTCTTGCTGCCAATATGAAATCTAGGAACTTACTAACTAAAGCTTTACATAAACTGCTGTGACTGTGGCAACTTGCCAAGCAGAATTAGCCAATTGACTGTTCAATTCTCAATTCTGGCAGCACGCACGCTCGCCGACTACAATATCCAGAAAGAGAGCACGCTCCATCTCGTCCTGAAACTTCGTGGAGAGTATGCAGATCTTTGTCAAAACCCTCAGGGACAAGACCATTACCTTGGAAGTGGAGAGCTCCGACACCATTGACAACGTTAAGGCCAAGATCCAGGATAAGGAACAAGGCATCTCTCCCGACCAGCAGAGGCTTATCTTTGCAGGCAAGCAACTTCAGCTGAAACCCGCCAGGAAGCCTAAAGCCCCGAAGGTGTTGATCGGGTTCATGGCTACTTGATCACCGTCTTCTTCAGCTCCTCAGACAGCCTGTATGAGGCCTTCACCTATAGTGCAAGAGCTCATGAGGAGGAGAAGGGAAATGGAAAAGAGCAGAAGGCCAGAAGCATTCTGGTGAGATCCGCAAAGCTGGATGGAAGAAGATGATGATGACGGAGTAGAAGAAATATTGGATGTCTTTGGGAGTGAGCCCTATACTACTACAGATCCTCGTGTTGCTGCTATAGAACGTGCTGTCAGACGAATCCAGGCTGAGCAGCTAGATGGAACATGCCTTCCAAATGATGCAACGGTACGAGAAGCAGCACAAAGGGGAAATTACATTGGAAGATTAAGGCCCGTGGTCAGCATAAAGAAGAGGCAGGGGGATTCATCGAAGCCATGGATACAGCGACCGCTCTTGCAAGCATGTGGAGATCCATTCGACGCAATAATCAATGGTTAAAGATTGAAAGATATAAATGCCCTTGTAATCAAGCTTGAGGTTAGCACGGGAGTAGACGGAGATTTGATCTGTCCTGATTGTGGCAGTGGATTCATCGAAGCCATGGATACAGCGACCTCTCTTGCAAGCATGAGATCTATTCGACGCAATAATCAATGGTGGCAACATCCATCCCTCAACGCAGCGACTGGCAACCTGACGATGCTTCTCACCTCCAAGTTTTGAGACTTCTTCATTTTCTTGCTTGCACTTCTCGAAATTCTCTGGTCCAGGTGTCTTCTAGGTCTTCAGATGTTCAAACAAGCAACACGAGCTTGGATTCGGGCAACAAAAGCAATGATAGTGGATACTTTTCCTTCTTCAGTCTCGCAATCTGCGTAGATTCAGCCTAGAATACTCCTATTGTTCATGAGTTTGTACTGTGCCAAATGGGTGCTCTATAGAGAGCTAATAGACCAAGGAGTCGAGTACTAAATGCCTTAGTATCCATTGGAGCCATGGAGATGAGATGGAAGAAGATTTCTTGAAGGTAAAGCTATGGAAGTTTCAAGAAAGCTTGACGCAGGAGAGAGAAAGACCGAGTCCCAAAAGAAACCCTTCCCTCTCAATAGTAACCAAGGTTAAAATGTCCTCAAGCCATGTTTGGTCCTTCTTTGGTCCATATGTCTTCAAAATGTAGTAAAATTTGATGATGACCTGTCTAAGTCGCCATGAATCTCCATCTTGCCACCATGTCTCTGTCAAAAAGCTCTAAAATAACCACAGTTTGAAGTAGTAAAGTCTGACTAGTCGCTGTCAAGAAGAAACCAAGTCCAGGAACTATGCCTTCAACTCCAGTTACATAGAAATGATGCCTGTAACTAGATCTTCCATGAAAATGACCTCCCCAGCCAGATCATAATCATGAAAATGATGGAATTAAAGCCTGCCTTGGATCAAAGCAAGGCTCTGATACCAATGTAATAAAACTAATCTAACTAGCCTAAACTAGCCTAGCTCCATGTCCAATCATGGATAAAGAAACAGGAAATCAACAAGATAAACTGAAAATGGAAAGAGACTAACCTTCATTAACATGGCAAGCTGCCATAGCTAAAAATGGAATACAAGAAAGAAAGTTACCTAAAACAAGATGTCTTCAAAATGATCAAGAGATAATGCTACATTTGGCTGGCTACCATTTTATATGTAAACCCTAACTAACCCCTAACTAACCCTAATTAAGGTTTCTTTACACATGTATGCCCTAATTCATAAAGGTATTTACAAAGGCAAAATAGGAGGGCAAAATTTCCTACATGACACAAAGTCATATAGAAAGTATAAATATCCTTTCTTATTAAGTCAATAAAATATGGTTTTAAAAGGATTGATTGGTTATTGCCTTGGGTTTGTAATTTAATTGTGGAATACATCTAAAAACTTACAATAATTTTTATTTATTCTTAGATGATGGGTAGGATTGAGCACTTTGCACTCCCCCAAAGGCAACTACGATGGCTTAGTTTTAGCTGGCGTTTTGTCTTGTCTATGAGTGCATAGCTCAATTTTAGCCCATTTTAACCAATGTCTAGACAAGAAGGTCCCATATGGAAGGTTTCATCCTATAACAACACAAAACCAAAGGGTTTTTGGTCCCATATGGAAGGTTCCCTCCTATAACAACACAAAACCAAAGGGGTTTTGGTCAAAAAAGGATAATTACATAGTTGGTCCTGTGATGGAGAAAAAATCCATATAAGTACGATGTGGTAAGCATTGAGAGCTTGAAAATTATGGGCTAGATATTACTTTTCTAAATATGAGACTTTTGTATTTGACTTTATGAGTAGAAATTCCATGTAAAGATTGTAAATAATAATATAAATATTTTGAAAGGATTGTCTTCAATGTTTTTGTCTTGTGCTGCTTTAAGAAGTGAAATGAACCTTGTGATAAGGATGATTAAGAAAGTTCCTTTTGAATGTCAAACAACCTGCTAATATGTTACGTTTAGAAAACCAAAGAAAACCACATTCAAATGGAAAGCGAGAGATCATCTTTCCCTATTGGAAAATGATCAATGGTTGGGTGGACTTGATGTGTCGGGTTCTTTCCTCATATAGAAATTTTAGGGCAAGAATTAGATGCTTGTTTTTCTTAGGGTTCCGTCTTAGAACTCGGTCACGTGCCACTTTAGGGGAACAAAGATAAGATTTTGCCTTATGTTTTAGAAGTGTGAGGGTTTGAGATGTACTAAAAGCACATAATAGTAAAAAGTGCATATAATTATTATATGATAGGAATTCTACGAAAAACTTGGATATTAAAAATTAGTCATAATCGTGACATGGTAGAGTATAAGAAAAATAGCTTTTGGGCAAATTTTGACACTCTATACTAGTTATATTCTCATTTTAGAGTTTCTTAGCTATATTTTCTTTTCAATTACATGTATTTTATTATGCGAAAGACTTTATCCATAGTGTTCAAGTATCCCAAGTAAATCATGCTCAAAAGTGAATGGTTCTATCTTGGTAAGGACCATAAAGCCGATGGGCAAACTTATTGTTGCCTCCCTTCAAAGAAGTGTGCTTAGATTTGGAAACTTTGATAAAAACCAATCCCTCTCATCATATTCCAATGGCCTTATTTCTCATCAGCATAAGTCTTCATGATGTCTTGAGCTTTGCGAATATTTTCCTTGCATTGACTCATCAAAGCTTCCATCTTCTCAAGTTCAACCTTAGCTTATGGGTTAACATAATCATGAAAAAGAGCATAAGGAATTTGTACTATGTACCCATTGAGTGCTTCAAAGGGTGACATGCTGATACTCATATGATGAGTGTTGTCAAGACACATCTGACAATAAAACTATGTATATTCTTATCATTTGTACAAGTTGTGAGCCCCAAGTGTTGCAAATGGAGAATGATTTACCCTTAACTATAATGCATCATATAATCACAATGTTAATAGAGAATCCATATACTAACTTCAATTTTACATTAGATGGTAGAAAGATTTGTGTATTCTTATACTTGTAATGAATTTTTTGAGCATGTATATGCACTTTTTCTCTTTGATATGCATATACGTGCATGCCCATGTGTGTGTGTATGTGGAGAGAGAGAGAGAGAGAGAGAGAGAGAGAGAGAGAGAGAGAGAGAGAGAGAGAGAGAGAGAGAGAGAGAGAGAGAGAGAGAGAGAGAGAGAGAGAGAGAGAGAGAGAGAGAGAGAGAGAGAGAGAGAGAGAGAGAGAAGCATTATCAAAGACTACATTTGAACCAGTAGATGCTTCATTGAGATGAGTATGATATGGGACTCTAAGTGGAAGATTCTTTGTAGTTATCTTAGGCCTAGCCATCTCACCTATACACATGAAATTTAAAAACTTATTGAATAAGATAAAAAGTAAAACCCAAATATATTGTGCTTAAAATTTAACTTCAAGTCTTATTTCTACCCACTTAGTATGGTATAATTCAACACTTGATGCATCATAACATGCTCTTTTAGTGACATGACATGATAGGATCAAAAGAGTATTGCTACTCTTTTATTTCTTTTAGGGCCATTGTACGTGGTTTATACTTAGGTTTCTTGTAGAGATGTTGAGGAGGACCTCTTTAAGAGCTTCTTGAGAAAGCTATGTTATGTTAAGAAGGGGGTTGGCCCACTTGCAAGCTAAGAAGTTACATAGCCAAAGACTACATGGGAGCTAGAGCATATGCTTCATTGAGATGAACATGATATGGGGCTTTGAGTGGCTATATACATGTTGTTATCCATAGCATGCATGTTGCTCCCCATGAAAGTAAGCATGATCATCATATGTAGCTTGTTGCTCATACCAATGTTCGTTTTATCCTTAACATTGTGATGCTACTCACATAAAGGTGGGATGCTCTTGTCCATAGTGCAACTATTCATAGTTAAAATAGAATAGTGCTATCCACAGTAATGACTATTAGCCAACATCAATATCTTCCCCAAAATTGATCCAAACAAAGCATAAGAGGGCTAATATGGAAGGTGGCATAAAAATCTTTCAAGTTATAATCTTGGTCCAATCTAACTATGTTTTGCTACCCCAAAGGTGGGAAAGGTGGGAAGCTCATGCCCATAGTGCAGTTGTTCATAGTTAAAAGGCAATAGTGCTATCCATAGTAATCATTGTTAGCCAACATCAATATCTTCCCCAAAATTGATCGAAACAAAGCATAAGAGGGCTCATATGGAAGGTGGAATAAAACACTTTCAAGTAATAGTCTTGGCTCAATTTAATTATGTTTCGCTACCCCCAAAAAGTGGGAAATACCAAACTTGCCCTATTTATAGCAACAACCTATAAAGCTCACACTAAAATCAAGTACAAGAGTCTAGAACTCAGTAGGAATAGTAATTGTTACATGGTTGATCTTCTTTCTTAGTAAGCATCCTTGATAATTGATCCCCCACTAGCATCCTTGATTGCATTCATGGCTCTTAATGGATGCTCCATGGCATGCTTCAAGGCTTAGTCTACCTTTGTCTCTTTTGCACCTCTTCAAGATTTTTCCTTGATTTGCTAGAGTAAACAATTTTGCACATTTAGCATGAACATCAAATTTGCATATGAGGCATGTAGGAGAAGTAGACAAAGCTTTAAAAGGCTTCAAATAGGTTTAGACTGTTGTAGCATTCTGGTTGTGGCTACTATGATTCTACCTTCAAGACAGCTCACATGGCTAATAATTCTTTTATATTGTGGCAACATTTTACAAATTAGAACTTCTAACTTTATTACAGAACTTGCCAACCCAGAAACTCAAGAATTTCTATGTTGTATAGTGCCAATAATTTTGCTTTAAGTGAATTTTTTTAAAAAGCTACTCACACAGAAGATCTCGATTGCTGCTGCTACTGCTATTACTCAATGTTTCTATTGAAGTGCATGAACTAGTATTGGAGTTGTTGCAATTACTCAATGTTTCTATTGAAGTGCATGAACTGCTATTACTCAATGTTTCTATTGTTGCACTGCTGATGTTGGAGTTGTTGCAATTGATCTTTTCCACTTAAGCATAAAATTAATGACATCAAGGAAGAACTATTGCCAACACCTCAAATCACCATTGCGCATGGATACCAATCAATGCACAGGAAGCTTGTCTCTTTGGAAGATATTGAAAGGAGTTGTTGCAATAAAGATTTAGATGGCTATATAAAACTTAGATAAGAAAGTGAATGGTCTTATATAAGAGAGTAATTAGCTAACGAGTGTTGATTATGTTAAAACAAAATGGCCAAGATTCAACTAGTTCTAAATATCATCTAAGGGAGCAATTTGCAATCATAGGTGGGGACCACCAATGAAGAGATTGAATGCAACATCACACCAAAGTATGGGATGCAGTCCCATTGTTGTTCAAAATGCTTTAGAAGCATGGATTTTGATGATCTTCTAGAGCACCTTACAAATGATGTTCAACAATTTGAAGAGAAATCCAAATTTGAGAATTCAATGGAATGGACTTTCTTTTATTCAGACTTGCTTGAGACTCATTTTCTTCATGAATCCTTCAGTATTGTGAGCATAATTTGCTATTTTTGTTGTAGAATGCAAACTTACAGATATGGGGACACCATCACGATATGTGGATAAGGTAAACTTTAGACATATGCCTCGTGCTTTATAAGCCTGCTCCACCATTACTTGAGCCAGATTTGAGGATCTCAACATGGATTTGTTTAGGAAATGTGTAGATCCAATGGAGAACTTCTTGAGGGATGCAAAGATGGACAAGAGAAACATTCATGATGTGGTTTTGGTAAGAAGTTCTACTAGGATTCCTAAAGTGCAGCAATTTCTCTAGGATTTCTTGAATGGGAAAGAGCTTTGCAAGAGCATCAACCTTGAAGAGGCACTTGCTTATGGTGCTATTGTCTAGGCTACAATTCTTAGTGGTGAGGGAATGAGAAGGTGCAACACCTCCTGCTCCTTGATCTCTCTCTCTCTCTCTCTCTCTCTCTCTCTCTCTCTCTCTCTCTCTCTCTCTCTCTCTCTCTCTCTCTCTCTCTCTCTCTCTCTCTCTCGGTTTGGAGACTATAGGAGGTGTCATGATCATCCTAATCCCTCACAACACCACAATACCAACTAAGAATTGACCTATTCTGACAATCGACATGGTGCGTCAATTCAAGTGTATGAAGGAGAGAGGACAAGAATTAGAGATAATAACTTGTATGGGAAGTTTGAGCTATCTAGCATACCACCTACTCTAAGGGGTGTGCCTTATATCATTGTTTGCTTTGTCATTGGTGCTAATGGCATCGTGAATGCCTTTGTTGAGGACAAGACGATTGGACAAAATAACAAGATTACCATCATAAATAATGAGGTAAGGTTGAGCAAGGAAGAGATTGAGAAGATGGTTAAGGATATTGAGAAGTACAAAGTCGATATTGAGAAGTACAAAGTCGATGATGAAGACCACAAGACAAAAGTTTGTCCAAATTATGAACATGTGCTATTCTCTTGTAGAAGAAATGGAACTAGCAGAGCTCCATTTAATAAAGGAGAAGGATCGATTTGAAGTTGCTCCACTTTAACCACCTCCGTGCAAGCTTTGACCATAAATTCTTTTGAAAGTTCATAATCCATGGAAGCTCAAGAAAATCCTATCAAAAGCTCCACTTGCAAGTGAAAATATCCTATCTGGATTCCCTCTGCTAACATAAACACTCTATGGAAAGGCTCTATTAAAAGATCCTCCTATACCAACCTCTCTTCCTCCTCATAAATAGTCACTAGTTGAAAATTCCTCTCAATGCTCTACAGCCATTACCAACTCCTATTCCCCCAATGCTTTGTGTAGAAGCTCCTTTGAACCATTATTAAAGCAAGGAAATAGATCAAGCCAAGTTAAACCAACTTAAGAATTGTGTTAGAGAAGATCCACCTTGACATCATGCACATTTTGCATTGAATGACTACTTACATATGTGGCTTCTTCCTTTAGCAATATGGTGCTTGTTAGACTCCAAATGAAGCATAAGATAAAGGTTGATAATCATTTTTAGTAGTAGTGGCCATAATAGAAAGATAGGAATTGAAGTCCTCCATGGGTACTTGAAGAGGAGTCTCAAAAAGATGAGGAGAAAGAAGATGAAACCCTACCTACAAAAAGTAGTAGGACTTTTAGTCTTCTCCAACTACGTGAGCCCCTTTTTATCAAAGAATCACCAAAATGACCTCTAAGATGACCACAACCTACTAAAATGGGATCTTGACCACCATTTCTTCTAAGATCTTGTTAGAACCTGCAAAATGATAACGATTTGTTATAGTAGAACCTTCCTAGTGAAAATAGGAAATAACTAGACAAAGACTAGATCCTTAACCATTGTAGCCAATTTTTCATTCACAAAACTACACAAAAGCTTGATAATGATGTCCAGATTGGATCAAATACTTACTATGATACCAATGCAAAAGAGCAAGTTACTCATATCCAAGGAACTTATGAAATGAATAAGAAAATATGAATAAAGCCACAATCAAGGTAACCATATTTGTAGCTCAGATTTCATGAGAATGGTGTATAATGGTGAAATGTAACAAGTAGCAAGAAACTCATCCCTTGCAATGGTGGTGCAAGGAACTCACCCCTTCCAATGATGGGAGGTCCACACAAGGAATCTTCAAGAAGGAAGTTTGATTAATGGCAAAAAGATAATGGCCATATGTTTTCCAAAATCTTTATATACCCCCACCCCCTTCTCAACCACTAAGTTCACTACATTACAAATAGATACTTTTGATTGTCACTTTAGATGACCGATGACTAGATTTAGGTGCAAAAAAAGCAACCATTGTATTAAATAATATATACTCTAACTCTCTCTATACATTATGTGAATACATGGATATACCACACTAGTCACATGGTTGGCTAGCGAAGTGATATGCACATTTGGATAGACACATTAGATTGACACTTCAAATTATCTATGATTCTTTACCTTATACTATATTTGCATATTGTTAAAACCAATCACTTCAATACAAACCAAAAATAATTGATCGATCACAAATGTTTTGGTAACACAAAATGATAAATTTACTTATAGGTAGATATGTAGAGAAGATAAAATGGAATCTATATTTTACCTATTATGACTCATGCAATAAGAGTCAATTCCAAAGTCACGATAATTGCTCAAAAACCTCATTTCTCTTTGATGATACATCAAACTATATTGAAACAAAATATACATGAGAAAATAAAGATTGAGCTCTTCAAAATAGCAATTCCTCTTAGCATAGAGATTTAAATCAACCGATAGGATAGTGACATGAGGGAGTAAAGTTTTCTATTATCATAAAAATAGTTATTACTCACCACAATAGATATACTATTTAAGATAGCTAAAAGCTTCCTTGGTGTCACATTGTATTGCACTTATACATTGTAAGAAAAATACTTTATGAGTGATAAACTCAAAAATGATGATCAAATCCTAAAGCTTTAACAATATAAAGTGAAAATGTACATGTAAAAAGAACTATAAAAGAGAAGAGTGATGATTTGCTCAAAGTTGGATTGCTACAAGAAGAACAAAAGCAAGAGTTAAGATCACTAGTCACAATGCTCATTTCTCTTAGACTTGACATCTAACCTTATTTAAAAAAAGTCAAAAAGAGGAAATAAAAAGAGAGTTGAGCATCTATTGCCATGAAGGAAAAATACAACATTAATATTTGCACCTTGGATTAATTCCAGCCTTTGTAAATTCAGCCCTAGCCTATGTGTACATGTGTGAACAGCCCTTAAGTTTGGAAAGAGGGTTAGAATAAAAGGGACTAGAGGCCAAAGGCAAGACATCTTTTGGATCATTCAATAATCTTGGCTTTTCCATCTTCTTGAAGTTAGCTTCTTCTTAGCCTATGAAGCACTCAGCCATGGCCGTCATGTATTCTTGAATCCCCAACCATTAATACATGATGAGGATGTCTTGGTGCAATAGACTTGTTAATTCTTTGTTGTTGCTTAGTTAATTTTCAATTTCAGTTAGATTTCATTCCATGGTTGATTGCTTTCTTACATGACAAAAATACAACATTAATATTTGCACCTTGGATTAATTCCAGCCTGTGTAAATTCAGCCCTAGCCTATGTGTACATGTGTGAACAGCCCTTAAGTTTGGAAAGAGGGTTAGAATAAAAGGGACTAGAGGCCAAAGGCAAGACATCTTTTGATCATTCAATAATCTTGGCTTTTCCATCTTCTTGAAGTTAGCTTCTTCTTAGCCTATGAAGCACTCAGCCATGGCCATCATGTATTCTTGAATCCCCAACCATTAATACATGATGAGGATGTCTTGGTGTAATAGACTTGTTAATTCTTTGTTGTTGCTTAGTTAATTTTCAATTTCAGTTAGATTTCATTCCATGGTTGATTGCTTTCTTACATTGGTATCAGAGCAGTAGCTTAGATCCTTGCAGAAGTCATTTTCAAGTACTAGATTCAATTTCCTAGGCTAGAGAGAGCAAACCATAGTTAGGAATTTGAGTGACAGGACTTGACAGGACATGAAGGCTTCAAACCGGAGTTACATGTGAAGGTCTGCTACAAACAGGGATGAAGATGGTGATTCTTGGCATTACCAATGGAAGAAATGGAGGGCTCCAGCCAAAATAGCAGGACGTGATCAAGATTTGAGCCAAAAATTGGGGTAAGTGGACAAACTAATGGTTACAGGACTTAGAGGAAGGAAAAGTTAGAGTTACTTTTCATGAAACAAGGGTTTCTTCTCTTTTCCTTCAAACTGTCCACAAGAATCCATCATGAGAATGGATTACATGACATTCTTCCCTGCTTCAAGAGCTTCAATTGAAGTAGCTAATATAGCTACTTAGCATCATCGTGGACTTTTTGTACATGAGTATGTACTCACGCTGTTTGCGCCGCCTGCACACACTCCTCTACTGCGTGGAAAAATTTCAGAAATAGGATGTCCTTTAAGCATTGCTATTAATCCTTCTAACCTTGGGCAAGAGGTCTCTCACAAGCTTCTTCAAGATTCTTACTATTTTGGAGTTTTCCCTCTTCTTCAAAACCCTAGCTATGGCAGTTTGGGACAGCATCAAAGATTCCTGAAATTTTTGAAGCAAATCATGGGGCTTTTGTGGGCAAAGCATCTCTGAAGCTTCCTCAACCATTTTCCCTCAAGAATCCATCAACATTGGACCGACATTGAAGGAGATTGAAGCCAATGAAGGTCTAGGTATTCAATGGACAGCATGAAGCTTTTATGCCATTAAATTTTGGCATTCCCTCTCAAATTTCGGGATCTCTTGGACACATTGAAGCCCTCTCTATTACCTATTGCAACCTATTTCAAGTAGAGAAGGTAATCGGTCTTCATCAACCCTCATTTGGAGCAAATTGGAGCATTCATGGAGTCATGGAGCTTTCATGGGATTAATGAAGCTGAAGCTTATCAAGGAAGGGATTATTCTTGAAGATTGAAGATCTCTTGGACTAATTTTAGAAGGATTATCAAGCTCAACTCACCTATGTCAAGCATTATGGATTGAAGGTCATTCCATCATCAATGCTCTTCTCCAATCAATCAAATGAGGTACTCTAATCACTCTTAATTTCTCTTTACATCCAATTGCTGATCTCATTTCCAATTGTTGAAGAGAAATAAGAGGATTAATGAAGCTTTCATTCATAGCTTAATGCATTACATGAAGCCTATAGGTTATGTCAGTCATTGTCTTTACTAAATCTCTTCAATTTACTGAAATGACCATCTCTAAATGTCTCAAACTCTTCCATAATGAATGAGCATTACCCATCTACTTTCATTTACTGAAATCAGTAATTTCTTGATCTTCATTACTCAATCTTTATTGCCTAACCCTGACATGAAATTGATTGCCTATTTTGCCTCTTGATCATAAGAAATCATTACCCAATACCTCTCTTGGTATTGATGGTACAAGCCATTAATTGACTAGAACAGGGTATTCACTGCCTGCAGGAACTTTCAGACAGTAACAGAAAATCCCTTACAGAAATTTCTATACTCATCCATTTTTTGCACTTGATAGATCGTTGGATAGAGGGCTCTTCAAGCTTCGAACAAAGCCAAAGACCTCGTAATTTGGAGCTCTAGAAGTGAAGATAATCAAGTTTTTCTACTGCAGGAAATTCAGGACAGAAATCAACCCATGGCTAGGAATAAGAAGAGAGACCCTGTTTTGGATACTATCAATGAAGAAATGAAGAAAATTTCAGCATCAAAGATTCCTGAAAATTTTGAAGTAAATCATGGGGCTTTTGTGGGCAAAGCATCTCTGAAGCTTCCTCAACCATTTCCCCTCAAGAATCCATCAACATTGGACCGACATTGAAGGAGATTGAAGCCAATGGAGGTCTAGGTATTCAATGGACAGCATGAAGCTTTTATGCCATTAAATTTTGGCATTCCCTCTCAAATTTTGGGATCTCTTGGACACATTGAAGCCCTCTCTATTACCTATTGCAACCTACTTCAAGTAGAGAAGGTAATCGGTCTTCATCAACCCTCATTTGGAGCAAATTGGAGCATTCACGGAGTCATGGAGCTTTCATGGGATTAATGAAGCTGAAGCTTATCAAGGAAGGGATTATTCTTGAAGATTGAAGATCTCTTGGACTGATTTTAGAAGGATTATCAAGCTCAACTCACCTATGTCAAGCATTATGGATTGAAGGTCATTCCATCATCAATGCTCTTCTCCAATCAATCAAATGAGGTACTCTAATCACTCTTAATTTCTCTTTACATCCAATTGCTGATCTCATTTCCAATTTTTGAAGAGAAGTAAGAGGATTAATGAAGCTTTCATTCATAGCTTAATGCATTACATGAAGCCTATAGGTTATGTCAGTCATTGTCTTTGCTAAACCTTTTCAATTTACTGAAATGGCCATCTCTAAATGTCTCAAACTCTTCCATAATGAATGAGCATTACCCATCTACTTTCATTCATTGAAATCAGTAATTTCTTGATCTTCATTACTCAATCTTTATTGCCTAACCCTGACATGAAATTGATTGCCTATTTTGCCTCTTGATCATAAGAAAATCATTACCTAATTGGTAAGTGAGAAAAGATTTGTAAGCAGTGAGTCACTACTGAGGTAAATACCTCTCCATTTCTCATTTACATTTCAGCCTTTTCAATTCCAATCTTGCATTCCATTAAAGGGCAAATGAAAGGCAATTGTATTTCCTTCCTATTCCATGCATATCATATTGATTTTTAGAGCTAGAATTCACTTGCCATGTACATTCCCACGAGGAAAAGTGGATGTCGGGGGCAAGTCGGTAGGACAAAAGAGAGGTGACCCTCCCCTACCGACGAGGACCCTGAAGGGGAGCGCAACCCGGATCGAGAGGGAACTTTGCAAACCCCTCGGGTCTCGGATCCCATGCATTTTCAAGTTTAGGTGCAGGTACAAATGTCAAAGGCACTTGAAATCAGCCTACAGCATGAGTTTATGGGCAGTGAGTTCTTGAGATATTGGCAAATGTATGGTACTCATGAATGTAGGGCAAATGTATGAAGACATATGGCTACAGTAAAATGTATGCATCCTATGGTAAAGACACTATGGTTCAGCATTAAAGTTTGGGACAGAGTATGTATGCATACCCTCATTAAAGATTGCAGTCTACATTGAGTTAGACAGCCATTTTACTGGTTACGGAGGTCATTTTCAGTATGGGCAAATGTATGAGACTCTCCTACAGGGTTATGAAGTTGGTACATGCTTGGTATTGATGGTACAAGCCATTAATTGACTAGAACAGGGTATTCATTGCCTGCAGGAACTTTCAGACAGTAACAGAAAATCCCTTATAGAAATTTCTATACTCATCCATTTTTTGCACTTGATAGATCGTTGGATAGAGGGCTCTTCAAGCTTCGAACAGAGCCAAAGACCTCGTAATTTGGAGCTCTAGAAGTGAAGATAATCAAGTTTTTCTACTGCAGGAAATTCAGGACAGAAATCAACCCATGGCTAGGAATAAGAAGAGAGACCCTGTTTTGGATACTATCAATGAAGAATTGAAGGAATATCAACAGGAAAGGGGTGAACATCAACAGGAAAGGGGTGAACATGACACTTCTCAAGATGCCATTTACCGAATGCATTATGAGAACGAAGAGGTCGATGCAAGTTCCACCACTCCCCTACCAATCAACCCATAGATATGTCTCATATCTCAATGAATTCAAATAGTTTTCAACAATTGTCAAATGGCATAAAGGATATGAAATCAGGTTTTGAGGGTATGAGGTTGGGTATTGACAAGCTTGTAGCACTTCTTGGTGAGAAAATGTTGCCTACAGCTGGTCTTAATGTCCCATATCCTCATAGGGCTGAAGAACCACCTAAACCACCTACTCCTAAGGTGGTAGGTCAATTTGAAGTTGGAGAGTCATCTAAAGCTAAGGATTTTGTTCAGCCCACTTCACTTCAGCCACAATTCCATCAACAAAAGGGTCATTTACAGCCACATGGGCAAGATCCTCAAGAGAGAGTGCAAACAAACTCAAAGCATGATGAAGACATCCATGGGTGCAACTCTTTCTACAAGCAATTTTACCCTCAAGCAAATATTGGTGGCTATGAGCAAGGGCATGTTAATTCAGCCCCAAACTCTTATGGGCAGCCACATGGACATGTGAATTCAGCCCCAAATGCTTATGGACAGCCACAACATAATTTCTCTACTCAAGTGCAGCCCAATAAGCGAAGTCCCATGTCAAATCATGGTTGGAATCAGCAAAATAATGGGCAGCAACCACCTTTCAACTCACCTGTGCATGGACAACCTCAAGGGTACCATGGACAACCTCCCAATGTGAGCAACACATACTTTCAGCCTCCAGGACATTATTTCTAGCCACAAAGTCATGGTATGCATTATGGACAGCAAACTCCTTATGCACAAGGGCAGGGAAATAATGAATATCCTAGGCAAGGATCTTTTGGCAATTCTTTTGGGCCACAACACCATAGTGGGCAGCAGCACCATAATGGACAACCTCCTCAATACGAGAGAGAGTACAAGGAGAAAATAGTTATCTCAAACTTCAAGGGAGAGAACCCTTCACCCACGGAGTTGGAGGAGTGGTTTGACAAGTTAGAGATGTATTTTTCCCTTTACCCAAGGCCCGAGAATGCCAAAGTAAAATTTGCAGCCCTTCATCTAGAAGGCTATGCTCACACTTGGTGGAGATATATGGCGAGGATGGGACATGACTTCTTGTCTTGGGATGCATTGAGAAATGCTATGATTGAAGTCTTTGTTTCCCCTATTGAAAAAGACCGGTTAGAGAAGAAGTGGTATGCACTTGAGCAACGTGGTCTCTCGGTTAGAGAGTACTCAAATCAGTTTTTGAACCTTTCGATGTATGTTCATGGGGTCTCCGATAGTGCCAAGTTGAATAAATACATATTTGGTTTGGAACCTATTCTTTCTTCCGAAGTTGGAGCCATGAATCCTACATCCCTACAAGCTGCCATTCAATTGGCTGAACGTTATGGGCAGAAATACAAGGGTTTTCAGCCAAAAACAGGGCATTCTTTTCAGCCTACGCAATTCCCAAGGACATTAGGCCAATATGGGCATGCTAAAATTGGTTTTTAGCATATTGGGAAGCCATCAAATACTTTCAACAATACCTAGATCAAGATACCCACTTTTCCTATTGTTTTTGGGTCAAAACAAAGCAGTAATTTCAGACCTAATGCTGAAAATAGATTTGATGGAAAGAGAACTGATATAAGTGCCAAAACTTCAGCCCCTACTCAAGGCAAACATGTATCGAATGACAAGCTCAAAGATATGTATGCTAAAGGACTATGCTTCAAATGTGGAGAGAAATGGTCACCCGATCATAAGTCTAAATGCAAGGCCAAAAATATGAAGATTAGCATGATCATCGAGGATGATTCCGATGTTGAATCTATTGAAGGAAGCTTGGCTCAGCTTGATGTCACATCAACTCAAGAAGAGGCGCATGAAAATGAAGAGAATGTCCATGATGAGTTCTATGATCCGATGGATGGGTTTCCTTTTGACCCGGGCGGTCATTATTTGGATGATTCATGGACTGATTTACATCCATCGCAATGTGCCATATCAAGTGATGCATGGAGTGGTTCAAGAGGGGATAATATCCTACGCCTTAAAGGTTAAATCAAGGGAAGGACCGCTCATATACTCATTGATACGGGAAGTACACATAGCTTCATTAATGCTAAGTCACTCAATGGGCTGAAATTGAATACGCATGAAATGCCTACATCACTCAAAATCCAAGTGGCAAATGGAAATTTTGAGAAGAGCAATCAATGCTGTCCAAATGTACCTATCACCCTTTCCCCATTGTGCACTACATCGGTGAGCCTAATTGCATTAGAAATGGGTCCCATTGATATAATACTTGGCTGCAATTGGCTGAAATCTTTGGGCAGATTTACCATGGATCTCAACAACATGGAAATGGGGTTTAAATGGTGTGGACAACAAGTAACACTACATGGAGTTGAAAAGAAAAGAATGGAGATGATCAACCCCAAGAAGGTTAAGAAAGAGATAAATGCAAAGGCATGTATGTTCACCATTCTTCTTTCCAAGATTGAAGAGGATCAGCCCTTTTCTCCTACCAACAATATGGACCCATGACTTTGTAAATTGCTGAAAGAATATGATGATATTTTTCAGCCACCTACCTCTCTTCCTCCCAAAATAGAAGTGGATCATCCCATTGACTTGCTGCCCAATACAAAGCCCATCAACAAACCACCATATCGCCTCTCCAAAGTGGAAAGAGAAGAGGTAGAACGCCAAGTCAAAGAGCTTTTGGAAATGGGTCTCATTAAGGCAAGCCAATCACCTTTTGCTTCTCCAGTCCTTCTTGTGAAGAAGAAAGATGGCTCCTTTCGAATGTGGATTGATTACCGCGATCTCAACAAGGACACTATCAAGAATAGGTATCCAATACCTAGAATAGATGATCTCTTAGATGAATTGAAGGATGCCAAGGTGTTCTCCAAAATTGACTTGAGATCGGGATATCATCAAATACGCATGAAGGAAGGGGATGAATTTAAAACAGCCTTCAGGATGGAGAGGGGTCTTTACCAGTTTATGGTTATGCCTTTTGGGTTATCAAATGCTCCAGCCACATTCCAGTCTCTCATGAATAAGATACTTCAGCCATTGCTCTTTAAAACAGTTTTGGTATTCTTTGATGACATTTTGATCTATAGCAAGAATAAAGAAGACCATTTGCAGCATGTAAAAGAAGTCTTTGACATATTGAGGATACACAAACTGTTTGCCAAGGCCACTAAATGCTCTTTTATGACAAAGGAAGTTGAGTACTTGGGTCATATAGTGGGAGAAGATGGAATCAAAGTGGATCCTAAGAAGGTTCAGTGTGTCAAAGAATGGCCTACGCCAACCAATGCCACTTCATTAAGAGGCTTCCTTGGTTTGTCATCCTTTTACCGAAGGTTTATGAAGAACTATGCTCATGTTGCAGCTCCTCTTACCGATCGGCTGAAAAAGGAGGCCTTCTTCTGGGATGAGATCGCTGACAAGAGCTTTAATGAGCTGAAGCAATTGCTTGTTTCAGCACCCATACTAGTTTGCCCTGACTTCTCCAAGACTTTTACCATTTATGCAGATGCCAGTGGTAGAGGTTTGGGGGCAGTTTTGGTACAGGAGCATGGTGTCATTGCATTTGAGAGCAGAAAATTTGATGACAAAGAGAGAGAGATGCATGTTTATGAGTAGGAGATACTTGCTATCTTACATGCAATCAAGAAATGGCACCACTACCTCTATGGGACACACTTCAAAGTCAAAAGCGATCATAGGGTCTTGAGATATTTTCTCTTGTAGCCCAATCTTTCTCCCAAGCAAAAGAGATGGTTGGCCACTTTGCAATCATATGATTTTGAAATATCATACATGGCTGGCAAGGATAATCTGGTGGCTGATGTGTTATCAAGAATGTGGGCATGCAGTCTATCTACTGTGTCTACCATCTATAAGGATTGGATTGAAGACATTCAAGAGGAATATGTGCTTGATGAGCATGCTGCCCATATTTTACAGAAATTACAGCAAGGGTGTGATGCTGAATTTCCTAAGTTTAAAGTGCATAATGGCCTCTTATGGTTTAAGGGTAAAGTGTACTTGATTCCCAGCAGTAAATTCAAGCTGAAGGTGCTTCAAGAGATGCATTCATCGCCAATGGCTGGTCACTTGGGCCTTTTCAAGACGTTTGATAGAGTTCATCAAATCTTCTATTGGAAAGGTCTATGGAAAGATGTTAAAGAGTATGTATCTCAGTGCTTGGAGTGTCAACAAAATAAGGATTCCACTCTATTACCAGCCGGCTTACTTCAGCCTTTACCCATACCTACGGGCAAATGGACAAATATTTCCATGGATTTCATAACGGGATTGCCTACTACCAGTCATGGATGGAATAGTATCTATGTGGTAGTTGATAGATTGACCAAATCAGCCCACTTTATCCCAACTAAAGTCCAATTTTCAGCAAGGCAAGTCGCCGAGCAATTTATGGAAGGTGTGTTCAAACTACATGGTATGCCTATGAGAATAGTATCAGAACATGATTCGAAGTTTATGGGCAACTTCTGGAAAAGTCTATTCTCATCTATGGGTACTTTCCTCACTCCTAGCACGGCCTATCACCCTCAGATTGATGGGCAAACGGAGAGAGTCAATCATTGGGTGGAAGTGTACCTTAGGCATTATTGTCATGACACACAAGCTTCATGGGATCGTTGGATCCGCCTTGCTGAATTTTGCTATAATAACACGCACCACATGAGCATTGGGATGCCTCCGTTTGAAGCTCTTTATGGGTATAAAGTCCAACTTCCATCAGTTTTATTCCATGAAGATATCAACCCACAAGCAAAGGAAGAGTTGGAAAGAATGGAGTTGCTCATGAGGCAATGCAAGGACGGCATAAGGAAAGCACAAGAGGTAATGAAGGTCTATGCATATGAGAAAAGAAGACATTTAGATTTCAAGGTTGGAGATTGGGTATTTCTCAAAGTGCCCAAGACGCATTATGCTTCATTAAAGGGTGGGAACAATAAGCTTGCTCATAGGTTTTATGGGCCATACTTGATCTTGGACAAAACTGGAGAGCTTGCTTACAAACTTCAACTACCATCTTCTACTAGAATACATGATGTGTTCTATGTCTCACAGCTGAAGAAGTATGTTGGGCCCGATGTACAAGTATTGGAAGAGTTACCACCATTGGATGAGGCAGGACTGATCATATATGAACCTGAAAGCATTATTGGAAAGAGAGAGAAAGTTCTCAGAAATCGTACTCTCATTGAGTATCTCATTAAGTGGAAGAATTTGCCCATTGAAGAGTCTTCTTGGCAACCATCCACTTATGTCAGTAACTTTCCTTGGTTATTACAGTATGATATATGATGCAGTATGCAGTGACTATGCAGAGACAGCTTGCTGTATGAAATTCCTGTAGACAATAAAACTGTCTTGACTTCATTAGAATTTGATTTTGATGTTATGGGGTGATGCTTGGGAGTGTATACTTCGTTTCTACACCTCATTTGGACCAATATATCAGAAGTTATGGCAGTTTTAGTGAATCAGCCCTGTTTGGACAGCAGCCAGTTTTCTCACAGTTTGGCATGCAAAAAGGTCTTCTTTTCATGGACAGTGCTTTCTTATCACTTGGAAGATGAATGGGCATGATTACTATCATCCTTGACTTGGATTTAGTCCATTACTTCTTGGTTTTGAGGACAAAACCATCTTCAGGAGGGGATGGTTTGTCATGAAGGAAAAATACAACATTAATATTTGCACCTTGGATTAATTCCAGCCTTTGTAAATTCAGCACTAGCCTATGTGTACATGTGTGAACAGCCCTTAAGTTTGGAAAGAGGGTTAGAATAAAAGGGACTAGAGGCCAAAGGCAAGACATCTTTTGATCATTCAATAATCTTGGCTTTTCCATCTTCTTGAAGTTAGCTTCTTCTTAGCCTATGAAGCACTCAGCCATGGCCGTCATGTATTCTTGAATCCCCAACCATTAATACATGATGAGGATGTCTTGGTGCAATAGACTTGTTAATTCTTTGTTGTTGCTTAGTTAATTTTCAATTTCAGTTAGATTTCATTCCATGGTTGATTGCTTTCTTACATCTATGTTTTGCTCAAAATCAATTGTTGTAAGTAGAAGATATTAAAGAGATAAAATAAATTATCAAGACACTAATTTCTCTTAGTGTAAAGCTCCAATACAGATAAAAATTTACTAGATTAGAGAAGAGAGAGAAAGGAGTCTATTGCTAAATTTTGAAGTCAAATTAAGATTGTCAAAACTAAGGTTATGAGAAGAAAAATGAGCAAAATTGAAGAAATTTGTATAAGGATAGAGATACTCAAAATCTATGCACTATTCATTTTTCCCTTTTAAAAATCACCCACTATCCTTTTCTTTAATAAAAACCCAAGATTTGAAGAGAGAATCCTTCATTGATGCCAATATCTTACTTTTGATTGGAATACAAAATATCTACCTTTTAAACTATAATATTTTTAAGGGCCTATTTTTTCCACACACACACACACACACACACACACACACAGAGAGAGAGAGAGAGAGAGAGAGAGAGAGAGAGAGAGAGAGAGAGAGAGAGAGAGAGAGAGAGAGAGAGAGAGATGAGGGAGAGAAAGAAAAGAATATGAAATGATACCACATAAAGTCAAAGAAGTCGAGATATCTTACATATACGTAAACTACATCCTCAAATTGTTTACACTTCTCGTTCACTTCACCCTAACAATATCATGGTACCTTGGAAACATGTGGATGTTGTTAGACCTTCCTCAGCCTAGCAAATGAGTCGAAGTAATCAAACACAAGAAGCCTAGCAAATGAGTCGAAGTAATCAAGCACAAGAAGCCTAGGTCATTGTGTGAATTCACACTTTGAGAATTATTTGAATTTAGAGGATTATTGAATATTAAAAGGACAAATGGGTAAAACTAATTTCAAAGTATTGAATTAGGAGTGATTTTAGGAGAGAATCTGAATAAAGATTATTGGTGGAAAATTATTATTAACACAAAAATTTAAAATTAGAAGTTATGGATAATTCTTGGAAGAAAAAAATTTAATGAAATTTGTATAACTAAGATTCGAAATTTAAGATAATTTGGGGCAAAGTTCAAGATAGATAATAATGCAATTTTTGATTTAGCCATTAAAATGGGAAAGTAGAATTAACCTAAAAAGAAAACTCTAACAACCAAGGGAAGACGAAAAAAATTAGGATAATCAGATGCTTGAAAATAGGGCAATGACTTGATTATTAGAAAGGAAACCCCTTCCCCTCCTCCCCCCTTTCAAATTCTTAAACTAGATATTGTGTGTTCATTTGTTAGTTAAAACCAATTCTTGGAAGTTAAGTTGCATTGTGTGAAAATTAAGTATATTAAGTAGCACTGATATACTATCATTTTTTTAAAAATGATTTCTAATTTAGCATTATCCCTTATTCCAAGGAAGGATTAATTTCTAATTAAGTCCATGCTTTTAGTTACTATGTTCAAGAGTAATATGCGATGCACCTCCCCAAGGGCCTCGTGACAGCTCTATCACTGCAAGCAAATAAAAGATTGCCTAAACCAATTGACCAATGCCTAGGTAGAGGTCTTGTAGTGAAAGATTGCCCCTTAAGGTAGAGCAAACCAATGGGGCTTTGATCAGTATATAGGGAATTCTCACTTCCATACCCATGATAGGGAAGAAATCCACTTTGAACCAAATGCAGTGGGTATTGGAAGGCCCAAGCTAGATAAGGATAGGATGGTTACCCTTAAACACAAAACTTGTTTGAAAAAGATTGTTTGACTTGTCTTTGTGTAAGTGCTCCTAACAATACATGTAATAAATCCCATTTTCATGAATAATTAAGGAAGTTGTTTGTAAGTGCATCACTACATATATAAATTTTCTTGTTTAGAAAACTAAAGATGATTGAATGTGGGGAAAGTGGATGAGGACCTCTCCCAATGGGAGTGGTGTATGGTTGGGTGTACCCAATTAGTTGAGTGCTTTCATAAAGAAATTCATAAGAATGATAAAATCATTTGACTACCTAAGTTCAAATCTTAGAACCTAATTAGTACCCCTAGAGTGAGTTATGTCAAGGCAGAGGACTTGATGCTCAACTCCCCCCTTGTCTCTCACTCTCTTTGAACCAAGCACTAGTTTACTCTTTATGTTGACCTCCAACAAGGTCAAGTGTGAGAATATATTCAAACAAACAGAGTGCAGTCTGCAGAGCTGATGTAGTGCTCGTCTCAGTTTTATGCATGTGAAAATACTCAATGTCATTTCTTTAGTATCATGCTTAAGGATGTTAGAAATCAATATGGTTCTTGATGTAATGAAGATTTCTGGTTCTTCAATCATATAGTTACAAGATGTTGCCAAAGTGGATGGGCCAGGAGCTCATAAAGCTTTAGTGCAGTGGTGCAATATATGGCTAATGAGGTACATACTAGTATATACTAGCCACAAAGTATATGCTCGAGCTATTCAGCAAATACCTTAAGCTTGGTTCTCACAAGCAAGGGTGGATATCCTTACCCAAGTGCGTGGGTTGTTAGTTAACCTTGATAGGAAATATTGTGATGATGTATGCAAGGTCTTTAAGGGGCCAAATCTTCAACTAGTTGTAGTTAGCACGAGTATGGAATTTACATGTGTTGGCTCAAGATGGTAATTATTGAAATGTCTCTAAGGTATTTTGATTTAGTTCAATTCACTTTAATTTCTTCCTCTCACCATACATTGAATTGAATAAATAAAACATTCTTTTGAAGTCCTCATAATTACTTGTGTCAGCATATCTTTCGAATATAATAGTGGTGCTAATAAAATGGAGCAAGTTATAATTGTACCAATTCACCCCAAATAAAAATTTACAATTGACTATAGATCTAGCTACCATTAAATGAATCCAAATAGTAGCACATTAAAATTCATAAGGATATATGAAGGACAAAAGGGGATTATCAAAAGTATTGGTTTTTAGAGGGAGAATTACCATTGTGTCAATATAACAAATGCATGAATATTTACCTTGTAATTTTTTTGACTTTAAAAATCTATAAAAAATTGTGAATGAATCCACAGTTCATTATATAAAATTGGATTTAAGATGAAACTTTGAGTCAAAGCTTGAACAATTGGTTTTCTATTATTGATGCCTCAAAGTCCAAGCAAATGGCAGCTAAATGGAGAGGGATGTTCTTTGTGCCTACTTTTCAACATGTCATATTGTTCTTAAAAAAGTGTAGCATAATACAACTTTTAGTGAAATTGAGAAAGTTAGAAGTGCACTATTGTATAAAACAAGGATTGCAGTTCACATAGTAAACTTAGATGGAAGGACACTATATATTCTTATTTTCAACATTGGTAAACACTTTTTATCATAGAGACATTGATCAATCTATAGAGCTAGGGTTCTTTGTGAGAATTGGCTAGTCAACATGTTTTGCTATCTTGATAACTAACACATTAACCCTTTGTCACCACCATGGAAGCCACAAGCATAATCACACCTTAATTATATGAGTTGTATATTATTCTAGCATATGTAACCTAAAAGTAGTAATGAAAGTGCTATGATAAGTTGATAATTGCAAGCATGTGACATTGTGAGTGTTTAGGCTCACTTACATGACAATCTCATTTACCAAAGCATTTTTGCTTTTGATTGTTGTCCAAAAGACTGTGAACCATTAGAGGGAGCACATTCAATGCTACTTCCAATTTATAGTTGGCAAAACAAGTTATAGTTGACTATATAAGGAAAATATCACACCTCATTCTATATTGTTTTACATTAAGAAACCTCTTCTTGAGAGATCAAAGGTATGCTTCACTTCCTATGATTTTAAAATCCATAACTTACACAATTTTGTTTTATTTGTCTAGAGCTTGTGATTTCTTTATGTTTAGGGTTTCTATTTGTGTTTTCTATTTAGGATTCATATGAGCAACCTGAAAATTTTCTTAACACATTTAAAAAGGGGTAACATATTAATAGTTTATGGTGGAAAGCTAGTCAATGCTAGTGGGTGTGAAGGTAAATGTCATTAGTTATTGAACGTTCTTGCTTCAACTAGATGTATTGAGTTGATTCTTATAAAAGGACCTTGTGCATAATTAAGGTGTATTGAGCACACTATCACACAACTTCCCATAAAAGAACTTAGCTAGCTATATTAAGCACACTGCCACATCTTTTGCTTTATCCCTTCTATCTATTAGCTAGCATTGTGTGGCACCATTGGATGCCATTGCTCATCAACTACCTGTTATATCTATTCCTCAAATAATCCAAGAGTGAATGTGATATTTTCCTAAATAGTTGACTACACTAAAATAATCCTAACAACAATGCTATAGCATATAAGATTGTCATCTACAAGCTTGAATACTTAGCATGTCACATGCATGCAATTACCAACTCTCTAGTTTCTAAAAAACGTTAGCCATATGTCATGCATATCAACCATCATATTTTTTGTCTAATAGAGCCACTTGACTCAAAACACATCAATCCAGCACATTATTTGTCTATCAAAGTAGCATGAGTCAAAGAGCATAGATAAGAAAAAAATCATTCATTATAATGCAAATCATTCATTGATAGAGCTTGGATTTAGAAAATAAAACATAACGAAAGCTTGCCTTTAAGCCTTATGATGCATTGTTGACAAAGATTGCAATGTGATCAAGCCTTGAAGGCTACCTTTCTTATTAAAAATTTGGCCTACTAGGTTAACTATTTGCACAATTTTTGTCTATTGTGTTATTTGATTGGAATACATGATCGTAGAGAAATATAATTAAGTGGAGTATATGGTCGTTGTGAAGAGAATCCTTGAGTATCTATGCTTTTTTTTCCAAGTGGGGGATTGGCCATGGCTATAAAGAGTCATCCATAACTTGGTTTCAATTATGCATATTGGTCATGGGTCTAGAATACAAAGCATTGCTACTATGTTTATGGTACTTTTACTATAGCTTACTTCTAGGTTCAAGATTTTCATTGGTTTCAAGGTTTTTGTTCTTTCTTTGTTGTTCAAAGGCGTGTGTACCTAATAAACTTTTTTTGGCTATTTGCTAGTTGTGAAGAGTTTTCATTTCTTTCTAATTGCTTTTTTCTTTTTTTGTGATGACAAACTTGTTTCGTGGTATTTTCACCCATTGTGTAGAGCTAGAAAGTTAAATTTATAGATTTAAACAATGGTTTTTCACAAAGTCAAAAATGCAATCTAACTATACTTACTTTGCCTTGCTACACCATTTAAAGGATCTTAGATGTTGCTTGTGATGCGCATACTATGAAGCCTTCCTACATCATACAATCGTTGCTTACGATATGCATATTGTGTAGAGGCAATTGGCAATTCCGTGTAGGTATTTGCTCTCATCGTCTTTGCCTCTTCAAGTCACTCAACTTGTTCACTTATTTACCTCGTTCAATTATCATCAAGTTAAGTGCCATAGCAATCATCCTTCCTTGTAATCACCATGATATGTGTTGCATGTAAGGTTTGTCAACCCATCATCCAACTTGCCTTAGAAAACAATAACAAGAAAATCTTGCATTTGGCCATGATCCTTGTATTCACCAATGGAGCTTGGACTTGGAAAATAAACATAATAAAATTTTTCCTTCAATCCTCATCATGCCTTGTTGTGATAAATATTTCCATGACTATCTAGCCCTCAAGACTCTCTTTTATTAAAACATTGGCCTATTAGGTCAACTAGTCCAAATTATTTTGTCCTACTGTTTAACTAGTTGGAATGCATGGTCCTAGAGAGGTATGACTTGTTGGAAAAGATGGTTGTGGAGGGTTATAGTTGAAAATATATGTCTTGTTGAAAATTTTTCTCTTTGTTTATTGAAAATGAATTTTGAAATTTTAAGAAATTCCTCTTTAAAAGTTAAGAAAGAATATTATGCAAAAGTAGTTGGCAATGCCTTATAGATATCTGCTATCATATTCTTTGTATCATCAAGTTATTCAACTATTGTTCATGCTCTCATCTTCTTTGCCTCATCAAGTCACTCAATTTTTCCATCATATTTACCTTGTCAAGTTAGTTACTCTTCTTTGTAATTGCCATGATATGTCATGCATGTCATGTTCATCAATCTTCATATTATTTATTAGCTAATGATGCCATGAGGCATACACGGTGGATTCCGTGAGGTTTTTATTCCATGGTGGATTTTGTGAGGTTTTACGGTGGACATATTTATTTGTCGAGGTTTGTACACAAGGTGGATTCCTTGTTTGAGAAGTTGAGGAGGACATTTGTCTTTTTCGGATGTCAGATTAATTTAATGTGCATGTGGGTGATTCCACAACGGGTGATCCTACAAAATACATATCAAATTTATGGACGTTTATGAGTTTAGAGTGCGCACTCGAATTAAATTAAGGTTAAGACAGAGTTCCAACCTATTTAATTATTTGTAGAGCTGAAGATTGCTATGTATTCACTTTTGTTGGGTTTTATCTTATTATTTTCTAACAATTGTGAATGCTTCAGTTAATGTGTAGAGCAGGCGGCAATGGGGTTGGGTAACACCAGGGCAATGGCGTGAATTCAAAATGCCTAGAAGATTTACTATTTTTGATGGGCGCACACCTTATCACTAAAGGCGTGGCACCAATTATTATCTAGGCATGCTTATTTATTAAAGCACTTGACAAAACATTTATTATTTTGTATGCGCATAGGCTCTCAGTTTAATATTTCATTATTTGGCATTGTATTTGAGCACAACCCAACTTTTGGGACACCCAAACACTTTACTCTTTATTTGGGAAAAAGCAAACACAAAAGCCAAAAGCATGCTAATTGTAAAGTGGGCTATTTTTTAGCTTGGAGATAAATAAATCTATAAATACATGGCTTATGAAGTGCTCACACAAGCGTGGAGAGAGATTGCACCCTATTGGTATTTTTGTCTCTTGTCGTGCAAACTCTCTTTTTGCTTTTATGAAGGTTTTGTAGAGTTCTTTATTCTTGGGGACCTTCCGGTATAGAGCTTTCAATCGCTTACCATCTCACGCGAAGGCAAAGCTCTTGGAACAAATAGGCTCTACAGGCTGTCTCGTGATGAACCGACAATACAAGCGTATTCCTGGTGGTTAAGAACCCCTTGATGTACCCTCAGATTACAAAGGACCTCTCCCGGGAGGCGGAGGACCATCTTTGAAGCTCCTTTGCAAGTTGCTTTGTTGGCAGAGAAACAGATAAGAAATTTCATTAAGTTTGGAGTTTATAAGCTTAAAAAGCCTAAGAAAGGCTTAAGCCTCCAAAATTCAACGAGTTGCGGCGGAAGAACGCCGCCGATTTTGTCGTGAAGATGCCATCGTCCTACCACAAATTCTCCAAATTATTAAGCTTTTTAAAAATGCTTAAAGTTCTAAAGCTTAACTAAGGCTTCAAATTCAATTACTAATCTCCTCCATAGCGGGTGTTCACACTATGGTACTCCCAAACCAATTTCGAAACTCCAGTAAGCCTCTATTCCCACCTACAACTTGGCAGAGCTAATTCACAGCAACAAGCAGGCTGTCACGCACAGTCTATGCGGAAGACTATTTCGCTTGGAAGAAGATCGTAAAAGTAGTTATTTTTTTTAAAAGCAAGCCTTGTAAACCCAAATTTGAGCTACGCTCATCCTTCTAACAAGATTTCGAGTGTGTGAGGTTGGCTGAAAATTTTGCAAGATGTCCGATCATCACATGGATGATTTAATGGGCGAAGGTGATTTGCCAGAGCCGACTATGGAGCAAAAATTGGATTTAATCATGATGCAACATCAGAATTTGCAAGCACAATTGACTACACTTCAACAATCCACTATCGATCAAGATGGAGCACAACCTGAAGATGTTATTTGACAAATGATTGATGCGACACTTGATGCACAAGCTCTTAGAAAAGAAGCCAAGATAAGTAAAAGAAATTTCAAATTTTGTACTTTTAATGGGCAACGTGATGGCAAAATTGTTCTTGCTTTCATTAGTTAGTTTGACTATTATTTTCATGAAGAGAAATATGTTGAAAAAGATAAACTTAAATGTGTTACTAACCATTTAGCAGACAAAGCATCATTATGATGGACTGTTGTCCACAAGAGCGTTGATTGTCCCTCTACTTGGGAAGTCTTTCAAAAGAAATTTTTGCAGAATTTCCTTCCACCTCAATTCCATGAAAAAGCTATCAAACAGTGGGATCTCCTGTAACAAAGAGATCATGAATCCATTCCGCAATACACTAAGCGTTTCTAGAGTGCCTTACTTCAACTTCAAATGCTTGAAGATATTCCTGAAGCGATCCACAAGCGCAAGTATATGTATGGTTTGCTTGGTCACTTCTATGCAGAAGTGAATATGTTCAAGCCAAAGACTTTGGAGGATGCGATTTCTTTAGTGCATGATGCGGAAGATAAAATTTGTGGACGAGAAAAGCGGCTGCAACAATTTCGATTTAACGATAACTTTGGTACAAAGCAATTCAATTCTAACTTCCGAAGATTCAATCAAAATTGATTTGTTCCTTCTTCTTTCCGTAAACCTTGGACTCGACCTTCTGCTTTACCAACAACTGCTAATTCAAACCCTAAGCCTTCTCTCCAGCCGAATCCCAATATACCCAAACTTCCAGCCCTTACCAATAATGTCTCCAAAGCAAAACCTATGGTTTGCTACAAGTGTCATCAACCTGGATACTTAGCAATAAACTGTCAATCCAAGAAGCAAGATGTTCAAATCAATCACTTGGGAGCAACTGAAGACGAAGACCATAACAATATGCCAAACTTCACTGAAGATGATGATGATATCAATGATGCTTCAAGTATGCCAAATCCTCATTCGTTATTAATAGTGAAATGTTTTGTGCATGGTCAAGAAAAGATTGTTTTACATGATGATGGAAGCACACATGATTTTATTTCCGCAAAGTTGGTAAAAGAATTGAATTTACCTACTGTTCCAACTCATTATCGCATAAAGGTTACATTCTTAGGCGCTAGATATAATGGTACACAAGAAGTTCATGATTTAGAAATTAAAATTGGTGATTATGTTGAGCGCATAAATTTCTTGGTTGTACCTTTGCAAGCTAGTGATATTATTTTAAGAATGCCTTGGCATCACAAATATAACCCTGACATAGATTATTCTACACATACCATGAAAATTCATTTTAAAGGGAACCAAATCACATTACATGGATTACACACCTTTGATCATTGTCCACTGCTTAGTCATACACAAGCTAAACGTGCATTGAGAAAAGGTAGTAAATCATACTTAATATGGGTGAATAAAATTGAAGCAAAGGAAAATTAGATGCATCCTAGGCATCCACAATTTCTTTCACAATTTAAAGATTATTTTGCTATTGATTTACCACCAGGTTTACCACCTACACATCCTAAAGACCATAAAATAGATTTAATCCCAAGTTCTCAACCACCATGTAAAGCACCTTATAGATACAATTTGATTGAACAAAAAGAAATCCAAACACAAGTTGAAGAATTGTTGGGTATGATGCCATGAGGCATATTCCATAGTGGATTTCATGAGGTTTTTATTCTATGGTGGATTCCGTGAGTTTTTTCGATGGATTTTGTAAAACTATATTTATTTTTTGGGGCTCGTACATAAGGTGGATTCATTGTGCGAGAAGTTGATAGGGACGCCTATCCTTTTTGGGCATCAGATTAATTTAATGTACACGTGGGTGATTCCACAAAATACATATCAAATTAATGGATGTTTATGAGTTTAGAGTGTGCACTCGAATTAAATTAAGGTTAGGATAGAGTTCCAAATTGTTTAATCATTTGTAGCTAAAGGGTATTCACTTTTTTTGGGTTTTATCTTTTTATTTTCTAATAATTGTGAATGCTTCAGTTGATGTGTAGAGCAGGTGGCGATGGCGTTGGGTAGCACGGGGTGATGGAGTGAATTCAAAATGCTTAGAAAATTTACTATTTTTGATGGGCGTGCACCTTATCACTAAAGGTGTGACGCCAATATTTATTTAGGTGCACTTATTTATTAAAGCGCTTGACAAAACATTTATTATTTTGTATGCGCATAGGCACCCAGTTTAATATTTCATTATTTGACATTGTATTTGGGCACATCCCGACTTTTGGAATGCCCAAATGCTTTACTCTTTATTTGGGCAAATGCAAACACAAAAGCCAAAAGCATGCTAATTGTAAAGTGGGCTATTTTTGAGCTTGGAGATAAATAAATCTATAAACACATGCCTTGTGAAGCGCTCACACAAGGCGTGGGGGGAGATTGCACCCAATCGGTCTTTTTGTCTCTTGTCGTGCGAACTCTCTTTTTGCTTTTATGAAGGTTTTGTATAGTTCTTTGTTCTTGGGGACCTTCCAGCATTCTCTATGCGCACACACAACATCCGATTTGTGCACCAACTAAGGAGCTTGACTTGCAAAACATAAACAAGAAAACTTTCATTTACTTCTAATCTCTAACATGCTAATCATGTCATTAATGGAGCTTGGACTTGGAAAAAGAACATAAGAAAAGCTTACCTTTGGTCCTCATCATGCCTTATTCACAAATATTGCCATGGCTATTTGGCCTTGAAGACTACCACTTCATTAAAAAAGTTAGCCTTCTAGGTTAACTAGTTAGAGTTATTTTGGCCTATTGAGTTGTCTAATTGGAATACATGCTCCTAAAGAGATAATTAGGTTGAATATATGGTTGGTTGTAGAGAGTTATAGTTGAGGATCTATGTATTTTTCCTTTGAGTGGAGGATTGGCCATGGCTATTAAGAGTTATCAACCACTTAGTTTCAATTATGCTAAGTAATACAAAGCATTGCTACTTGATTTGTGGTATCTTTGCATAGCTTATATCTAGCTTTAAGGTTTTCATTGTTTTCAAGGTTTTTTTTCAATTATTCAAAGACTTTTGTACATGGCAAACCATTTTTTGATATTTTCTTTCTATAAAGAGTTTTGCTTTTTTCCTAACTTCTTATTGCTTCTAACATGGGATCGCATAACATCAACATGAATTTTGCTTGGAGATTTTGTTGTTTTTTTGCGATGACAAACTTGTTTGTGTTATTTTTGCATTTTGTGTAGATTTTTGTACACATGCAACTTGAGATCATTTTTTACCTTTTAAAATTCTATTTTCTCTTTTTTTCCTTTTTATTGATTACTAAATGAATTTGACAAATTTTAAAATTTCTTTTTCATAGAGATAGCCTGCAATTCCTTATTATTCTTTCATCTTCTTTGCCTCATCAAGTTGGTTAATTTGTTCACCATCTTTACCTCGTCAAGTTACTTGTCATGACTATTTTCCTTCCTTGTAGGTGTTATGTTATGTCTTGCATATCATGGTCATGAACCATCGTATTATTTTTCCGCCCAATCAGCTTTACTTAGAAAACATAGATAAGAAAATCTTGCCTTTGGCCCTAATCTTAGCTAATCTGTAACTTCCTAACCATGTCATTAATAGCAATTTGAAATGGTCCCCAACAAGAAAAAGCCAATGTTCTTTTGCTTAAGACTATTAAATAGACTTTACGCTAAGACTTTAGTCCTTAGATTCATTGTCTTTCCTTGGATTCATCATCATTGTCTCACTTCAAAATTGATGCTTGCGCTAATGTAGGCTTCTGGAGGAGTTCAATGATTGCACTTGAGTTAACCCTTCTCTCTCTCCCCTTTGAAATGAATGATTTGCTATGCTAATGCTTCTCTTCCTCTTAGACTTTTCATGGCAATGTCTAGTTTATCATTGCCTTCAATTCACTTTTCTCACTTTGTTGACAAAAAGAATGAGGATGATGATATCGGTTCCTAGTTGCATTTGTGAGATGAGTAGAGATGATGACTTGAACAACCCAAAGAAAAAGGGTGACTCCAATTCAAAATAAAGGCTAATATAATTCTAAGGTTTATCAATTTAGGCTTGTTTCTCTTTTTATCCCCCTTCATAAGTATGGATTTCATGACATGCCTTAATTTGACAAAGATTGCCATGATTATCTAGCCTAAGAGTAACTCTTTTATAAAGCAAGTTATCCTACTAGGTTAACTAGGTAGATTTCTTTGGCTCTATTATATTACTTAGCTAGAATACATGGTCCTAGAATACATTAGTTGAAATACATGGTCCTAGAGTGATATAATTAGTTGGAATATATGGTTGTGGAGAGTTGTAGTTAAGGATCTTTTCTTTTTTCCCCAAGTGGGCAATTGGTCATTTCTATATATATGCTTGTGGAGAGCTACAGTTGAGGATCTATATCTTGTTTTACCCAAAGTGGACAACTGGACATGGCTATAAAGAGGAATCCATAACTTCATTTCAATTATATATACAGGTCATGGTTGTAGAATAGTTCGTCGCTATCATTAGCAACCGTTGAGACCCTACGAACTGCTTATCAAGTCAAGCATTTTAAGTGATTGTCAATGGCTACCTCTCACATAGCCATGCATGCTCTCACATAAAGATGTAATGAGCTTACCATTGAATATGATCATTTCAAGCAAGTGGAAATGGCTACCTCTCACATAGCCATGCATGCTCTCACGTAAGGATGTAGTGAGCTTACCGTTGAATCCAATTATTATAGTCCTCTTCGTTGAATCCTTCGATGGCTCTAGGATTCAAGGCATAGCTCAAGCAAGCTCCATCTCCATGCTCTAATCTCCAACCTTTATAGCCACACCCACGAGAAAAGAGAAAAGAAGGAGACAAAGAAAAGAGGAGAAGAAGAGCTTCTCCATGGTTCCTCACTCTCACACACTCACACTCTCCCTCTCACACTCCCTCTCTCATGCACAAGAAGGAAGTAAGCAAAAACAATAAGAGAGCTAGTTTGCGCACATACCAAGAATGAGCTTATCCATTCACTTTTTGGCTTTATACATGCCCTTCTGCCCTTGGGCATGCAACCCATTTCCATGACCGGCCATCTGCCGAGATCTCCATCCTTTTTTCCACTCTTTTTCCTATTATCATAGCTCCT
This sequence comes from Lygodium microphyllum, assembly GCF_053477565.2. Lineage (NCBI taxonomy): Eukaryota > Viridiplantae > Streptophyta > Polypodiopsida > Schizaeales > Lygodiaceae > Lygodium > Lygodium microphyllum. The sequence goes on from NC_141158.1 coordinate 123,431,091, forward strand.
TTACATGCGCCTTTTCATGTACAACTTGCATACAAGGGAGCCTAGTGCTCTTTTACAAAGGGCTAAAATGTGCTTTATCTCTTATGTGCTTTGTTCTTGATTTTAAAATTTTTGAGGTTATGCTCCTTCTTAAGCCTTCTTTGTGACTTGTGTCGTTCTGAGGGTTAGCATTACCCCCTAGCTGAGTGCTAGTCCCATGGCACTAGATGATGTGGATTGGAGAGTTGAGGGTGGTTTGGGAAATGGTACTTGGGGCTTTTGGAAAATTGCTCATGTAAAATGAGCTTGTGACATATGATCGAAAATTGATGGTGCTAAAGATATGTTGACTGATCAAAAAGGGTCTTCAAAGTTATTGACTAGCTGCACAGATGCAAAATATACCTATAAAGGAAGAATAGGTGCAGTACATAGGGGGTATGTCTACCTTACCATGTAGTGCATTGTGCAAGTGGTGGTGGAACTGGGAGATGGGTCCAAAGCCTAAGATATTGTCCCATGCTTGAGGATCTAGTTTGTGGAAGGGGGAGGTTATGTGTATGACTCAAGGAGACAAGTCTATCACAATGTCCTACCCTTGATGTGCCCTAAGTGTATGAAGTGGGAAGGGGCTAGGGATTTAATGGTCTCTAGATGCAATGTTCATGGCACTCATTTATTACTGATGAGAAATTTTTGTTTTTCTTTTCTTTTTTTTTCTCTCTCTCTCTCTTTCCTTCTTTCTTTCTTTCTTATTCTTCTTCTTTCTTTCTTTTCGTTTTTTTTTCTTTAATAAATAAATTACAAGGGATGATACTAAGTTGCATCCCATTCTCCTACAAGGGCAAAGCCAGGTGGAGGTTTAAGTGACCTACTTAGAAAGAACCGACTTATAGCCTTTTAAGTTAACTCTCATGTTCAGAGATGTAGCGGACAAAAATGGGTGATTACACCTCGTGAATCGACTATCACTCATATCCTCTAGTACATCCATACAAAATGCTAGCAATAGGGTAGCTCTCATCATGAGTCTAGTCATAGCACAACTATCTATGCCCGCATTTATATCTAAAAAGAGGAACGATAGTCACTCTTCCTCTGCAGTGGGCATTAAGAAGGATTCTTAAGAAACATAGATAGTTATAAGTGGTGATAAATGCTAGATCTGGACATGAAGAAAACTCCTTGAGAAAGTGCACAACAAATGGGGGAATATTCTTTTTTGTAAAGCTTGTGCACTCCTCAGGGGTCACGACATTAACATTGTAAATTCGAGGGAAATCGTACCTTCCATGTACCTCCGAATCAAAATCTATTTTGTATCTCCTTGGGTAGGGTATGTAAGTCAGATTATCCCTTTCATATGGCAATGTGTTGCAAAAGCTCATCCACACACCCATATTGGCATCCCATATATTCCTTCTCCACTTTGGTTGTGATTCATAGCCCTTAGTTGTTATAGGCTCATCCATCACTTTATCTCCTCCTAGTACCTAGTGAGTTCCCTCTACCATAGCATTGGTTGCCTTTCCCTTTCCTCTATCCGCCTTTTTCCTAGCCACATTGAAACCTTGATCACCTCCTCCACTATCACCCTTGACAACAGTACTCGATAAAGTGATCGGGGGTAGGAGAAGGTGAATTCATATGGATTGCAGTAGCTTTCATATTGCTCCCATAGGGAAAATTCTTGTGCCTAGTTGAGGGATAGGTGTTCAGGAACTAAGCATTATTCTCGTTGAGGGATAGGGATTCATGCTCCTTTTGATGTTGTTAGTGTTGGCTCATGCACTTTGCCTAGTAGGCACTGCAGCCGTGCCTTCACATTACTTTCATTGACCACTACTTTTGTGGCTCCTTGTATTGGAGTGGTTATGGTAGCCATGACTGATGGTATTGCATGCATGGGGGCCTTTCCCTTACCTTATACCATGGGTCTTTGTTCAACCTTCTTTGCACTACACTTGTGAAGGCACATCTTCATGTATCGAGCTCATCATGGCTAGTTCTTGGGATTGAGAGGTTTATTCTATTGATCTTTTGATGGCAATAGCCACTTGCTCCTCCTCCTCATATCTTAGTCTTTCTTTCTCCTCCTCTTGTCTCTTTTTATGATCCTCTTCAAGTTTCCTTAACTCTTCTTTAGCCCTCTACAAGTCCCTGATTTCTTCATTGATGGTTCTAGTCTTCCTATTGGGAATCCTCAGCATATTTTTTCACCTCTCTCCCTAACTAGATGGTGCTAAGCCTTGCTTCCCTTGCTTGCTAACCATTCTATTGCTTGAGGTTCATTGTTATTGAGTTTGGCAGTCAACTTCCCTTTTCTTAGTTGCTTGCTCTGCTTGTTCTTGCTAAACTTTGTTAGCTTCTTCTTCCCTAAGGTTCCCTATAGAGAAAGAGATGGGAAGGCTCATTGGAATGGGTAAATGATGATCATGGATTGACAATTGTTCTCATGTTTCCTCCCCCTTATCTTCTCTATCCATCTCCCCCATGGCCTCTTGTATTAGGCCTTGGATGTGAGTTTTTTCCTTTCTGACTTAACCTTCATCACTCAGGATTCTTTGCCCATGGTACTTAGAGCTGATGCCACTGCCTTAGCTCAGGCTTGGATTGTTGTTTAGACATAGAAGTTCAGATTTACTTTGTTCAATGCATTAGTTGCATTGCTCTTGAGTAGTGGTACACCTATTCTATTTGAGTGCATTGTACATTTGGCTCAAGAAGAGAGCATGCACCATCTTTGCTTGCAATCTTATAGTGGGCTTGGGGATGTCAGTTAGGTTGATTCTACCATTTTTGTACACTTTTTTCTTATTCATCCCCAAAATTCCGTGCATGTCTCTCTTTGGTCTCTTTTTTGGCTTGTCCATTAACCCTAGAGCTTTCTCAACCAACTCTGGGTTGAGCACAACTTCCACACTCTTGGTCACATCCCCTTGTTCGACCATTATTGTACCACTAATCTTTCTGGCATGAAAGGATCTGAGAAATTCAGTGCACCTGTTGTGATCTATTTGTTGGCCAACCTTCTCAAGGTACTTAAGCTAGATTGCATTGCTCAACAATTTGTCTAGCTGCATCCTTAATTGCCACAAGTTCTTCAAGGTTGTGTATGATTTGGTATCGTAACTAGTTGAAAACCTACATCTCCATGGTTAAGTGATGCTTGTTCTATTCTTCCTCAATAAATGGGAGCCTTACCATTTTGATTCCTAACATAGCTTGACAACTAACAATGAGTTCTCTTTAAAGGAAAATATTTTCTTAGAAGGCAAAGTGGTTAGAATGAAGCATTATTAAATAGTGAAATGCATATGCAATGAATGAAAATTCTTCATATCAATCAATCCATACATTTCACGTTAGAATTTTGTGAATACTTTTTTACTAACTGAAAATTCAATTCATCCTTCAATAATATTTCAATTCATAGCCACATTCACTTTACTTCACCTTTCACATTTTGAACAATGATAATCCTTCCTAGGATTGGAGAATGAAGGGATAAGGGCATTTGGTATGCTCTATGCTCTAGTGTTTCAAGAGCTAGTTGTAAAAGTTTAGATTATATTCCAATGTAGCATGGTAGTCCATGTCTTGTGGGAGAATATCCATATGTGTGATATAGATCAAGACATTGGTCAAGAGGTCACATGAGTTTATTTTGCTAGCAATATGAAGTTCTTCTTCTATTAGGATCCTATCTAAGTATGGATTCAATATGACATTGTCTTCTAATGGTCTGCTTCATGTCATAGCCAATGCTCTAAACAAAGTCAGGGCCACATAAGTGGGTCATATTTGGAAGCCTTGATGGTGCATCTTTGCTATACATTGGTCATGATTAAAAAACCCTCTTATTTCCATCAAATGTAGAAAGTGTACTGTTTTTGTAGGAAATTGGATTCAGATTCAACTAGCTTTTGCAGATCATCAAGTTCATTGTGTGACATTGGAACTCTACTTTTCTTGAAGGACATGATCAACCATTGGTTTAAGGCTTATTCTCATGAGATTTCACTGGTAGTCAACTCTTTTGCAATTGTGGGATTTCTTGTGAATATGAATTCAAATTCCTCCTAAGAATAAGACAGAGAGTGTATGTCATTTGCTATTCATTCATCAAGCATGCCTAGATCTAGGCATTCATAACTTCTAACAAAGAGCATGAAAGTTGAGTCCAATCATCTAATACAGGTCACTAAGTCAACTCTTGAGTTCATGGCCATATTAGATGCCAATTTGAGAATGGATTGGTATTGATAAGATGGTTTAAGGCTATGGGTGGTTAGGATTTGATTCAACTGGATTGCTTAGTTATAGTTATCTCTGCTATGAGGTGGTCATTGGAGTGTTTGTTATTTGTCACCTATGATTGAGCTTGTGGTTTAGGGGACGTGTGGTTCTCTATTTGTGTAGTGGGTGGTGCATTGGAGGTATTAGGATGAGGCCTATCGGTAGTGAATTTGACTTTTGGGTGGTAGACCCATTGAGCATTCATGGGTTCAGCATCTTTTTTCTTGCTCTGGTTTTTACCTCCTGCTAGCTTATGGGCACGTGTATGTTGGTTGGAAGGTTGCAGTGGATGGGCAAGTGTGTCATTCATAGATTTAGGCAACCACACCAAGGTGTTGCCCTCATAGAAGCCTTGGGTGCATAATAGGGCTTTTAGTACCCATCACAATTTGGTCCTTTGCCTATTCATGTAACACTAGCTTTTTCTTTTAGGTATGGTGTATGGGATACAAGAGCTATGAGATCTTGCGGATGTGCCCTTGGTAGCCTGTGATTTATATGTGGGAATCCACTTGATTATTTGGATTGCAACTTTGGTTGGGGCCTTCTAAGTGTTGCAAGTATTTCACACTGGATGTTTGTGCACGTTCACTACCCCCTCCTTAGGGTTGACATTGGGTTTAACTACTAGTGGTGTTGTGAGCTACTTTAGCGAAGCCATGGTACCCTTGCTCAAAGTCATGACTATCCTAACACTGCCTATGGTAAGGTGGATGTGCTGAGAGTCGTAGTCAATGTTGCAATGAGTCTATTTCTTGAAAGCATGACCCAAAAGTGATTCCTTGCCAATATCTTTTTTGCTAGGTAGTACATAAAAGATGATCGAGAGGCTCTCGGTCTCAATAGAAACCATTACTTTGCACCTACCTAGTAGTTGATAGGATTGCCCCCCCAAATGGACTAAGTTTGACATTAGTCAGTTGCACTTAGGGCTAACCAATGAGGGTCCAATGATCATATATGAGGATATTATTATTAGCTCTCTCATGGATTGCTGCATTAAAGATGTGTGCCTTTTGGGTGATTACCATTAGGCACAAGTAGGTTGATGCTACTATTTCTTCGTCCTCATCCTCTATACTTGTGATAGTTGTCACTCTAACATTCATGGGTGGTGTTTTCATTGGAGGCTTGTGTTGTGGGCGTGATAGAGCATAGTACTATTTTATGTGACTACCATTAAAAAAGCCTATACCCTCTCTTCTAAGGTTTCAAGCTCCACATTGTGTGTTCTACTAATGTTATGAACTTTGAAAGGTCCTAATCCCCTGAACTTTTTTTTTTCTTTAGGACCCTTTACAGAGTACAACACTAAGTCTTCTTGTCCAAAGTTGCATTTTTGACATGTTGGTCAAACCAACTCTTGCATTGTGTCTTCTCACAAATCAGGGCAAGGGTTGCAATGAGTCGAGTTTCAGATAGGATGGCTTGAGGATAATACTATGAGGATTTTCGATGGATTATCAAGGTGGATAACAAGTGGGCAATCACTTCATTTACGAAGTGCATGCCTTGGTCACTAACTAATTCTATGGGACATCCGAACCATGAGATCACTTGTTCCCTAAGAAGTTTGGCAATGGTCCTAGCATCGTTTTTCCAAGTTGTTTGAGCTTCAACCCACTTGGTGAGATAGTTTGTGGCTATGATTATGTATCTTGCTTGTGAGTATTGTCCTACAGGGTTGATTGGACCAATGAAATTAATCCCCTATTTTTCAACTGGTTAGCATGCAATCATGGGGGTCAACTCCATCTTATCCTTATGAATAGAAAATTTGATTCCTTGATACTCATCACAGTGCTTCTCAGATTTAGCTACATCATGGAATAGTGTAGGCCACTAGAATTGAGACTGGAGCACACCTTACATACTATAGTGTCCCCATTGAAGTGTCCTCTAGTGATTCTGCCATGAGATTCTACAAGCACATCATGCATCTCATGCTCACATATGCATCTCCTCAACAGACCATCCTGTCCTAATCGGTAGAGTTGGCTGGCAATCATTTGATAGGGCTAAATCTTTAGAAAGAGACATTTTAGCCTAGCCTTCTCAATTAGGCAATCAAATAATCCATATTTTAAGATGTGAACTATGCCATCTTTCTAATAAGGTGTAAGGTTTGCTCTAAACAAATCTCTTTTGTTAGAAATTCTAAACAGATGTGTGTCAAGTAGGTCATCTACAATGCCTTGTCTAGCTACTTCTCATGTAGTTATGTGAGACATATGTTCTACCATGTAATGTTGTTTGCCCTTGCATACTACCACAAAGGAATCAAATCCTAACAGCAAAAGTAAGCAATGCATCTTGTTGTGGAGGGTTTTCTCACAAGATAAAGGAATGCTAAATGATCAACAAAGAAAGTAAAGGGTATAGCTAGAAGGTAATGTCAAAATTTCAAAACCGCAAACACCATAGCTAGCTCTTCCCTATTTGTTGTGGAGTAATTCATTTCCGTGTCAGTGAGTTGTCTATTTACAAAGCTCATTGGGTAATCCAAGTTATGCTCTCTAGGTTGAACACCATATTGGGAATATATGAGAATTTCCCATAAGTTTGGGACACGTGGTCAAATCCTAGGATATGTCATAACTTGAACAGTATAACTCCAAATTGAGTGCTCTATAGCTCAATAGATTCCATTTTTCAAGCACTTTCCAATGATATGTCAGATCATATGGTTTTGAGAAACTTTGGTTTTGAGAAACTTATGGGCATGTTATCCGGGTGCCACCTTTTTAGTATTCAAAAAATGGGAATTGGGAGATTCTCAAACTCACTAATATTGTGTCGTTGGGACAAAATTGCTCTCACAATGAACTTTAATGTATCAATGTGCATATGAAAGGTAATGGACCAATTTGGGGCTCATAGAAAAGGTACAATCATTAAAACCTTTTTCAATTCTTAGTAAGCACATATGTTGGCACTCCTCAATTCACTCAAATACAATCAACAGCTTATAAAGTGGTCATGTAATGAGGGCATAATTTAACACAAATTGTTGATAGTACCTTGTGTGACCGAGAAAGCACTGAACTCCCTTGTAGTTGGTTGGTGATGGTAAATCGACAATCACTTTAACTTTGGAAAAGTTAGTAGCAATGTCATTTTTTGAGACCACGTGTTCTAGGATACATCCATATTTTACCCAAAACTAGAATTTGAAGGGGTTCAACAAGAATCCATATTGTCTACACCATTCAAAGACTATGCGGAGTTTATGTGGGTGCTCCTCCCAATCGGAATGAGCACATAGATCATCAACGAATACTTCCAACCACTTTCTAAGCATGTCCTTGAAAATGGTATACATGAGATGCTAAAAGGTAGCAAGTGCATTAGTCAGCCCAAATGGCATGACTATGTAGGCAAACACACCCCATTTTGTTGTGAATGTCATTTTATGGCTGTCATCTTGGTGCACTTGCACTTAGTTATAACTAGAGAAGCCATCTAGGAAACTATAGCCTTCCTTTCCTATTAGTCTCTCAATCATGTGCTCGATGTACAATAATGGATAATTGTCTCTCTATGTCATTGCATTGACCTTTATGTAATTTATGCACACTCAAATGTAATTGTCTCTCTATAGACTTCCTTTCCTGCTAGTCTCTCAAGTATGTAATTGTCTCTCTATAGGCTTCCTTTCCTGCTAGTCTCTCAAGCATGTGCTCGATGTACAATAATGGACAATTGTCTCTCTATGTCATTGCATTGACCTTTATGTAATTTATGCACACTCGAATATTCCATTTTTCTTCAAGACAATTACTATAGGCGATACCCAATTTGTTGCTCAATCTCGTAAATGAATCTAGTATTCAACAACTTGACTATTTCCTCCTTCACAACATGAGCATACTTTGGATTCTCTGTGCGTGGTCTTTGTTTGACTAGTATTGTGTTGGGGGTTATAGGAATGCCATGAGTTACAATGCTCGTATCAATTCCTTTCAGCTCTTCTAAGAACCAAGCGAATACATCTACATACTCTCATAAGAGATTAATGAGATTGGCCTCCTTTTAATTAGTTAAATAATTGGCTATGTACATGGGTCGAGGTTTGTCCCCTTCCCTTGCCAAGTTGACCTCCTTAACTTTAGTGAGTCATTTAATGGGTTCACGAACCTATCTTGCTCGTTTAGTGCCTACCAATACCACTACATACTTTCCCTTCTTATACTTAGTGAAGTGTTTGGGTAAGTCATGTGGTTTCTTTTGTCATTCAACTTTTGAGGACTTGTCATGCTTCCTTATTTCTCCCTTGAGCCTCTTGCACCTCAGATGGACCTAGGAGGTCCCCCTTGATGTGTTTGGTTTTAGATGGTCATGGGATTTTTGGATCACTCTTAGAGCAAACTTCTGACTCAAAGTTAAACTCATATCCTTCACTGGATGAAGGAGTTTCCCCTAATGGTTACAACTCCTAGTTACAGCTCCAAGACTGATTCCACTCTAAGTAGTGGTGTGGCACCTAATTGAACTATTCCAGCTCACTCATAGTCCACTACATCCAAGTTCTCTAACTAGGTGGGATCACATTTTACCTTGATGACTCCTCTTTCCACCCTAAAAGCACTGACCTCTCGGGATTTATCCAAGTGCTCTAACTAGGTGGGATCACATTTTACCTTGATGACTCCTTTTTCCACCCTAAAAGCATTGACCTCTTGGGATCTAGAGTCTACTCTTATCTACTCAGTCACTCAACCCTATGTATCGTATTCTATGGTCTCGACTTCTTCCTCACTTTCCTCACCATTGGAATAGCAATCTTCATACTCATCATCCGAATCCTCATACTCAGACTGTTCATCATTCCCATGGCTCCCATTTGTAGGACTTTTCTCATTCAAAATGAGGGCCCAATTTTACAGTAGGTTTAGGTTATGCACCTTAGTCCACTGCCACTTTAGATTCTCTATGAGATCCTTAAGAGGTTTAAAGTTTACAACTGGGTTACTAGCCAGCTCTTTGGTCAGGTACTCAAGAATTCTATAAAGTTCAAGTTTATTGATTGGTCCATGGTAATTATTAGGCATTCTTTGGCTAATGGAACTCTTGGCCATCATGTAGAGAGGTACTAATGATGTAGCATCATTCTTGGATAACTCAAAAGCTGTGACTCCATTGGGTTTACTAGCTACTTCTACAACTTGCCTATAGTCATCCTCATTGTCTGAGAATAGCAAGTTGATAGTTGCCAATACATGCATCCAATCATGCTCATTCTTAGGGCAAGGAATATACTTAATTAAAGGTCCATGTTCATGTTTTCCTTGTGAATCACCCTTTAGTATTGCAAAGATAGCATCAAGGTCAACTGGTCAGGTTTTCCAAGTATCAATCTCTACTCTAATAGCTTTTGTTCTATTGTTCAAAAATATTAGGCAATTACCCCAATCTTCTATCGCTCGAGCATTTCTCATCCATGGCCTACCTAATAGAATATCGTAATCTACTCCTTTCGTGACCATGAGGTTAATCGAGAATTGGATTCCTGCCATCTTTAGAGGCCAATCATTTAACACTCAAAATGGTCCAACTTTCAGTTTCCACTACTAGGTTTTCCCAAGCTTGCAGAACTGTGTGGCTAAGCACATTAACTCTTGCTCTTGTGTCCACAATTTCTTTCTATGTGGCATCACCTAATGCAACAATAGGAAAGACTACATGCATTTTTGTGCCCTCCCAAAAGGCATTCATTCATGGAGATTTAGACAATGATTCAAGGTTAAGCTTGGTATATGCGTCTCTACATCATGGTCAGGAAAGTTGACGTCAGGTCTTTCTACCCATTTAACACTCATCATAGCATGGGGTTTTTCCTAAGAAATTCTCCTAATGGCAAGGTCATAGGAGTTGGTATCAATGTCATGATCAAATTGCCAATCTTTTTCTTTTTCTCTAACTCAGGGCCTTTTTGCCAATACTCTTGGATGGTTCGTCTATCTGTAGCATCTAGATTTTGTTTGTGTGGTACTACATGGGGCATTGATGTGCCTCTTGATCTCAAGTGCATAGGGAAGAGCGGTGGACTCACACTAGAGAGTTAATTAATTTCATCCTCTAAGATAGGCTCTGCATCTTGCAAGTGTGCTTGAGCTTCTTTCACCCACTCTTTGACTTTGTCCACAACTTCTAATTGGTGTTTTGGGTGGGTATTGTTCAACCTTGGCACTTTTATTTTCCTTTGTCTTAGGAGAAAATGTTTCTGCCTCTGCATCTGTAACCTATTTCCCTTTGGTTAGTGTGGTGGCACTATTGATTTTAAGTGTTACACGGGCATCTACCCTCCTCCTCCTTCACTAGCTCTTCTTTCCATTAGCTGTTGCATCTAATTTGCTAGGTTCAGGTAATGAGATACCGGCCTACTTTGTTTGAGGTTGAGTCATGACATTTAGTGGGATTGGTGTGGCTTCATTACATCAGGTGTTTCGACACTAAAGAGTTCAAGTAGTATTGATGGCAAAATTGTCGTACTAGTGGAGGGTTATTGTCTAGAGCAATTAGTGTACAAATATGTAACTCCACACTCTGGACATCTCAAGTGAGACTTGTCCTTATTTTCTTGCTCCTTTTCAGGGCAACGAAATGGGATGTACTAACATGCTAGTGGCTCTTGGTTCGAGCTCCCTTCTAGACCTCTAGCACTTTCCCTACCGTAAGCCATAACTAGCAGTAGTCTAAAATCCATTAATATAGGATTAACCTCCTCGTCATAGGAGACATAGGGATTCACGTACACTTTGTCCTCCGATGGTTCCTCTACAAAGTGTATCAAAGCATCGCACTTGATGGATGGGTCACTATGGGTCCAGGTGGCCTAGGGATCATTAGGGGAGATCTAGACTCAAGTTTGAGCCTTTTAGTTTTAGAGAGAGAAAGCCTCTCAACCAATAGAAGGAGAGCTGTCGTTACATAAAAAATAGTTTTTCCAAATTTGAAATATTTTATCTCGTTTTTATAGATTTTTGAAAAGAAACATTTTTAGGTATTTTTGGAGCAGAAATTCGTGGAGCCACAAGAAACAAGAGGTACTAGCACAATTAAATATAGTAGATGGAGACATTTCTTGTCAATCCCGCACAACCTTGTAGTATCCCTATCATTATTTTTTAAATTCTTGAATAATACACCGAAAATTTTTTCCTCCAGTATAGTATCTCTCCCTTTTTTTCAAAAAACTCAAACAATTTGGCAAAGTGTGTGTTATCCCTTTATTTTTACACAAGATTTTCTATTCTATTCTCTCTTTTCACTCGATATCTTCGTCTACTTCATCTTCTATGTCAATGAAAGCCTCACATCCTCGGCATCCTTCCTTTTCTATCACAGCAATCATAATCTACAATAATTTTGATCTTGACAATAATAGGTGGATTCCTACTACTATCTCTATTGGTAGTTGGGTTATATTGCAGACAAGGAGAGGAGATGATATGGAAATAAATTCATTGATACCTACAAGGGGTGAGTCAATGATTTTAAGGTCGAAGGATCAAGGAAAGAAATCAAGGAGGTGCTTATACAACATGTGTATATGCACTCAGAACTGTGTGTAATATTTCCATGCAATTAAAAGTTAATTGATTAGTTTGAAAGTTAGTTAGTCAAGTAATAAGTTAGTAAGGTTACTAACTAAATATTAACTAAGGTAAAAACTAACTAATATTAATAACTTAAAAAATTTATTTAATTAAAAATATTTATTTTAAAAAATTGAGAGTCGTAAATCTGATATATTCCTCCGATTAACAAGGACCATAGCCACCCTTCACAAAAGTGACAACGTGAATGAGAGTTATGAGCCATATTAATCACTAGTGTTAATATGTATAGTATGGATGGTCCAAAAATATTAGATTTTGGGAAAAACTAGCATATTCTAGATATTTTAGATATTATCCTAAAAAGATATGGAGATTTCTAGAACTAGATGTCATTTAAAAGAAAAGACAAGTGATGTTTTAGTTAGTTTTTGAGATTTTATAAAAAGATAAAGATAAAGAGAGAGATTGGCAAAATCGCACGCGCCATGATTGCAGTCTATAGGCAATAGACAGTACTTCGAACAGGGAGAGAAAGAAAGAGTGATTTGAAAGCTTTCTAATCAAGTGTCTTGGGGTTTTACCCCCCTTTTAGAGTCAATGGAACCATCAGATTTATGAGTTAAGCATCAGATCACTGATTTTTCCAAGAGCCGCTCCAGCAAGAACTTTTGTTCTCAGCCACATCCCCTCTTCTCTAATTCATTATAAATATGAGGCATGGGAAGGCACAAGGAAGCACAAGGAGACCTCGAGAGGCTGCGAGAGAGGCTCTGAGAGAGAGAGAGAGAGAGAGAGAGAGAGAGAGAGAGAGAGAGAGAGAGAGAGAGAGAGAGAGAGAGAGAGAGAGAGAGAGAGAGAGAGAGAGAGAGAGAGAGAGAGATTCTTCCTCCCTTCCCCCCTCCTTAGAGGGTGGCCACATATTCTCTCTTTTCCTTTTCCCTAAGCTAATTTTCCCTAATTTCCCTCCTCTCGAGCAAGTGGCTACTGAAGTCTTGTGCGAGTCGTGTTTAAAAGAGAAGAATTTCATGGCCCCCAAGCAAAAAATGTCACGCACAGATAGCAATCCCTCATCAAGCAATGGAGCCTCGGGCGAGGGCATCACTACTAATCCAATCACAGTTCCGATCATAAGTAATGTATTTTTAAATTGATAGATGCTTGTTTTGATTCTTGCATGAGATACATTAGACTCCATACTATGATGTATGAGAACAAGTCATGGGAAGGGATAGGCCTCTTCTCACATATTCGAAAGATGGAGTTTGCAAAGTGCATGTATCAAGGGAAATTAATTGCACTTAGTTGCATATGGCTTATTCGTTGACAAAGCAATCGGTCAAGGGTCATGAATAGCATAATCATAAAAAGAATAACATTAGGAATTGTGCATACAAGTATTAAGTAAATTTTGCATTGTGATTTGGATAAATATTCCAAGTTCTTTGTGTGATGGTAAAAGCATGGCAAAGGTCAGTAATGACAAGTAGCCATGGGAAATAAAGGAATGTTTCACTGGAAGATGATATTAGGATGATTACCTTGATTATGCTTGATTCTTAATTGGATTAATTAAGGATATTTTTCACGGGTGGATCATCTCCAAGATCACACCGCGGATTACCCTGAGAGGGTACTGCTCGATTCATGGGCCAAAGGTCGAGTGGTGAAAAAGGCCAACCATGGAAGTTGTGTCTCACTCCTAGGTCGCTTGGGGTCAGTGGAGCTCTGGATACCCCTTGCCTAGACGAGAATGGAATTGTAGACTGTCATGAGTCCAACATCTAGGGCGTTGGAAGATCCTATTCTAGATAAAGGAAGGAAATTATGGTGCCATGTGATTTGGACCAAGTACTTCTGTTGGACAGAAGGGATACATAAGTGTCCTATATGGGCAAGAGACAAAGATTAACTTGAAGATAAGTTAAGGAAATCGTTTGTCAAAAGGACTACTTATTTTGTTTTCGTGCCAATGCTGTAAATCATGCAAACAAATCGTATTCCCAAAAAGGCCTAATTAAGGAAGTTGATTGTGAATGCCATACATAAATGTGATAGGACCTAATTAGAAAACTAAAGCTATCAAGGGAAGCGAGTGGGCAGTCGGTCTGTCATACGGCAGGGTGGTCCCAAAGAATTGGGAGGCTTCTCACAAGACTTTATCGTTGTTTAACCTTTAGGTATGGTTAGGTTAGAATACAATTCATGTCGTTTTAGTGGACTGGAATGGGACTATGCCCTACGGGCAAAGAGGTTGAGCAGCGTATCCCTGTCATTTCCCATTCTCTTTAAACACAGTGTGATATGGATCTACTTCGAATTGGGTATCTCTGCATAAATTAGGATGTCCAAAAGCTGACGCTAGAATGCTATTAGAAGACATTGGCCCTACTAGGAACCCAGATTTCAGGTCGATCCTAGTCAGTTTGGCTGTGAACTTTCCATTGCGAGGCAGACTCGGGAAACCCTAGGCGAAAAACCTTGGAACATTCCCTGGGAGTGCTGAGTAGCGACGCTTAGATTCCTTTCTCGATGGGCTACTAAAACATGCTTGGGCAGTCGATAGGCATGCACGTTATACTATGTTTACAGAACTCGCCTATTGACATGCCACACCATAGACCAAATCGTAAGTTCAAAAAAATTCAATAGGCTTGAAACCTAATTTCATGTTTCGCGAAGTTTCTGAAGCCTCTTTAGGATTGTAGATATATATCTATCAAACCTTGAAGGCTGGCAACCTATCGAAAGCATACTTGGAATCTTTGATGCAATTCACGACTCTATTGGAGAGTAATTATACAATACGACCTCTAACAAATCATTCGCCAAGGATGGGGCTTTTTTTAATGAAAAAATTTACAATGCAACATTAAACATAACAGGATTTGGATCTCTCAACCCTCTTCCACTCCCAGCTTTGGATAATGTAGAGTAGCCAATCTTGGATGCAGAAACATGTGAATATTATAGATTAAAGATTTATGCAAATATTCAAAGATATCTACAGCCTAATGTAGCTAGTAGACAGGTGAAGATCACAATCTTCATGCCATTACATGTTTTTGTGGATTTTTTAATGATGAAAAAGTTTGAAAAATAATATCAACGTTCATATGCAAATCAAAGAAATATATGGACTTCCTAGATCAAAGTTGGGATATAAAAGAAGTGTGTGGGATTATGTCTAAAGTGGAACGAAAATCCATTATTTGCAAATACATGATTGCATCACAAAATTTTATTCTGACCTTATATTACATGGGATGGCATTATGTGAATCGAAAGATCATGGCAATTGATCAAGGCTTACAAGATGATGCTAATAATCCTATGATGATATTGGAGGTTTGGTTAGAGGATGAGCTCTTAATGATACTCAGCATAAGGGAAAACTTCTCTTTGTATCAAGTGTCAATAGACTTGATAAATAAGGACCTAAATATCCTTGCTGCTTATTTGTTCAAGTGCAATGGTTATAAGGTAAATAGAATATGTAATCCAAAAGTGTAGTACATTGTTTAAGTTACATTTTTCTTGTTTGCAAGTAACATGAATCATGATGAATCATATGTGTAAGTGCCCCAAAGAAAAGTGAAAAATACTTTATGTAAGGACATTCACACTACACAAGTTTTCCTCTTGTCTTAACCTACCTAATAATACAAATGGAAAAATAGATGCAATTTGAATTCCATTTCTAATTATGGCAATTTGATTACAAAAGCTTTGGATCATGTACAAGAGGGCAATCTCTGATTTGAATACTATAATTTTGGCATATTTATAATCTTTACATCCTCTCTATGTTAGAATTTTCTACATAGTCAGTGTCGTCAATCAAGTGCAGATCATCTAAGTCAATGGCATTGGGATGGGATATGGCATTTCGACTCGAGGTTCTAGGTGTGGAGCTAGAGGGCCATACATAGGTGGTGTTGAGAGATTTTGATGAGAAGTACAGTTGACTAGATTTTCAATAATCTCTGCTCTAAATAAAAGAAGATCATCTTCTTTAGAAGTTGCTAAGTGCTCACCTTGCATAAAATCATAGAAATGAGATTAAGTATAAAATTGTTAAGACTCTGCGAGATTAAATTTAAAAAAAGTAAACTTACATCACTTGTTTGTTGCCCAAGTAGATGTTCTAGGAGTAGTTTTGCATTGTAGCAAACTCTCTATTCGCAGTTATGGCTGTCACCCAACTCCTAGGCACTCTTCATATAATAATTCTTGTGTTGTCAAACATTTTGTGGTCTTGAACCACTACCTCAAAGCCCTTTGCTATCTTTTTCAAAGTATTGTTTTGGTAAAGGAAACATAGTTAGTGCTTTTCTTTCTCTCCCTCTCATGGAACTTACTACTTCACATTGTTTTGGTAGAGGAAAACATAGTGCTTTCCAAAGTATTGTTTCGGTAAAGGAAAACATAGTTAGTGCTTTTCTTTCTCTCCCTCTCATGGAACTTACTACTTCACATTGTTATGGTATCCTTTAGTTGAGTTGGCTAGAAAGCATCTCCGTGTGGGAATATCATAAACAATTAGGCTCCAATGAGATCTATAAGGAAAGGAAGATGATAAAGTTGGGCAATTAAAAAAAGATTTAAGATAACTTAAAAGAAACATACCAAAAAGGCCTTACTTTCGTGGTATGCTATAACTAGATGTTGTATGAGATCCAAATTGCAATCTTGGTACCATAGACACACGTCTAGATATGATGTTCTCTCCTAGGTCAAAACTATCGATAGGAGAGAATCTATGACAAAAGCCTTCTCTTGAATATCACAGGGAAGGTTTGCAAGAATTAAGCTACAAAAGCAAATAGATAGTAAGATTTAGGCCATATGCATATGAAGAAAACATGTAAATTTTTTGGAGTTTCACAACACCTTAATACTGCAATCATTATGTGATTGTTGACCTCCTTTTGAAGGTTTGAGAGGGCTCCAATATCCTCCTTGCTAAAGCAGATGGCACTAAACTGCTATCAGTGTGACATTCTTAAAGGCAGCACAACATCAAAAAATGGACCCAACATCTCAAGTGCTTCATGATTGTCCTCATGCATGCTAACATGCCTTTCTCTTTTTATGCGGCCTCTGTCTCTTTGGCCTCCATCTCATGAGCCTTCCTTTCTTCTTGGGCAACCTTCTAGGCATTTTTCCTAGTGTTGTGGGAATGCGAGGGTGTGATATCAGTCACCCTGACCTCCTTGCTCTTTTTGAGGGGAGGAATATCTAAAATTCCCTTTATCTTCCTGTCTATAATGCCTTGTGGGACCAACAACTTATCGTATTTGAACCCGAGTAACTTGAGGGATGTGAAGTCCCTAATCATCACTGTCACCCTATGGGCATGAGCTGCCAAAATACAATAGTCCTGAAAAAATTCTACCATAAGGTCCTCGGTAGCTTCATGCAAGCAATCCAATGTTGAGGTGTGCCAGTGGAGGTCTAGGTTATTTGTTTCACATATATCTTTAACAACCTTGGTAATGGCATCTTTGCAATTGCAAGCTCATGGTAGTTCATGATCCTCCTTAGCTCTTTAAGCATTGAGGCATGTTGCTAGTACTGCTTACAAAGACAAGCTGTGGTCTGCAAGGGGGTCATCCTCTTCTTGGAACCAGATCCCTACTACGAGCTTGGACACATCATCCTCTACATTTTGCCAAGAGGATGCTCCATGCTCCGCAATGTGTGGATCTCTAGACGATGCCATCCTTGTGGTCTACTTTGTTATAGCCATGTCTACAAAAGAGTACAAACATAGTATTCAAACTCTTGATGAGAAAAGGGTGAAAAACTAGAGAGATAGGATAAAAGAGACCAAATCATCACAATGTGAGGGAGGAGGTCCCAAAATTAGGAGCTCACCCCTCGCATTATGTGAGGTAGGTGGGAGGAACTACAGAATGTGAGGGGGGATTGGGGGGGTCCCAAAATTAGGAGTCCCCCCTTCATGCGCCCCGCATTGTGCAATCCCATGGACCAAGATTGCAGTGGGGGGGAGGTGTTCCAAAATCCTCCCCTCCCCCACATTGTACAAGGCAGGGGGAAGTGCAAAATGCAAGGGCTGCGTGGGGGGGTCCCAAAATTAGGAGGCCCCCCCTCGTGTTGTGTGGTTATGATGAAAACCTTCTCTTGAACATCAGAGGGAAGGTTTACAACAATAATTAAGCTAAAAAAACAAATAAATAGTAGGATTTAGGCCATATATATACCAAAAAAACATACAAAATTTTCAAAGTTTCACAATACCTTAAGACTACTGCCATTACATGATCATTTATCTTCTTTTGAAGGTCTAAGAGGGCTCGAATATCTTCGTTGCTAAAGCAGATGGCACTGAACTGCTTATGGTGTGGCCTTCTTAGAGACAATACAATTGAAAGGGATGCAAGAGACGCGTGAGAGAAGAACACACACAATGAAGGTGCTGTCAACAATGTTATGACACCCTTTTTGCACTTTCATATATATATGAATAAAGAATATGGGCAGTCACTGTACATGGGCAGGCCCAAGGGCCTTTTACCCCAACAACCTCCCACTAAAAGGCCAATCGGCCAGGGAATGAAAAAACAAAACAAAAGAAAAGAGACAGGGTGAGGAATCATGACATCTCAACCAACACCCAATCCAAAAGCAAGCTGTGCAATAAGTGTCAGGAATCTCCAAGTCCAAGATATCCAGGAGGCAAGTGATCCCGCAGCTCCATACAACGGAGCAATCCAGCGCAACTCATGAGTGCAAGGCTATACATCATCATCATTAGAGTAGTGCATAGCATCAGCATGGTGCATACAAGATAGCGGAGAGCATCCAAACTCTCCAGAGTCAATCATCACTGAAAGAGGGCCAGCATCCCAGACACAAGTCAAACGGGGTCTCAAGACAGTATGCGGCCTCAACGAAGCGAAAGATTGACATATGGTTGTAGAATCAGCCATAAAGCACACTAAACGTGCATCAAGAGGCCTAAGAGGTGTCTACATATCATAAAAGACAACATGACGGCTGCGTAGAACCTACTGGGCATATAAATCCCAAAACATGTTAGCCGTAAAGTCACCATCTCCATAACCAAGGAGTGTGCATCTGCGTGACATATGCTCATGTGGCATACAAATAGTAGCCTCGCAGCCAAATATCCTCAAGGGATCATAGGAGGGTCTCATGTCACTCCATGCCTCATGCGGTGTAATACCATCCAAAGTCAAGTACGACATCTTGTTAACCAAGTAGACTGCCGTCATAAGGGCCTTAGCCCAAACGCCATAAGACAATCCAATTGTGGTAAGCATAGCAGCAACCTTCACCTGTAAGGTCAAGCACATGCCATGAGAAATCCCATAATACCATGGGCATGAGTGAATTCCATACTATTGATAATAGGACTGAAAGCTAGGAGAGAAAGCAGAACTCGCATAATCCATTTGCAAGCATCTAGGCCTGCTACCAGTGGAATCCATAAACCTATCAAGCATAACTGCGGCATCCTCTACCCGTACCAAGGGGAAAGCCCAAACACGGTGGGTAGCATGTCACAAAATGCAAAGCTCCAACAAGCGACTGGGAAGGCATAGGTCCATATACTACAACATGGACAAGATCTAGAGGAGCATGCCTCACATGATTTCCATAATCCAGAGAGGCTCTGCAAGGACCAAGAGTACAAGAAGGGCAAGCATCAAGATCTGCATGTGACATAGCAAGAAACAAAGTCATATGAGATAGGATCTCCATCTCTCTGTGGTGCATATGGCCTAGGCGGCAATGCCATAACAATGCATGTGGTATCTGAATAACTGCAACCATAGAATCTTCCACATGAGAGACATGCATTGGGTAATGAGGACCATCTCTAGAAATTCTAGCCAAAACCAAGCAACTGCGACAGATCTTCCATGACCTATCCTAAAGAGAAACAGAGTAACCTGCATCATGCAACTGACACATGGAGATCAAGCTCTTACTGAGCATGGGAACATGTAAAACATCCATGAGCATAAGAGAAGTCCCATCAGGCAAAGCAAGGTGTATGTCCCCTATACCATCAATGGCATAAGACTGCTCAAGGCCCAAGTCAAGACATTTGTCAACCCCCTGTAAGAAGAGAACCATGCTTTGTGAGGGGTAACATGACAAGATGCCAAACAATCCAAAAGCCAAGCATAGACAAAGGCCTGATCACTGAGCAAGTAAGCTGTAGGGAAACTAGATGACAAGAGTGCATGCTTTGCTGCATCATCATGGGTAACCGCATGTACCTCACCACTAGTAACAATGATAACACCCGCTGCATCTGATGTATCTCTGACTCTCTACTCAATGCGAGCCCGTCTCTGTCTCTGCTACTCTCTAATCCATCTAAAGCATTTTCTTTTAACATGCCCAATCTTCCCACAATGGAAGCAAACAACATCGGAAGAAGTAGAATCTGTAGAAGATGACGAGGAATCCAAGTCATCAAGAATAAGGGTATCCATATCCACGAAACTTGAAGAATCTAGGGCTATCCCAACATAAGGAACCTACTCATCAAGATGACTATCGGCATAAGCACAAGTGGCAGAAGCATGCTACTGCAAGGTCTCATCCATCCGTAATGAAGAGGGAAACATAGAGGCATCAAGCAAAGATGCATAAGATGTAGAAGCTTCCACATGAACAAGAGTCATAACCAAATGCATGGCATAACCAGCCACAATAGTGTAGAAGCCAAGACATCTGTCAAAAGAGCATGTGGCTTGCAGCCATAAAATCAACCCATAACCATATGCAGACACATAGCTCACCAGTACATCATGCCATCGAGGAACAGTCAAGTCAAACCAAGACCAACAAGTGGCAATAAATCTTGCAAGAGACAAGCTCCAGGAAAAGCCCAAACATCTATACAACAATATCCAAAGAAGCGGCTCTAAAAGGTATATGACAGTAGACCATGTGCATAGACGGGCAAACATCATATTGAGGAATATGGGAATTTCCCACAAGTTTGGGACACGTGGTCAAATCTTTGGATTTGTCATAACTTGAACACTAAAACTCCAAATCGAGCAGTCTATAGCTCAATAGATTCCATTTTTCAAGCACTTTCCAATGATAGGTCACATCATATGGTTTTGAGAAACTTATGGGCATATTGTCCGGGTGCCACCTTTTTAGTATTCAAAAAATGGGAATTAGGAGATTCCCAAACTCACTAATATTGTGTTGGCAAGCATACATAACATCTGCTCTCTAACATGCACATGCAACAAGAGCCCAACTAGCATAGAGGCTAGGCAACAAAGGAGCATAAAAGCCATAACTACAGCCCAAGCACTGGCAAGTTCACTGATCAACCAATTAGCCTACAAAAAATCCAAGAACCAGGTGAGCTATCAAAGCTCAAGATCCAACCGCCAAGACAATGGAGCAATCACTGCTCAAACATAAGTCTGCATCACCCAAATATCCAAGATCCAAGAAGATATCAACGGAGCATCATAGGCCAAATAGCATCCAAGATGCATATGGAATAAGCCTTCTCAAGGAAATACTCAAATGAGTGTCAAGATGAGGCTCAAACAACTGCCATCCATAGCCAACCAAAAGCATTCACCAAGACATCATAACCCGCACTAGGTAGCCTAGGCATAAACCATGTCATGACCGTGAAATGCCCACTGCAAGGAAGTGACAATGAACCATAAAATCGAGCTCTAATCTCAGCTCAAAACAATTTCAAAGCATAGAAGAACCATGTGACACCATCCAAATGTGTGAATACATCAACCCAAGTAGCTGGAAGCACCCCATACACAATAGGCATAACCTGGCAAAGCATTAAATAGCTTCAACCCTGAAGTTTCCAGTAGCATATAACCTTTGTAAACTAAGAAAAACAGTGCTCAAATAAAGCTCAAATCAATGGCCAAAGCATTGGCATACATTCCTTGACATATAGGCACCATCCGAGCATGATCGGGCATCAAATGCCAAGACCTATAAGCATAAAATTGAAGTAACAGGTAGCTGCCTTGTTTTGGACAGATCTGGGACTATTCAAAATAATCAATGGCTGAGCTAAATTAGCTCCAAATGCATCTCACATAAGAGGCATAACATCCACAAGTGATCCGGTACCAATAGACATCAATAGAAGCATCACCTAAGCCATTGGCATACAAATACATGCTGTCTCAAACCTGAAATCTGTTGCAGAATTGTGGGAGCTCTCGCTCAACCGCCAAGACCCACGGACCGCTTCTTGTTTCAAGTGTTCTAAGCGAGCTCTAATGGCTATCTCTCACCTAGCCGACGCGCCGTCGATCCTACGAGTGTAGTGAGCTTACCTTGATGCTTGATCGAGTACCCTCCTCTCTCTTGCACTCTAGTAGCTCCACGATTCTTGATGCTAGCTCAAGCATCCTCAAGCCTCCTCCATCTCCAAGCTCCATCCTCCATAGCCGCGTGCACAAGAGAAGAGAAGAGAAGAAGGGAACAGGAGATGGTGAACAGCTTCACCCTCTTGATCCCTCACTCCCACACACACTCACTCCCTCACACTCTCACACTCCCTCTCTCAAGAGCACACACAAGCAAGAAGGAGAGAAGAAGAGAGGAAGAAGAAGAATCTTTTTTCCACACACCAAAGAATGAGCTTCTCATTCACTTTTCAACTTTATATACAAAGCCCTAAATCCTTTTTGGGCGGTCATCCCCTTTTCCCTTTTTTACATGGCCGGCCGTAGCCTAGGCCCTTTTTCCCATTTCCCACCATTCTTATTTATCCTATTCCCAACTAATGCGTACACTTTGCACAGGAGTGAGCTTGACACTCTTTTACAAAGATTCGGGGGCGCTCCCACATTTTAATGGTGTGCCCTTTTACTCTTTTGTTGTCTCAGGGCGACACCGAGGCTTTCTGAGGGTTGTGCCCAAGCATTTAAATTTTTCAGGGACTGGTTACCGGTCAAGGCGCCTTTTTCTACTTTTATCCTATGCCTTTTTTGCTATTTCCTTTTTTTTTTTCATTTTTTGCTCCTCTGTGCTGCGGAAAACTGTCAAGATTGTGGGAGAGAAGGAAGGAGTCTCGCTTGAAGCTTTCTTGCTTGCACAATGGGGGAAGACACACAAGGGTGGAGGCTGAAAAACAGTTTTCCTCTTCTTAGTTGTGTAAGCCAAAAGAACTCAAGTACAAAGAAATAGAAGAACCCTATATATGGGTCTCAAACCAAACTCAACTAACTAAGGTGGCATACTAACTGAGCCACGAACTAGAGTAGATAAGGATAGCTATCATGTAGCTATTATTCATGGGCGGTGTACCAACCGCGTCTGCAACTGACAAGTCGGTGACATAAATATACAACGGTCACCCTGGCGTATCACGAGTGGAGCTCGATATCTCAACACTCCCCCTCGAGCTCAATCCCAATTCCTGCACACCAAGCAGGTCTCTGAACTTGCGCAGCTTCTCTGCGCCCAATGCCTTCGTGAATATGTCAGCTACCTGATCCTCTGTGCTGACATAAACTAGATCAATAAGACCTAGTAAAACCCTCTCTCGCACATAGTGATAATGCACCTCAATGTGCTTTGTTCTAGCATGATAGACTGGGTTATTTGCCAAGTGTATACTACTCATGTTGTCACAATAAATGACAACTGGCCCATCTGTAGACTGATGCATATCATAAAGTAGCTTATGCAACCAAGCTACCTCACATGCAGCCATTGCTGCACCCCTGTACTCAGCCTCTGTGCTCGACAAGGCAACTGTAGGCTGTTTCTTGCTGCTCCAAGTGACTGCAGCACTCCCAAAAGAGAATACATATCCACTGGTAGATCGTCTATCAGAAATACTACCAACCCAATCAGCATCAGTGTATCCATGCAACTGTATCTGAACCCCAGTCTCATAAAATAGTCCATACTGCAATGTGGACTTCACATACCTAAGTATGCGTCTAGCCGCATCCAAATGTGGTTTCCTTGGAGCCTGCATAAACTGACTTACCAATCCAACAGCATAGCTCAAATCTGGCCTGGTAATAGTCATATAAATCAAACTTCCTACTATGCGTCTGTACATAGTAGGGTCTTCTAGAAGCTCACCTGCATCTGTGCTCAGCTTCACATTTTGCTCCAAAGGAACTGAAATAGGCTTACAGCCTGTCATCCCATATTTGGACAGCATGTCCAATCCATACTGCCTCTGCAAGAGCTGTATCCCACTTGGTGATCTAATCACCTCAATGCCCAAGAAATAACGCAGCTCTCCCAAGTCCTTCATCTCAAACTTCTGCTTCAATAGCATTTTCACATGAAGGATATCTTCATCACTGTCACCTGTCATAATCAAATCATCAACATAAATGACAAGTAGCATAATACCTTTCTCTGTTTTTCTCACATAAAGTGAGAAATCTGCCTTGGAAATCTGAAAGCCAATAGTGACAAGATACTGTCCTATCTTGTCAGACCATGCTCTAGGTGCTTGCTTCAAGCCATACAAGGCTTTCTTCAACCTGCAAACAAACTCAGGATGAACAGCATGCACATAACCTGGTGGCTGCTCCATATAGACCTCTTCTTGCAAATCACCATGCAAGAAGGCATTCTTTACATCCATCTGATGTAAAGACCATCCCTTTGATGCAGCCATAGCAATGACTGCTCTTACGGTTGCCATCCTTGCAACCGGACTGAATGTTTCTTCATAGTCAATGCCATATGTTTGTGCATACCCCTTGACTACTAATCTTGCCTTGTATCTGTTCACAGAACCATCTGCATTGTGCTTCACCTTATAAACCCACTTACAGCCAATTGCATTTTTACCTTTAGGCAAAGGTACCAACTCCCATGTAGCATTTGCTTCCAAGGCATCCATTTCTTCATCCATGGCTTTCTCCCATTTTTCTTTTCCCATGGCTTGCTCAAAAGATGTGGGTTCTGGTTCCTGTATCACTTTGACCATATATGCATAGTGAATGGCTGTAAATCCATCATATTTCAGCCTATCCACAGGATACCTAGCTCTTGTAGACCTGCGCAAAGTAGGTTCACTCCCAGGTGCTCTCAAAACATCCCTGGTCTTCCTTACTCCAGGTGTAACAATAGAAGGAATACCCAACTCATCATCAATGCTCTGTTCTGAGCCACTGGATTCACCATCCACATAAGAGTGACCTGCATTCACATCAAACATGGGCTGATCAACCTTCTCTTTTCCTTTTCGTGATACCTGCATACCACTATCTGCATTGCTTTGAGAAGATTCTCCTGATCTCAATCTGCCTGTCCATGGCGAAGAATGTGAACCACTGCTAGAGGACGCTCCAGGTCCACTAATATTTTGTGACTGCTGCTGTGAATTCTGTGTAGCATTACCATTTTGTGCATCTTCATCATCAATCACATTTACTGGTCTATACCAGCTACTCATCTCATCAAAAACAACATCTCTGCTCACTGTAAACTTACGAGTAGAAGGGTTATAGCATCTATACCCTTTTTGCTGCAGAGAGTAACCAATAAAGATGCACTTCTCAGCTTTTGGATCCAACTTGGATCTCAGCTCATCTGGCACATGTACATAGGCAATGCAACCAAAAATTTTCAAATGAGAAATATCTGGTTTCCTACCAGTATACCTCTCCTCTGGAGTCATTCCATGTATTGCTGCAGTGGGAGTCCTGTTCATTATGTAGACTGCTGTAGCAACTGCTTCAGCCCAATAAAAATCTGGCAAGTCTTTTTCATTGAGCATGGCACGAGATACCTCTCCAATATGCCTGTTTTTCCTTTCTGCAATTCCATTTTGTTGTGGGGTATAACTGCATGAATATTGCTGCTTTATGCCATGCTCCTGCAAGAACTTTGCAAACTCATTTGAGAGGTACTCTCCCCCTCCATCTGACCTTAGGCATTTTATCTGCAAGCTTGTTTCTTTTTCAACCATAGCTTTAAGAGTTTTGAAATGCCCAAAAACTTCACTTTTCTTTTTCATAAAATACACCCAAACTTTTCTGCTATAGTCATCAATAAAACTGACAAAATAATGACAGCCTCCAAGAGATGCAGCTTTAGTTGTCCACACATCAGAGTGAATTAATTCCAATGGCTTCTCACTCTCTTGAACATGTCTAGGAAATGGTTTCCTTGCCTGTTTTCCAAACTGACAGGCTTCACATACCTTATGCATTTCTGCAACCTTGAATTTGGGCAATCCTGCAACAATATTTTGGGCCTGCATTGATTTAAGTCGCTGTACATTAACATGACCAATGCGTTTATGCCAGATATCAATATCTGCAACTACACCGGTCCCATGTGCAAACATTGCTGCACTCAATTCAGACATGTCTGCATCCAATGTAAACATTCTGCCCTTCTTCTTTCCTTTTGCTATCAAGCGACCTTTATTTTTCATATCCTCAACAAAGCATCCATGAGGATTAAATCTGACCTGCAAGCCCTGTTCAACCATTTGACCAACTGAAACCAGATTCTTGGTAATATTCGGGACATGAAATACATCGGACAGGTATTTCTTTTTCCCACCCTGCATAGACAAGGGAATTTTTCCAATCTGCACAATAGGATGTGCAGTATCATCACCAGTCTCCACAAATCCTGGTTTTTCCATTTTCCTTGCATCCTCCATCCATTCTGCATGACCTGTCATGTGGTTTGATGCACCTGAGTCAACATACCATACATCATTGCTTTCTTCTGCACTTGTCATAGAATTGTTCATGTGCTGCACCATGAACAAATGCTCATTTCTGTCATCACCCTGTCTACTAGAAGATGCATAATTCCCTTGTTGCAGTTTTCCATTCATGATGTCATTCTGCTTTTTATAGCAGTCTTTAGCCATATGACCCATTTTACCACAATAGTAGCATTCAACATTACTGTTTGCATTTTGGCCTCTTTGCCATCCACCACGACCTCTTTGGCTCCCCCTGCCTCTAGAGTTACCACGTCCTCCTCCATAGGACTGGTTTTCTTGAGTTTGCTGCATATTCTGATTTCTGCCACGGCCTCCAAATCGGCCTCCTCTACCTCTGCCTCTACCTCTTCCAGCATTTGAGTAGAAGACAGATTCTTTTGAAGTTCCTCCTGAAGAAGATGCACCACCATTTCTCTGCTCCTCAGAAATTAGAAGAGCAATCAACTCCTCAAAATCAGAAAATCTTTCACGAACTGAAATGGATGTCCGAAACTGTGCATAATCCTTTCCTAGACCATTCAAGGTCACGGAAACTAAATCATCATCTTCCACTGGCGACCCAATGGAAGCAAGTGCATCTGCAATCTTCTTCACCTTCATGTGGTAGTCGTTGATGCTCATACTTTCTCTTTGCACATTATGCAACTCTTGCTTGAGCTGCATTTTCCTGGCTTGCGTATTTGTGCTATACATTTTTGACAAAGTATCCCATGCCTCCTTTGGCGTACTTGCATCCTGAATATGCACAATCATAGAGTCTGAAATACTGATAGACAGCCAATACATAACTTTCCTGGCTCTCTCATGCCATGTTTTAAATGCCTGCATTTGTTGTTGATTGGGAACATCAGGAAGAACTGGTTCTTCTTCATTTCCTGCAACAAATTCCCAATATCCTTTTCCCATAAGGAAATTCGTCATTCTAAACTTCCATGCCT
Source organism: Lygodium microphyllum (assembly GCF_053477565.2). Classification (NCBI taxonomy): domain Eukaryota; kingdom Viridiplantae; phylum Streptophyta; class Polypodiopsida; order Schizaeales; family Lygodiaceae; genus Lygodium; species Lygodium microphyllum. Next base: position 123,458,606 of record NC_141158.1, read on the forward strand.
GGAAATTGTTCTTGTCAAGCTTTTCAGTGACAATCTGTGAAAGAGAATCAGACGCCATTACAGAATACTGCAAGAAATTCTGTCACTGCAAAAAACACAGCTTCACCCTCACAAGGGCAAATCTGCAAAACTGGCGAAAGTGGTATTTGACCACACAGTCACTTCCTAGTGACGATTTTTCATAAACAGGAACCAAGGATGATTCTGAAACTCCCAATGTCTCTGCGCACAAGCATACGATGCAATTTCTACAGTAACTTTTCACCGACCTGTAGAACAGTGGTCGCACAGCATAAAACTGAGCCTTTTCTTGAGTGCGTGCAGAAAACTTCCGTCTGCAAAACAGGCCCCGAAATGGCCTCAAATCAAAAAAACAAGGTCGCCAAGGGCTAAAGCCCTTTCCCGCAGCATATACTGCCCTCTTGCTTCACCGCGAAGGGCGTCTCAACCTGAGACAATGCACTCCTGCAATTTCCGGCTGTGCTACCTGCAGAGATCTGCTCCCAAAACAGGAAATGAAAGCAACACTGCTCCTCTTACCAGACCACCGCGAGCTTGGCTTGCTTTCTTGAGCTCCTTACCACGAACAAGGCTCTGATACCATGTCAAGATTGTGGGAGAGAAGGAAGGAGTCTCGCTTGAAGCTTTCTTGCTTGCACAATGGGGGAAGACACACAAGGGTGGAGGCTGAAAAACAGTTTTCCTCTTCTTAGTTGTGTAAGCCAAAAGAACTCAAGTACAAAGAAATAGAAGAACCCTATATATGGGTCTCAAACCAAACTCAACTAACTAAGGTGGCATACTAACTGAGCCACGAACTAGAGTAGATAAGGATAGCTATCATGTAGCTATTATTCATGGGCGGTGTACCAACCGCGTCTGCAACTGACAAGTCAGTGACATAAATATACAACGGTCACCCTGGCGTATCACGAGTGGAGCTCGATATCTCAACAAAAACACGGTAACATTACCCCCCTCCTAGCCAAGTGCTAGTCCCATGGCACTGCGGTGGGACGTAGTGGCTAGTTAGGTCGGCTGCTAGGAAAAACAGGTAGGTGGATGACATTGCTTTCAAGGTGGTTGGGTGAATGACAGGTGATGGAGTTTAAGGATGATGACCATGAGAGATTCCGGCATGCTTTAGGCTCCATGAAAATACTCGGCATCTTTCACACTGTTGTGGCACCCGTTATGTAGCCGGTCGTCCCTTGAGTATTAGAAATGCTTGAAGCAATAAGCGATCCCTTAGGAGGATGGTATTGGAGGGATTTATTTTGGAGAAGCTCCCCTAAACTCTGTTTGCATTGAAAATTTGTGTCTTTGATTTGAAGATCTTTATCTTTGAGTTGAAGGTCTGCATCTTTGAGTTGAAGGTCTTCAGGCTTGTGGAATCAATAAGTGATCCGTAAATCTTGAGGCGTTGGGCATGCATCTTCGGAAGATGAGGTTCCAAGATCTATGCCAATGGCAAACTTATCGTGACTTGGTTCAATTCTGGTAGCCATCAGCAAGCAGATGGCTGAACATTGGCACATGGAAAAAGTTTTGGTGATTAAAGGATGCTGCGGGTGATCCTCTTCAGCGGAGTAGCCATTTCTTGAAACTTGAACATAACCTGCAAGAAAAGGTGTGCACTCCCTAAGGGGTGTGTCTGCGTCTCCGTGGAGTGCGTGGTGTTCATGGCAGTGGAACTGGGAGATGGGTCTAACCTTGGGCAAGCCCTTGGTAATGTCCCACACTTGAGAACCTAGTTAGTGTGCCGTTGGAGGTGCGGTGTAGGTCTTAGGGTGACAGGTCTGAAAGTCCTGCCCTTGATGTGCCCTAAGCTGAAGTGGGGAAGGGGCTAGATAGAACCCTAGGTGTAGTAACGGTGGTGCACGTCGAGGCAAAGGGGGGGGGGGGGGGGTTGCAAGCAAATCTTGCAAAGGTCTCACCGCTTAGCTTTGCTTAATGGTAAAGGCATCCCTTGGCTTTGCTATGCTTTGCTGTCGTCTCTTCTTTCCAGTTCACCCCTTTTTTTTTTGAATAATAATAATATAAAGAGGCTTATACATGGATACATGTGATACAAGGGCATGACGAGAGTTTACTCCTCGTCATCCGAGTGGCGGGTAGGGGATGGCGGAGGGCAGGGGGCCTTGTTAAGGAATCTACAACTCAACAAGTAGCCCTTGAGGTTGAGGCGGGTTTTGAGAGTGGTGGTGGAAAGGAAGGGGTGGTTGCATTGGGTGAATTTGCTATCGCTCATATCTTCGAGCAGTGCAACACAAAAGGATGGCAAAAGAGAAGCGCGCATCATGAGGCGAGTCATGGTGCTGCTATCTATGGCATTGGGGTCAAAGTAGAGGGGTGGGAGGTGGCGTTCTTGAGGTGCGGGCTCTTGGTGGACTAGGATCCTAATTAGCCTAAGATAATTACAAGTGGTTATGAAGGCGGGGTCAGGACAGGAGGTGAACTCACTAAGAAATCTATCTATAGAGCTGTACAAATTAGGGAGGGTAAAGACAAGGGCATCCCTATGGGAGGTGCTATTGGTGTTATAGATAATGGAAAAGTCGAACCTGCCGTGGATGGACGGATTAAAGTTGACCCCTACCCTTCGAGGATACGGCATGAAAGTGGGGCCGTTTCTCTCAGAAGGGAGGGTGTTACAAAATGCCATCCATGCGTCAAGGTTGACATCAAAAATGCGTCTTCTTCAAGTGGGTTGGCAATTATAGCCTTCCACCGATCTAGGTACCTGGAGGACTTTATCCTGCCAAAATTTGCGGTCCTCAGTCCCCCAAGCAGTTGGGTTGGCCTCTCGCTCCGCTAACCACTTGGCCTTGAGCCTTGCACCCATAGCGATGACATCATTTACAAGTTGAATGGGCATTACTCTGTTCAAGGTAGCGAGAAACTCAAAGCTCAAGTCGAAGGGGTCACGGTTACATTCTTGCTGTTCTCAGATAATAAATTCGGCATGGAATTCAGCAGGGGGATCTTGAGGGCGTGGTAGGAGAGGGGCAGGCTGTCTTGGAATAGGTCTGACATTTAGCTTTTTCTTTGTCTTCTCTACCATTTCTTTCATGCGGTTAGCCTGGGCTGCTTTCCTCTCAGCAGATGTGTCAAGGGGCTACACTTCCTCTTGTTGTGGCTGAGGGGGTGGTGGGACATACTCCTCCTCCTGAGGTCCCAGATCAAACTCCGGTTCACCCCCTTCTGCTTACATGTCTTCTTGTGCCTTTGCCTCTATGAAACCGAGTTTGTCTATTTCCTGTGCCGTCAGGCCTACCTGTGCAAGATATCTTCTTTGCTCCTCCAGGCTCTATGGCAGGCCTCCTAGCTGCAGTGGCACGTGTAGGCCTGCTGTTAGAGCTCTGCGTGCAATGGTTAGCTTATTTTCCTTCTGTGTTGGTGGAGTGAAGCAGTGTATTGAGGAAGGTGTGTTGCTGAGCTATCATGGAGAGCTAGGCTGCCTCTGCCTGATTCTCAGCCAGCACCCTATCTCCTTCGGCTTTAGCCAATCGGCGTGACAAGTTCCGTATTCTCCCCTCATTGTGATCAGCCCATTCTTTTCCTCTTTTTTCGATATCTTCCAGGCTCTCCCCCTGATGGAGAGTCATAGCCATGAGTTGTTGCTGCTGGGCCTCGAGCTTAGGGTGCAGGCAGGACTGCTCCTGGCGTTCATCGATGATCTGTGCATTGAGCTGGTCCAGCTTCACCTGCATCCTTCGCACCTGCTCTTCCCTTAACTGGTCCAGCTCTGCAGCCTCCTGTCTGATCTTGTCAATATGGCTTTGTGCTTCCAGGTTGACTGCAGATAGCTGGTCATTCTTGCACCGCAGGTGAGCATTGGTCTCCCTTTTCCCGTTGAGATGCTCCATCGAGATTTTTCTCATTCCTTCCCAAGCAACGTCACGTTCCTTCAGGGCCTTTAATTCCTCTACATCCTTATTGCTGGCTTCCTCCCTGAGCGCAGCGATCTCCCTTTGGTATTCTATTATCTGCTTTGTTCTCTCCAACTGGAGACCGGCTCGTGATTCTCGTTCTGTTGCCAGCTCCTCCACCGCTGTTCTCCTTTCTTCCCTGGCCCTTTCTAATTGTGAGAGCAGCTCCTTAACATATTCATCGTTTTGGCCTGCTGGATGTGGGGGATGGGGCATGGTGGTGGTGGTGACAGCATCTTCTGTTTTCAACCGTGGCTGCCCTTTTGACTCCTGATGCTGGGGTGGCCATGGTCGCTTCTCTTGCCAGCTCTCGTTCCACCAGGAATTGTAGCCAAGTGACCACGTTGCTCTCATCGACTTTTGGGGTGGAACCTTGGGTGGCGGTGGCAGTGGCTGTCGTCATGATAGGAGTGGCTGGCATGGAAGGTATGAAGAGGGGGAGAGTTGGCATCATCGGATCTTTTCATTTTCCTTCTGCTGGGGGCAAGGGTGTGATTTCTGGCACACTGGTGCTGGAACCAGGTGCCTCTGTTCAGTGCGGGCTCTCTGCGCCTTCCTCATCTCTTTTGTGCTACTCCTTGGTGGAGCGACGGATGGCTAGCTCTATTTCTTCCTCTTCCTTCCTTCTCAGCTCCTCTTCGGTCTTCTTTTTTCTCTCCTCCTCATCCTTGACTGACTCCCTTCGAGCCCTCTCCAGATCTTCCTTTTCTTTCTTCTTTCTCTCCTCTTCCCTTTTTCCATGCAGGGCTTTGATTCGTTGTTCCGCGTGCCTCTGTGGGGTGCCCTGGGACTCCCCTTCCAAAGAATGGCTGCGGCCTGTTAGCTAGATAAGGCTGGCCGTAAGGTTGCGAGTATGGAAGTCTTCTTGGTAATCTACAATGTGTGACATCATGGCCGAACCTACCGCAGTTAGCGCAAGGTCTTGACCTAGGGTCTTTACATTTGACCGGCAAGTGGTTTCCACCACAGTACACGCATTGGACATGTAGGCACATTGGTCGTCTCAACATGTCTTGTAACTTGGCTAATTCCATCTTGACCTCAGCCAAGCGTCTCGGTGGCCTTCCCCTTATCTTGGGATAATGGGATGGACCCCTCACTAGAGGCTGACATTCTCTCTAAGCTTCGCGAGTTGGGTTCTTCTAGATTTGAGCTCCTAGAGCTCTGCTCTTTCAGCTAGTCATCGACTCTGATGGCTTCCTCAAACACTCTAGCCACCAAGTCCTGCTGCAAGCTTGAATTTCCTGCCAAAGCCTTATATAACTCCTCATCCCGAATTCCACTGATGAATACAGTCAAAACTGCTCTGTCAGTCGGCCGCTCGCCTAGAGGGATTCTCTTAAAGAGACTCCTCACATGGGTCACATAGTCGCGGATGTCCTCATTCTCTTTCTGCTTGATGTTCATCAAGCGCACCAGTAGATTATCGGAGTATCCGGGCTCGGCGAATCTCTTGACGAAGAGACCCTCGAGATTATTGAAGTTGGCTCGTTCTATGGCATCCAAGCTTGTATACCACATCCTACCCTTGTCACCGAGGCAAAGCCTGAATACTTGCGAACATTGAGTCTGGTCATTGAGGCTGTTGGCTTCGCAGACTTGCTCAAACTACTCAACAAAGCTGTAGGGGTCGTCATGAGGTTGGTACTTATTGAGTTGCTTGGCAACAATCAGTATTTTGGCCTGACTCTTTGAGCCCTGATTTGCCCCTAATCCTGCAATCAGAGACGTCGCTAGTGCGGTGGCACTCTGCTCTACTGCGGTGTTATCGAGCAGCCATTTGATGAGGAGCTCGCTCAATGTCAAGTCTCCCTCTAGTGCTCTCTCATGGTCCATTCGGTTTCGGCGAGCCAAGTTCAGTACGCGCTGCACCTCATGTAGCTCCATGCTTTGCCTTTGGTTCCTAGCATATTGATCCCTATTATACTCAACTATTCCTTGCAGTGCCTTATGGGCTAGCCTTCTCTCCTCCTCTAGGTCTGCAATGATTGCATCTGTTGTCCTGCTACGATGCTCGTACCGGGCGTGTGTTGTAGCTACTCACCACTGCTGAATAGCATCTAGAAAAATGTTCAAATCAAGTTTCTCACTAGACCGATAGTCTGAGCTTTCTTCCGTCATGGTCGAATTCTTGTGCTCCACTACGCTGTTGATCAGGTTGAATGGTCTTGACAGATCCTTGCTTGGTCCTACTCTATGCTTGACGGTTTGTCTATATTTTGGGTCCTCTCCTATTGGTGGGTTCCTTGAGTGGTTTATCTGAGTGAGTACCTTTGGTTATTGAATACAAACCTCAATTTATGGTCACTCAGTGAGTGTGTCGTTTCTCATGTACTTGTGCCCAATCAAGCTTTCAGCTTTCTTAAGTATACTTCAAGTGCGGAAATTCAATGTGAGTGCCGCAAGTGATTCCTCGGTGTCTTACACACTCTTGCTTGTTTCGGGTCTGATAGGCTTCGTTGCTCAAGTCCTGACCGTTCTAGCGAGTTCTAGGGCCTGCGCTGCTTCTTGCCGTTCACTAGGGGAGTCGATCACAGGTCCTCTGATTGGATTTCCGTTCTCGATGCGTTAGGTCACTGGGGAGTGCTCCAGCACTGTCCCCCTATCCCTTCGTCTTGACTCCTACATCGGGAACTGCTTACAAGGCATTCATCATGTTGTCCTAGAGCGGGTTGCGCTTCTAGTCACTCGTGGGGGTCAATTTTTGATGTTTTCCTTTTCCTTCTTCTTCTCTTTTTTTTATAAAAAAATTTACCTAAGGTGTGTCCGACTCTGGGAATCGAACGTCCGATTTACCAATGGTCCAATTTACTAGTGGTCCGATTCTAGGAATCGGACCAGGTGGGTTCGAGTTTGAGCCGTCCGAATCTCAAAATCGGACGAGGGTTAGGTGTCCGATTTTCAAAAATCAGACAAGTGGTCCGATCGGACCAAGCATGTGGTCCGATTGCTGATGTGTCCTAATTCGTGAGTCTGATTTCCTCGATCGAACAATCGGACAAGTAGTCCGATCGGACGGGGTTGGTCCGAGTGTCCTAGTGTCCCAGTGTTCAAATGTCCGAGTCGGACGGGTTGGTCCGATCGGACCCGAGCATCCGATCCTCAAAATCAGACATCCGATTCTGGGAATCGGACACTGAATCGGGTGTCCGATTTCACCGGCCCGAACACACTTTCGAGCACAAATTCGTCCAACATCTCAAGACATCGATGATTATAGACTACAAAATTCACCAAGAGTGATGTTGGAGTGCTGGGGGAGAGATCTAGATACCTGGGTATCGCCGATAGCAACGTCACTCCTTGCCCTGATCGATCGAACGGGTCGCCCAAGCTCTCTCTCTCTCTCTCTCTCTCTCTCTCTCTCTCTCTCTCTCTCTCTCTCTCTCTGCTGGTTGCAAATGAGGATTCCCTTGCCCTTCAAGAACTTATAACCCTGCTGGACATTCCCCGGATGTTACCGATCACTCTCCTTGCAATTCCTACACATTCAAATGCGCATTTCCTCCATTTTCCCCCTATTTTTTCCGATTTCCTCCCTATTTTACAACAGCAAACCCTATGCCTCTCGGGTGTGATTTTCTACTGTTAACCTACTCTAAACACAACACAAATCAAAAGCAAAAAACTGAACTAATTTCTCCATGTTTTCCAATCATCAAACAACCAGAATATCCCAAAATACTTACCTGTTTTTAAGATCAAAAACACCCAAACTTCCTACCTATCTCAAGCTCTGTTTCGGGGATGAATAAATACCCTACTTCGATGTTCAATATAAGGTGCGCAAGTGCTCAAGCTTGAATCCGTTGGTCCCGGCAATGGAATCAAAATGTGGGAGCTCTCACTCAACCGCCAAGACCCACGGACCGCTTCTTGTTTCAAGAGTTCCAAGCGAGCTCTAATGGCTATCTCTCACCTAGCCAATGCACCGTCGATCCTACAAGTGTAGTGAGCTTACCTTGATGCTTGATTGAGTACCCTCCTCTCTCTTGCACTCCAGTAGCTCCACGATTCTTGATGCTAGCTCAAGCATCCTCAAGCCTCCTCCATCTCCAAGCTCCATCCTCCATAGCCGCGCACGCAAGAGAAGAGAAGAGAAGAGAAGAGAAGAAGGGAAGAGGAGATGGTGAAGAGATTCACCCTCTTGATCCCTCACTCCCACACACACTCACTCCCTCACACTCTCACACTCCCTCTCTCAAGAGCACACACAAGCAAGAAGGAGAGAAGAAGAGAGGAAGAAGAAGACTCTTTTTGCAACACACCAAAGAATGAGCTTCTCATTCACTTTTCAACTTTATATACAAAGCCCTAAATCCTTTTTGGGCAGTCATCCCCTTTTCCCTTTTTTACATGGTCAGCCGTAGCCTAGGCCCTTTTTCCCATTCCCACCATTCTAATTTATCATATTCCCAACTAATGTGTACACTTTGCACAAGCGTGAGCCTAGCACTCTTTTACAAAGATTCGGGGGCGCTCCCACATTTTAATGGTGTGCCCTTTTATTCTTTTGTTGTCTCGAGGCGACATCGAGGCTTTCTGAGGGTTGTGCCCGAGCATTTAAATTTTTCAAGGACTGGTTATTACTGATCAAGGCGCCTTTTTCTGCTTTTATCCTGCGCCTTATTTGCTATTTCCTTTTTTTTTTCATTTTCTGTTCCTCTGTGCTGCGGGAAACAAGGTAACAAGAATATTTTGTCATCAAAATTTGGTGAATTTGACATCACCATCGCATCTGAAGCATGCCAAAATCCCAACTTAGACTCTTACCTTGCCTAAATCGAGTTCCGAATGCCCGAGATATGATAAAAAGAGTGATTTTTTAGCCATTTTTGCAAACAAGCACAAATAAAATGTGAGCATGTTGCTGTACTTGAGGGGCCAAATCAAGGTGGGTAGGGGATAAGCAAGAGCCCAATGAAGGCCTACAATAGGTCTACACAATCTTAGGGCAAGTCCAAGCAAGAGGTGAAGAGAACAAGCTTCAATGATGGAAGCTATGGCTGCCTCTTCATGAAACCCTATTGTTCATGTCAAAGAATGGCTGAGAACTGAGTGAGAAGCAAGCTCTCATACCTTGTGTAGATGCCGGGAAAGGCCGAGAAGCGCTCACGAAGGACCCGCTCTGATATCAGTTGAAAGGGATGTAGGAGATGTGGGAGAGAAGAGCACACACAATGTAGGTGTTGTCAACAATGTTATGATAGTCTTATTGCACTTTCATATATATATGAATAAAGAATATGGGCGGTCACTGTACACGGGCAAGCCCAAGGGCCTTTTACCCCAACAACAATATCAAAAATGGACCCAGCATCTCAAGCACCTCTCTCTTTTTTGGATGGTCTCTCTCTTGACCTTTATCTCCCTAGCCTCCATCTCACAAGCCTTCCTTTCTTCTTGGGCAACCTTCCAGGCATTTAGCCTCGTGTTATGGGAATGTGAGGGTGTGACATTAGTCGTCCTAACCTCCTTACTCTTTTTTAGGGGAGAAATCTCTAAAATTCCCTTTATCTTCATGTCTATAATGCCTTGTGGGACCAGCAACTTGTTGTATCTGAATCCAAGTAACCTGAGGGATGTGAAGTCCCTAAGCATCACTATCACCCTATGGGCATGAGCTGCCAAAATACAGGAGTCTTGAAAAAATTATAGCATAAGGTCCTTAGTAGTCCATGTTATTTGTTTTTCATATATCTTTAACTACCCTTGTAAATGGCAGTAAATGGCATCTTCATAATTATAGGCTCGTGGTAGTTCATGATCCTCCTTAGCTCTTTAAGCACTAAGGCATGTTGCTAGTACTGCTTACGGCAACTAGCTCTGGTCTACAAGGGGTTCATCCTCTTCCTAGAACCGAATCCCTATTGGGAGCTTGTGTCAAGGGCCGATGCATCATCCTACACATTTTTCCCAGAGGATGCTCCCTAGATATGCAATGTGCAAGTCTCTGGACAATACCACCCTCTAGTCTACTTTGTTCTAGCCATGTCTACAAAAGAGTACAAACATAGTATTAGAACTCCCAAACAATAATAAAAGGGGCAAAAAACTAGAGAAATGGGTTAAAATAGACTGAACCTACACAATGTGAGGGGGGTCCCAAAATTGGGAGCCCCTCCCTCTTACATTGATTGGAGCAAAGGGACTGCAGAACACGAGGGGCAGGGGTCCCAAAATTAGGAGCCCTCCCCTTGTATTGTGCACAGGATGGGGAACTGTAAAATGCGAGGTGCATGGGGGGTCCCAAGATTAAGAGCCCCCCCTCGTATTGTGCAAATCTAGGGACCACAGAATGCGAGGGGGGGCCCAACATTAGGAGTCGCCCCTTGCATTGTGTGGGGCTGGATAAATCCATACAACATAGGGCGGGGTTACAACATAGGAGGCCTCCCCCTCACATTATGTGGATCTTGAAAAGGTAGGGGAGGACTGCACAATGGGAGGCCGAGGGGTCACAAGATTGGGAGGGTCTCCCCTTACATTGTGCAACTCCCATTGGGTGGGGACAACACAATGCAAGGGGGGCACATTGAGATTTTCTCATACCCTCCCCTTGCATTGTGGAGGACTTGGGCTAGCACAACATGAGGGAAGAATGCTCTTTCAGCTCATTATGACTATATTGCATTGTGGAGGCTTTGCAAGGGGAGAGACTCACCACTGTAGATGACCATCGAGAGCTATGGAGGTTCAACAGGCTTGCAATGTGCAAAGTGAAAAATCAATCGACTATCAAATTTTGTACTATATATGATGCTTACATGTATTGACATCACTCGATGCCACATCAACAAGAACGTGTACACAAATGTGAGAATTAAAAAGCACATGTCACGTCACATGTCTACCACTATGGTCCCTTTGCATGTGAAGAAATGAGTGAGGTGCCATGTGTCCACTAGTGAGGCTCCTTGCATGTGTTGTAGTGAATGTGCAATTCCTAAGGCTATAAAGAGCCAGATTCACCTCTTATTTTTGTGCTCACTTGCTCCCTCTCTATCACTCTACTCTCTCTATCCTCAGGTGTGGCCCTCATTGCACTCTCTTTTGGACTTCTATTGTTTTGGTATAATATCTTGCACCCCCCATCCCCTTGGCATTAGAACCACCCAACGTGATGAGGGGGGTTTCAAAATTTCAAGGGTGGCCCCCCTTGCATTGTGCAGTCACCCCCTCCCAAAACAACCACCAAGGATCAACACAACATGAGAGGAGGGCCTCAAGATCTTGAAAACCCCACTCCCCTCGCATTGTGCAGTCCCCCCATCCCAAAATGAGGACTAGCACAATGCGAGAGGAGGGCCTCATGATTTTGGAAAACCCCCCCCCCCCCCCACATTGTGTGGTCCCCCTATCCCAAAACAAGGACCATCATAATGTGAGAGGTGGGCCTCGAGATTTGAATCCCCCTTGCATTGTGCTATTTTTCCTTGTCCCTGCCCCAAGCTACTAAGGACCCACACAATGTGAGGCAAAGGGGCCCGAGGGGGGGGGGGGGGGGGGGTGGTCAAGATTTCAAGACCCCTCCCCCTCACATTGTGCTAGTTTTCCCTGCCCCAAACCACCAAGGACCAACACAATGCAAGGGGAGGGGCTCAAGCTTTTGGACCCCACACCCCTCCCATTGTGCAGGTCAAATCAGTAAGGACCCCCATAACATGGGGGGGGGGGGGGGGGGGGGGGGGCTTGGAGGTTTTGAAACCTCCCCCCATCCCTTGCTTTGTATGGGTCCCCCTTTTCCGATTAGTGTTTCTCATATAGTTGTGTTTGCAGATATGGATGCTACATAGGTGCAACATAGGGAGGGGACTCTTGAGCATGCAAGGAGTGAAGCCAATCCTAACGCTCTAGCACAATATCTTTCTAGTATTGAAAGAACTCCTAGTGCTCCGACACAACAGCCTAGGAGAAGTTTTGGATATAGTCCTGAGGAGATGCTTGTAGATTTCCTTGGTCAAGTGGGACAAGAGCATCTACTACCACAAGTATCCTAGGTGTTTTCTATCATTGACTCTACAAAGGAATGGATCAAGGCCTCATGAGTCTAGTTCGAGAAATATGAGGTCACTTTTTTGAAGTGAACGTCTACTAGAGAGGTTCCTATCAAGGGCCTGCTAAGGGTTCCTCAGGGCATGAAGAAGGCAGATCTACAGTGCTCTGCACATAATCAAAAGTGCCATCTCATTCAACTTCTTGCATTGTTTCATGGGCACCAAAGCATAAGCCAAGCAAGCAAGAATATGCATGTGAGCCATGGATGGCTTTTTACAATGTCAAGTCTCATATAGAGTGGTAGATTTCATATCCTTGGTGGAACAATGGTTAAGTATCCAGGTTGCACATAAAACAATATCAAGCTAGAAATTGTGGCAAAGCTTGACTCTTAATTATGCATCGTGTCATCTCCATGAGTGATCTATTTCTCTATCAACTATACCATTTTTCCATGGTGTATTATAATATATCCACCAGTTATTGTGGAAGGTAATGCTTAGTAGTCATCTAGGGACTATCCCAACTACCACCATCTGCACACCATAGGAATAATTGGACTTTTGGGTGGCCTTGGTCTACAGAGTTCCATGACACCCAAAATAGAAAGCAAGTGATTATCTGAGAGTGTCTAGGTTGATCATGTGATTTGATATGTTGCACCCTATCCTATGATGATAGGATAATCTTACTTTTTTTTTCTTTAGCATTTAGATTGAACACGTTTTTTAGCACCCAAAGGAGAATATAGAAATGATTATTAATGTATCTAATTTTGTTTTTTAGGATAGTTATGGTCTCCAATGGACATTAGATTAGCTCTCTCTCTCTCTCTCTCTCTCTCTCTCTCTCTCTCTCTCTCTCTCTCTCTCTCTCTCTCTCTCTCTCTCTCTCTCTCTCTCTCTCTCTCTCTCTCTCTCTCTCTCTCTCTCTCTCTCTCTCTCTCTCTCTCTCTCTCCCTCTCTCCCTCTCTCCCTCTCTCCCTCTCTCTCTCTCTCTCTCTCTGTGCCATAATAATAAGAATTTGACATTGTTTAACACAATCAAAATTTATGTTTTAAAGATCATTTTTAAAACCAAGAAATAGTAAACTTTTGGAATGGATCTAGTGGATTAGTAGCTTGGAATCGTATGAGCTAAGGAGATTGATGTCATTGAAAACCATCCAAGCAAGGTTAGAGCTAGGACTCAAGGGCAGTGGCCCTCCCATCACCTCAATCCCATGCTAAGTAATGTGAATCGCATTAGCTGAAAAATGAATATGATCTTAGAAAAAAAAATCCCATAATTTCGTGTATAAAAAGATCATATTTGTACAAGATGAAAGAGTTATTCAACATAATACTTGAATTGTTTGCTATGCTTGCATTAAGATACATCTACCTATTGATCACAAGACATGAGAGAACTTGCGTCTATGATAACAAAAGCTCATTGTGACATGCCATAAAATGACCTACCAAAGAAAGCAAGGAAATCCTCACTATGCATGCATACATAGTGAATAAAAAACTATTGAAGTCATTCATAGCCTCATTGTAGATCATTTTCATACTTTATACTTTGAAAATGATATAGTTAGTAACTACAAGCCATCTTTAAAAAGTAGTCAGAGGTAGTTGAAGAATTGTTACAACTCCCATTTGCATCCAAGAGTTAATGTCCTTCCAACCTTCTTTAATGCAAGATGCATGTACTACCAAAGCATTACAAAGAAACCATAGCATCACATCATTCATTTATTATAAGCACAACAAACATCATTGCAAAAAAAATTGAACAAAGTCAAATGATTTAACCTCACTAGTATTTACACAGCTACTAAAAGGTTGATAAAGAATGGTGCTTCCCCATTCTTATGAGATCCAACAACACAACCATTGTCACTCATAGCAACCTCTTTCTCTAGCTCCTAGCTTTACTCTAAGCTTTCAAAATGCAAGTTTAAAACTAAAGAGTTACATGCTAGACTTGGCTATTGAAAATATACCTAGCAAGATAGTTCATCCACTTGATTAGCTTTGCTCGAAGACACCTCTATGTTTTCAAATGAATCATAGATCAATGACCTTGCATTACCTTTTACTCCACCCAAGAGTATATCACTACTTCCATATATGGCAGAGTAGTGCTAATATGCAAAGGACAATGACAACATTATCTCATGACTTGTGTTAGGTGAGGATGGAAGATAATGAAATAAATCATGCATGTAAAATTAAGCTATCAACCTCTTGCAATAAATATATTAATGTGATAGTAAATACTAGTTTAGCTACACCTCTAATTTTGTATTTCAAGAATTTATTCTTATGGTTGAGCAGCATTGCCTGATTTTGTAGTTGGCTATTGAGGAGAAGAAGAAATGGATGCTCTACCTTCATCTCTACATTTGTGTGCATGAAGAAGAGCTTTGTCTTCATTGTGTCCTTCAACTTGTGGCAGTGATATAGAGAAAACCTTTATAATGAGCCCCATAACATTACATTGTCTATGCTAATTTTTAACAAACCATGCATGCATCCAAAATTCCAAATCCTTGATAACTTGACATTTGATATCCACATGTGCTACATCAGTTTAGAGGCCACAAAATCTTATCATACACTTACTTTGATAATCAAGGTGTGAGATGACACTGTTGAGATGACAAGCTCAACACATGCGGACATTGATGATGGACCGCCTGGTTAGATGAGTCCACACGTCTACACTTAGCACGTCGGTGGTCATTATGACTCTCACATGGCCACTAACTCATTACTTATTATATTCAGGTTGTTACACCTATTTACAGTGGCATAGTTATAGCGCCAGTCAACTAGTGTAGTCGGTTATGCATTGTTTGACTTAGTAGGCCACTTTCCTTTATATTGTATCTTATCTATACTTTGTGTACATTGAAAGTGTGTGGAAGAAGAAGAAGAAACCAGCAAGAAAACGTTTTGGCCTCCATCTCTCTTCTTGTCTCTTGAGTGAGCTTCTCCTTGTGCATTCTATGTGTGTTCGGCGTAGCATCTTGAGAAAGTCCCCCCACCACGTGATTCTTGACATGGTATCAGAGCCCCGCCACTGAGAGAGGCTAATTTCGAAGGCTAAAGCGAAGGAGAAGAAGCAAGGTTTGAGCAAGCAAGCCACCGGTAAGAAGCTCTCCCATTCTTCCACTCTCTCTCTTGGATAGTGCTGTGGAGGCACCGGAAGCAGCGTCGAGCAAAAATCTCAGATTGCAGTGAGATTTGGTGTGCACGAAGAGTGCAGTGTATTCTTCAAACAAGCCTTTTCAGGGTTGCCCGCAGTTATTTTGGGCATCTGAGGCCGTTTCAAGCCCCGTTTTAGAGCTGCAAGGTTGCGGACAACAGTTTCAGGGTACACTGTGATTTCGGTTGTTTTGACCAAAAGTGGATGCGCAGGTTACAGATTGCAAAACTGCAATTCTTGAGGTGTTTGCAGGAAGCAAACATAAGGTTTATCTGCAAAAACAGGTTGCAGATTGCATGTATTGTTGAGCAGACATTGAAAAAGGTTGTCTGCTGTATTGCTGTGCACTATAGGTCAAGGGTTGCAGAAGATTTGCTTGCTGTTTGGTATTAGTTTTGTGATAATGGCAGAGAACAATGGAAGCCCTATCATTGAGAAGCTCTACAAGAAGAACTACCCTTCATGGAAGTTCCGTGTCACAAACTTTCTTATTGGAAAAGGCCTCTACGAGTTTGTTTTAGGTGAAGAAAAGGAGCCGAAGGTGAGTGATCCTCCAAATGTAGAAGAGACAAAGCACGGAAGGAATGGAATTCAAAAGACAAGAAGGTCATGTATTCGTTGTCTGCAGTAATTGACAATAATATGCTGGGACATATTAGAAATGCAGAGAATTCATATGCATCTTGGACCATACTTGAAAATATGTTTTCCGTAAATAGAAAGGCACAAAAGATTCAACTCAAGCAAGAGTTAAATACATTGAAGAAAGGGAAGATATCTATCAATGAGTATGCAGTGAAGGTAAGGAGCATTGCAGATGCATTGGCCGCAATTGATGCAATGCCCGATGATGATGATTTAGTGTCATCTACCTTGGGTGGACTTAACAATGAAAAGGCTTGGAAGTCTTTTGTAACTTTCGTATATGTCAGAAAGCCATTTCCAGATTTTGGTGAGTTGGTCTCCCTTATGATCACTGAAGAGATCAACATGCAGAGTGAGACATCTGAAAGAAGTGGTGAACATGTCCAAGCTTTCTACTCCAGTTCAGGAAGGGGACGTGGCAGGTTCTCTTCAAGAGGCCGTTGTATAGGACGTGTTAGTGACAACCAGCAAAACAGATTGAATCAGCAATTTGGCGATATGCAGGTTTCAGGAGATCGTGGTAACTTTAGAGGCAAGGGGAGCTTTAGAGGAAGGGGTGGATGGCAGAACAGAGGTTCTAACAACTCTGATATTGTGTGTCACTACTGTAGCAAAATAGGTCATATTGCAGTCCAATGTTATGCTAAGAAAGATGATATTGGCAGTAGTAAGTTGCAGCAAGGAAACTATGCATTGTCTTCACGACAGAATGAAGACAAAAATGAACGTCTATTTGTTATGCAGCATATGTTGAATGCTGTTACAGGAAAGGGAACACATGATGATTGTTTGGTATGTTGATTCAGGTGCATCCAATCATATGACTAGCCATGCAGAATGGTTTAGAGAGATGCAGAATTTGCAAAATGGAGGTTATGTGCAGACGGGTGATGATTCATGCCACCCAATTTCACACATTGGAAAAGTTTCCTTGTCCTTGCATGATGGTAAGACAAAGAGTCTTTCAAATGTATTACATGTGCCATCTATTACAAAGAACTTGGTGTCAGTCGGTCAAATGGTAGAGCAAGGGCTACAAGTCAGATTTAATGCAAAGGGCTGCTTTGTAGAAGACTTCAATGATAAGTGCAGGTTGGTTGCAAAGGAAAGTAGAGTTGGACATATGTTTACTTTGGATGCTGGAATTCCTACTATGAATGCTGCCATGTATGCTAAAGGAAAAGGTGTTGTTGCAAATATTGAAATTTGGCACAAATGCATTGGACATGCAAATGTTCAAAGGCTGAAATTAATGCAGTCCAAAGGGTTGGTTATAGGTTTGCCTACATTTAGAGTTACAAAGGCTGAAATTAATGCAGTCCAAAGGGTTGGTTGCCTACATTTAGAGTTGCAGAATTTCATAAGGTATGAGAAGCAACTCAGTTTGGTAAGCAGGCAAGACAACCCTTTTCACATGACAGAGATGTAAGCATAAATATCCTTGATGTTGTGCATACAGATATTTGGGGACCTACACAAAATGTATCTCTTGGAGGTAGTTCATACTTTGTCACATTCATTGATGATTGTTCTAGAAAGTTGTGGGTATATTTTATGAAGGAAAAGAGTGAAGCATTTGAGCACTTTAGAACTTTCAAGGCTGCAGTTGAAAGAGAAACAGGCTTGAAAGTAAAGTGCTTAAGGTCAGATGGAGGGGGAGAGTACCTCTCGAATGAGTTCAGTGATTTTCTAAGGTCTCATGGGATAAAGAGACAGTTCACATGCAGGTATACCCCACAGCAAAATGGGGTTGCAGAAAGGAAAAATAGGCATATTGCAGAAGTTGCACGCGCCTTGATGGCTGAAAAGAATATGCTTAAGCATTTTTTGTCTGAGGCTGTTCATACTGCTGTTTATATTATGAACAGAACTCCCACAGCTGCAGTTCATGGGATGACTCCTGAAGAATGCTTTATTGGAAAGAAGCCTGATGTATCGCACTTGAAGGTATTTGGCTATGTTGCATATGTTCATGTGCCAAATGAGCTACGGAAGAAGCTTGATCCAAAGGCAGAAAAATGTGTCTTTATTGGATACTCTTTACAGCAGAAAGGGTATCGTTGTTATAACCCTGTCACATGTAAGTTCAAAGTGAGCAGGGATGTCATCTTTGATGAAATGATTAGTTGGTATGCATCTAGTGGTGATGCATTGGATGATGATGATGATCATGACACTCATATGCAGGATGAAAAGCAAGAATCATGGACTCTTAGTGGACCAAAGACATCATCTGGTAGTCCTTGGTCTGGGAGACTAAGGAGTAGCTCTACATCTTCAGGTGCATCTAGTAGCACTACAGGTATAGACAAAGGAAAGAATAAAGTGTCAGATGGCATTGATGCAGTTCTTGATGGAGACTCCAGTGGCTCAAAGAGCTTGGATGATGAGCTTGGCATTCCTTCAGTGAGGACTCCAGGTGTGCAGAGAGCACGTGTCAATGCAAAGAATCCATTGAGTGATCCACTAGTACGCAGATCTAGCAGGGTCAGATACCCTATTAAAAGATTTGGTTTTGAAGGTTGTGCAGCTCACCATTATGCTTATATGGTGAAACTAGTTGAGGATGTTGAGCCCACATGTTTTGAGCAGGCTATTGGTCATGTTCATTGGGATACAGCAATGGATGAGGAGATGGTTGCATTAGAGGCCAATAAGACTTGGGATCTAGTATCATTATCGAAGGGCAAGAAAGAAACTGGATGTAAGTGGTTTTATAGGATTAAGCACAATGCAGATGGTTCTAGTAGTAGGTACAAAGACAGGCTGGTAGCAAAAGGCTATGCCCAGACATATGGCATAAATTATGATGAAATCTTTAGTCCAATTGCTAGGATGGCAACTATCAGATGTGTGATTGCTTTGGCAGCAGCCAAAGGTTGGAGGTTGCAGCAAATGGATGTGAAGAATGCCTTCTTGCATGGTGATTTGCAGGAAGAAGTGTATATGGATCAGCCAGTAGGTTATGAAGATTTAGAGCATCCCACATATGTGTGCAGGTTGAAGAAGGCGCTCTATGGGCTCAAGCAAGCACCTAGAGCATGGTCTGACAAGATCATAGAGTATCTTGTCAATATTGGCTTTTATGTTTCTGATGCTGATCACTCACTTTATGTGAGAAAGGGAGATGCAGGTTTGGCCATCATAGTCCCGTTGGAGCAGAATGTAAAGTTGAGTGCTGATGTTGGGGATGAGATAGAAGACCCTACTATGTTCAAGATTTTATTGTGACAACATGAATAGTATACAGTTGGCTAGGAACCCTGTGTTCCATGCCAAGACAAAATATATTGAGGTATACTACCACTTTATGAGAGAGAAGGTACTAGCAGGTGAGATTGACTTGGTGTATGTCAACACACAGGATCAGATAGCTAACATCTTCACGAAGACATTGGGTACAAAGAAGCTTCAAAAGTTTCGAAGCTTACTTGAAGTTGCAGAGATGCATTTGAGTTTGAGGGGGAGTGTTGAGATGACAAGCTCAACACATGCGGACATTGATGATGGACCGCCTGGTTAGATGAGTCCACACGTCTACACTTAGCACCTCAGTGGTCATTATGACTCTCACATGGCAACTGACTCATTACTTATTATATTCAGGTCATTACACCTATTTACAGCTGGCATAGTTATAGTGCCAGTCGATTAGTGTAGTCGGTTATGCATTGTTTGACTTAGTAGGGCACTTTCCTTTATGTTGTATCTTATCTATACTTTGTGTACATTGAAAAGTGTGTGGAAGAAGAAGAAGAAACCAGCAAGAAAACGTTTTGGCCTCCATCTCTCTTCTTGTCTCTTGAGTGAGCTTCTCCTTGTGCATTATGTGTGTGTTCGGCATAGCATCTTGAGCAAGTCCCCCCACCACGCGATTCTTGACAGGCTCCCTAAATCTAAGATTGATTTTAGAGTTGTTTGCATCCAAAGAGGCTGTTAGACATTCTTAGTTATATTCATATTATGATTAGCTTTATTATATGGACCAAACATTGGTCTAAAGAAAATTGTAGGCCTAATATGAATAATTGCTTTTAGACTTAATATATTTGACATTACACACATTATTTGAAGCATTTATAGCCATTCTAAATTTCTTGCATTACCTCATAAATATCTAAAAATAGGTCAATGCAACAAAATAGAGGAGGTTCTTTTTATGGTGATGTTCAAAATCCTCCAAAAATCCCTCAATAGATTGCAATAAAGATAGTGCAATTGAATGTAATGATCTCTATCAAATGTATTTAGAAATTCATACATGTCCAAATATCATGATTCTAAGATGAAGTAAGAAATCTTCCCTTATTGCACTGTGCAACTATGCTCAAACACACAAAGCTAAATGTTGATGGTGACAAATCTCATAATGAGGCTGTTGCCCAATTTTCTGCCCCCAATGGTAAAGATAATGAGGTTATGATTGGTGGTATGAGAATATGGGTAACATGAACAACCTATAATGTGAGGGGATTATTTGGGAAGATGTGTCAGAGAGCATGCAAGGGATTGACCTAGACAACCTATGTGCAAAAGTTTGAAGAAGCTGAGCCTAGGTAGGATGCCAAGTTGGGCGGGGATGGGGTTAGAGATGACATTACATTTGAGCTATTATTTGTTCCATAGTAATTCATCAGACTCATAATCATGAACAAAGACATATATTTTCTTGATGTTGTAGAACAACACCACCACTTGTCCACCAACTCATTGAGTTTCTACACTCTCTTTGCACGGTTGTTACACAACTCTCCTCGTAGTGCCCTCTACCAAACTTCCTCCAATACCCTCAATTCATGCATGGCTTGCATCCATTTGTCCCAATGTAGGGCTCTACAAGTCCAACCAAAATGGGCCAAGATACATAAAAGATAATAGAAATGGAAAATACACATACATAATGAGTTGGGATATGAGAAATATGAGAGCTATAGATGAATAAATAATGGGATTGAGTCTCATTAGTTGGTCATCCTTGTTGGTAAATTTGGTGGTCTCGAGAGACCACATGACACCTATGGGTGTACAAAAATGACTTGATGATTTGTTTCATGTGGCACTCCTCTTTGGTGGACAAGACCCAAGGAAATTGAGGTAGTTGTACATAAGCATTCAAGGTGATCTATGGGCCATATGCCTCTATGGCACTTATCTCTTTCAAATCTATCATTGTAACTATAGTGTCTCTCTTTCTTGTTTGTGATATGGTCCCACAACAAACTAGTAACATTCTTGAACATGAAACATGGGATCCAAAAGATGATTTATCTCTAGCAACTAAGTCCAATACAATAGCTTATAGAAGATAGAGAACTGTCTCACTCTCATTGAATGCCATGGCATTCGACTATCAATGGACGGAAGTGGGCATAGGGTCCCTATGTCAAAGCATGATTCCTAAACATCAAACAACCCTAAGATGGCTAATATTTATTCAAAGAGCCTTTATATGATCTATTAGATTATGTATGTAGGCATATGTTGGATATCTATATCACATGCAATATTACCCTAGTCCATCCTCAAAGAGAACCGATCATACAAGACCAAAATGCTCTTTGATTCTTTGCTAAGTGAGGAAGGAAGTGTTGTGTGGAAGAGTAAGAAGAAGGCACACATGTTGATGTAGATAATGTAGCATGGTGAAGATCTCCCTAACCAAAACTACATGTGGGGTGCAAATACAGATATCTCTATTTTGATTGCACAAATGGAAGATGGGGTAGACAAAGGGGGCCTCCATCACTAAAGGTACTCCATTTATCAAAAGTGCTCCAAAAATTGATGCCAAGGGCCATATTCCACGGTGAATTCTGTGAGGTTTTTTGGTGGATTCCGTAAAACTAGAGGCATATTCCACAGTGGATTCTATGAGGTTTTTTGGTGGATTTCGTAAAACTATATTTATTTGTTGGGGCTCGTACACAAGGTGGATTCCTTGTGCGAGAAGCTAATTTGTAGCTGATGACTGAAAGGTATTTACTATTGTTTGTTTATTTTATTTATAAACAATTGTGAATGCTTTAGTTGATGTATAGAGTAGGTAGAGTAGTGGCTTTGGGTAGCATTGGACATTAGCGTAAGTCCAAGTGTAAATTTTATAATTATGATTAGTTATCTTAAGTATAATATATAATATTATGTATTTATATGATATTGTATTATCAAAATTTTTACTCTATTTGTAAGTTATAAGTTTAAACTTCTTTAGTAATAATTAGATCATTGTCCTTAGTACTATTAATTTATTTATTTTTAATACAGATTATTTTAGAATATGAGATTTAAGATATGCTTTTATTGAAATAAGTTTTCTTTATGGAATACCTTGCTATTTTCTTAATGTGGTTAAGTTTAGAAGGCTTTTCCAGCTTTCTTTACAAAAGTAATAGGATTGCACGCAAAATAGAACATGGTGAAAACTGAGATTTTTCGTTTCTTCCTCATTCGGAATCAAAATTCAGAGCTTCAAGAGTCATTTTGGGAGTTTTGGCATGCTCCGGATGTGATAGTGATATCAAAGCGTCATGATTCAGAGCACAGAATTTTTTGCAGCAACTGCATCATGTTACAAGATATCTCTTGACTCTTAAAACTTTATATTTCAATTGATATTTGTACTTTCTTTGTGATTATATGTAAGATATGAATGCAAATATCCATATAAAACTATAATATATAATTAAGGATGGCAAACCACGGCTTTTTCCATGGGAGAGATTGGGCCCAATCGTGCATTTTTTTTCTCCTGTCTTTCTCAATCTATTGAGTTATTCAAATCCTCTTACGTATTATAATGTTGTTTGTATTTAATAGTTGAGATGTTTGATTTGTTAGATTTTTTCACTAAGTTTTATTATGTGTGATGTAAAGTTGTTTATGATTGAGATGTTTGATTTGCTAGATTTGTCACATGTACCGCTTCACACCAAAAATCCCCCAAGTTAAAACATATGGCATGCATCTTGCCTTGTCAAATGAGAGCTTTCCTTTAAGACAAAATAAGCCATGGATGTTTGCAAATCCCAATTAGGAAAAAGTGAGAAACTTACATTCATGTTCTACTTAGATATCTTGCATTATGATTTGTTGTATGTATACCCATACTAATATCAATATTTTGTATATTCATGCTAATATCGAAAGTAATAATATCATAGAAACCTAACCAATAAATTTTTTGAATAAATTAGAATGCCTTTTTAAGCTAGTGTTATTGAACTATAGCAATGATGTGCTCTAGAAAACAAACAAGGATGGATCTATCTAACCTAAGGTTGGACATTGGAAGTGCACCAAGAAATGTTGTTTTCTTTGATGAAATTGAGCTCTTTTTAGCCTTTATTAGTATAACATTAATAGAACTATATGCATTCCTCCTATCCCACTAAATCGTAGCACAATTAGAATATTTTCCCCATGTTGGATAGCCTACTACAACCTAGTTGTATGTGCAAATCATGCATACAATATCATAGCTAGAAAGATCGTGAGTACAACATTTAGACGAGATATACATGCCAAGGTTAATTTGAGATATTGATAACCTAATCATATCAAAATAAAATAAAAACTTGCTTTTTTAATCTTATTCAAGGAAGATGCATGTACAATGGAACTCCTTTGCATGTGATGACATCATGAGACTATCAAAACGTGAGCCTCTCAAGATTTACTTGTTTTGTGTTTAGTCAAACAACATGTGTCAGTAAAAGGTTGAAGGCATGGGGAAGGAAAAACCTTAGCTCGGGTAGCAAGTAGAGAGGCAACACACACACACACACACACACACACACTCTCTCTCTCTCTCTCTCTCTCTCTCTCTCTCTCTCTCTCTCTCTCTCTCTCTCTCTCTCTCTCTCTCTCTCTCTCTCTCTCTCTCTCTCTCTCTCTCTCTCTCTCTCTCTCTCTCTCTCTCTCTCTCTCTCTCTCTCTCTCTCTCTCTCTCTCTCTCTCTCTCTCTCTCTCTCTCTCTCTCTTTGTGTGTGTGTGTGCGCGCGCGCACGTGCACGCGCGCACAATTTTATGGGTACTACAAAGATTACAAAAGCAAATGTTACTATCTAGTCCATCAAGGAAGGAATGGATCACCAAAAGGTGGAGAGAATGTACAAATTTATGGACCAAAAAAGTTGCATGTAAAGCATGTAGATTTGTGAGGATAGGTGAGGATGGTCCTTTTTGTATGAAAGGTTGGTACTAGACTCTCACACCCTTGCTCATAGATTTAAGTAGCTAGCCTATCCCCCCAACCTCATTTGATTAGGTTTTTAATTCATAGCCATCAACATTTTATTGATTGATCAAAACCATGTAGTCATTTTGTTATAAATAATAACCAATCGAGTGTTTTAGCTAGCTAGAGGATGGAAATTGAAAAAAAGGATAATGAAACTAGAAAAAATTGAGTTCTTTCAAAAAAAGAGAGATTTTTGCAAGGCTATTTGTAGTCACATGATAGCAAAAGTAGAGGTGTCATTAGGCAAAGTGGTTGTGTTCACTTGTATCAAAAGTAAGTGGTTGTGTTCACTTGTACCAAAAGTAAGAGGGCCTAAACTATGATACAATGTCTAAAAATGCTTACCTCTAACAAATGAAGTTTAGAAAAATTGTAGCACATTGTGCTTACATGTTCCAATTGTACCACAATTGCAAGGAATCTCTCAAGTGTTCTTTTCACAAAAAACTCTAGGTCTCCATATGCTATACTAGCAACATTGTTCGATACAATACAAGTAATAGAAGAGAAGAGGAAATGAATTTCTTGTGCTTGTAAGGTAGCAATAGACACTTATTAATCTAATTTGATGGCTTCCTCAGGATGAAGAAGTAAAACTATGCACCATTGTTTAATTTTCCCTGCTAAATATAAGCTAAAAGTGTTGCACCTACTTTGAGAGTATGGTAGAGGCTTCGTTGCTCAAGAACTATTTTGGTCATAATGGTTATGTTTTCATCTTCTTAGGTGAGCAATCCTATCTAGTGAGAGGATTTCCATCACACACTCATATACATAACAACTTGATAGATGACTCGACCACCTATGGTTAGCAAAGAATTGTTTCGAATCTCTTCAAACAAGAGTAGCTTTACAAAATTCAATTCTTGCATCTAGCAAATGTGTTGGTAAATTATTGTCCAAATAAGCCAATTTCCTCTACCAAAGTATCACTAAAGGAGTAGGTTTGAAAGCAATTTAGCAATCAAGTAATGTGTCATCATGTGGGTAGTATCTAAATTGCAAGGCCCACTATTACTCTAGAACATTGAAAAGACAATTGTCTCCCCCAACCAAATCCAATGATGTGTGAGGGACCTTCCCACAACCTTGGATTTACATCTGTGCGCTCTAGGGTTAGAGTAGGGAAGAACATTACAAACAACTTGAATACATTGATGATTAAGTGGCACAGTAATGATATACATTCATTGTAAAGCACAATTAAAAAATATATTTAACTTGGATGATATAATGGAACCAAAATACACGACTATCACATCAAGCAAGGAAGATGGATAATCTAGTGGAAACAAGTAATAGAACTATGATGGATGCTAAGTTGCAACATAGAGCCATTGCAAGAATATTGTAGATGGTCTACCACATCATTTTCATCTATGCACGTTATCAAGCGTTTTTGTGAAAATTGAAATGCCCTAGTCAAATTGTAGTTAGGTTTGATTTTTGTTAGCTTAATTGTTTGCGTGACTATTTGTTTTGTTGTTTCCCAATTGGATTTCTTGTGTTTTATTAGTTTAGGATTTGTTTTTATCATTTTGTTTGATTTGTTGAGTGTCAAACTTGATAGCCTTGGTCGAGCTTGGTATTTTTTTGAACAGGATGAAGCTTGTGTTTGTCAATAGCTACTAAACATTGAGGAGCTAGGTATGTTTTCTTGTCGAGATTTTTGCACATCACATGGATAATGGGTTCACGAGCACTTCACATTGCACTTGTTGATGCACTACACTCAGGGGTCATCGTTCTTATCAAATACTTCCATGCCATGGGTTGGGATTATGCACGCTTTGCACCATCATTGAGCACTAGCACGGCATGAGGTCCGCTGCAACTATATGCAGTAAATTTTAGATGCACGTGCACATGAGAGAGCACCTGTCATTGAGCACGCACATTTCTTACACACACGATATTTGGGATGCTCATCACAAAGTTAGGAACCTCTGGTTGAGTGTGTAAGGAGGTTGGGTGAGTTTAGAGGGTCGTGAAGGATGCCGTCAATTGTGAGATGGGTTGTTCATATCTGGTCAACATCTTGAGGACCATCATTTCTTGAGTGATTGTGGGAATTGGATGGGAGAAGCGGAGTACATTATATTTTCTTGCTGAGAGTTGAGAGGTGAGGATAATGAATTTTTAATTAATCAATAAATTTTGTTTGCATTTTGCATGACGCACGAGCACATCTAGATAGGCTAGGCACGATTCTTCAATGCATACATATTTTTGTGTAGCATCTATTGATTGGTTGCATACCATGATCCAACTTTGCATAATTTCTCAAAACATATATGATTGGGCGCAAAGTTCATTTCAAAAAAGCATATTCCTGCTAGGGTACACTACATTTAAAAAAAACAGGTTCATATCCAAAGAATATTTACTTTGAAGACTCAATAATCAAAGGAAAAGATCGTACGCTTTACATCGTTAGCGAGTATTTTTTGAAGAAAAAGAGGACATGTGTGCTGAAAGTATATGCAATTACAAGAACAATAGGCCAAGGAAGGGAATAAGTCGTCCAAGATAAAAGATGGAGAAAAATGATGCAATTTAAGAATATCAGTATTTTTGCCAATTTTTTATAGATTTTTGTAATTTTTCTTACATTGGCTTGTCGACCAGATGCGTTCTGATCATTTTGAATACCCAAACAACTATATTTAGAGTTCAAATGACGAAGTTATGATCCAAACAAGTTGCAAACAGGCATAGGGGAGAAAAAACAAAAATAGTGAAAAGTAGTAGAAAAGCAAAAGCCAAAAGCTGAAAGCAAAAAGACTAATGTGTGTGTGTGGATAGAAAACTATATAAGGATATGAGAATGGAGAGTTAAGGGCCTTCCCCCTTGATTACAATTGTATTTTGTGAGAGAGGAGAGTGGAGGGTCGCATGCTAGAGTGAGCTCTTGTCATGCCAATTTGGAAGTTGGAGCTTTTGGGTGTCAAAGCGCCGAGCATCGGCTCAAGGTTGTTAAGGTACAAAAATATATCTCACTTGGTTTGTTTTCTAATTGTTGGTATTTTCGTTGTGTTGTGGTTGTGTGATGCTCTACCCACTTTCGGGTTTTTAGTTGTTTTGAGCTTCAAGAAGCATTGTGTGTTGTCTTGTTTTCGTGTGTGATTCGTGGTGTTTTGTTAAATATTTTAATTTTTCAAGTTGTGTTGTGCATTCGACAAAGTCAATTATCCCAACCGGCACTCCTTAACATCTCATTATCGGGTTGTGAGTGAGGTTTGTTCTCGATCACTGCCCGTGCTGAGGAGTGCTGAAATTGACATTGTTGTTATTTTGAATGTGAGTTTGTTTTTTATTTCTCGCGATTGTTGAAAATGGTTGATAATTTTCCTGAGTTCCATGGTAATCATACTAAAGATCCTGAAAAAATTTTAGAAAAAATAGAGCTGTGTTGTTTGATAGAGAGAGTAACTAATCTTGAGGATAAACTCCAGATTTTTAGATATCAATTGCAGGGAGAAGCACGAAATTGGTTGCTTGACTTTGAGAGAAGACTGATGATGCCAGGAGGCATATTCCACGGTGGATATGATGCCAGGAGGCATATTCCACGGTGGATTCCGTGCCACGGTGGATTCCGTGAGGTTTTACGGTGGATTCCGTAAACTTAGATGACCGGGGCTCATACACAAAGAGGATTCTTTGTGCGAGAAGTTGATGGGGACGCCTGTCCTTTTCGGGCGTTTCATTAATTTAGTGTGTACATGGGTGATTCTATAGCGGGTGATTCTGCAAAATGCATATTAAATTAATAAACGTTTATGAGTTTAGAGTGCGCACTCATAATAAATTAAGATTAGGATTTATTTCTAACCAGTTGATTTATTTATGTAGCTGAAGACTGCTAGGTATTCACTTTTGTCGGTTTAATTGTATTATTTTACTAACGATTGTGAATGCTTCAGTTGATGTGTAGAGATAGCAGCAGTGGCGGAGGAAAGCATTGGAGTCTAGCGGGTATTCGACATTTGGACTATATTTTGATAGGCACCACGCCTATATTTTGTTATGTCTATAGAGACATTGATTATTGATTATTATTTTGTATGCACTTATGCGCCCGGATATGTTATTTCTATTTGGACATTGAGATTGGGCGTGCCAAACTCTATGGGCACCGTCCATTAGCTTTATTTTCCTATTTTTGTAGAAAGCAAACTCAAAAGCTAAAAAGCTTGTCATATTTTTGTAATTGGGCTATTATTGAGCATGAAGATTGGAAATATACATTATAATACATGCTTTGTGAAGCGCTCACACAAGGCATGGGGGAGATTGAACCCAATTTGTCTCTTGCCTCTTATCGTGCATGCTTTTACATTGTTTTTTGTGCAAAAAGGTAGAGTTCATTGTTCTTGGGGACCTTCAGGGATTCACTACGTGAGCTATCTGCGACCGATCTGCGCACCAACTGAAATTTAAGAGGCAGAAATTAGACTATGAGACTACTAAAAATGCTTTTCTATCTATGTTTAAAAGAAGAGAAATTCATAAGGAGATTTGGGTGAAAATAGAAACTTGTGTTCAAAAAGATGATCAGTGTGTTGAGGACTTTGCTAGGGAGTTTGAAAGATTGTGGAATCGATGGAGTTTAACATTGTTAGAAGGTGAGATAGCCCCAGTTATGTTGAAAATAATGTATTTTGTAAATGGGTTGAAATTAGAAGATTGGAGAGTGAAATTAGAGGTAAAGAACCCTAAGACTTTTGAGGAAGCGGTGAAGATAGCTCAATATTAAGAGAGGAAGACCAAAAGAAAAAAAGAGTTAGGGTTTGATGAACCAAGGGAAAAGTTGAGTTCAAGGCAAGTTGAGAGAAAAGTTTTTGAGGAGCAAAGAGTTAGTTATGTCTATCCTGAGAGAGATATACTATATTCTCTATTTAGGAGAGATGATTTGACTTGTGAGAAATCAATTGAAGTATGTGAGGAGAAACTCCCTAGGGTGGTTGAGGAGAAAAACACTTGTTTGACTGATTGGAGTGAAGAGTCTAGGAGTGTGAATTCATACCCATTGACCACGGATACTTCTAGTTCAGTGATTAGTGATTTAACTAAAGAAGAGGGATTAACTGATGATACTTTGGAGCCTAAGGACTTTAGAGATGAGCTAGAGATGGATCTGAGTTGTAAAGAAGAAAATGAGAGACCATATTGTTTTAAGGACCAAGAGTTTTCATGTTCTTTGGGAGAGGATGAGAGTCAAGAAAGTTTTGATATTTCTGATGAGGGAAGGTGTGATGAAAATTCTAATAGTCATGGCAGTGTTGCAGAGAGTAAAGACAATTTAGAGAGTGAGCTTGTTTGCCTTGGTGATAGTATAGATGGATCTGATTGCTTAAAAGATGAAGAGAGAATAGAGGATGCTTTTTTGAGTTTTTTGGAAAACTATGAGGGGGAGGGCTTAGAAACTTTAAGTTTTCAAGATGAAGTTAAGGGTTCGAATTTGTTGCCTAATGAGTTTGTGGAGATTTGTTGTGAGTTTGGTTATGAGTTTGTTGATCAAGAGAGTATGGAGGTTTTAGGTTCTGACTCTTGTGATTTTGGTGTTGGTGTTATTGACTCAGTTGAGTCTTGTGAGTTGGTTGGTGATGTTTTGAGTGGCCCTGGAGAGGCTTTTGTTTGTGGTGTTGATGATGTTATTTTGAGTAGACCTAATCTCTTACTCCTTGATAGTTGTGATGATGATTGTTCGGTTGATTTAGGCAACAATGACAAAGAGAAAACTTCATTTGATAGTCTTTTAGTTTCTTTGAGTTCTCCTAAAGGTTTTGATGTTGTTTGTGATGATTATGACTGGGATTTTGAGGATCTTGAGAGTGACATTGATGAGGATGTGAGAGAGAATTTGAGTAAGGCTTTAAAAAGAATTGAGAATTTGAGGGAAGAGCGGTTTAGAATCAAGAAAATAGAGTTGAAAGGTATTTGTGAGGAGGTAGTTGGGGATTTGGTAGTTAAGGAGTCTTTGGTTGAGGTTTTAGACCCAAAATTGTTGTATTGTGAAGATGTTATTTGTGATAATATAGAGGTGAAAGTTTCTTCAGTTTCTTGTGAGGTTTCTTGTAAGGATACTATGGAAGGTGTTTACCACTCTTTGTGTGCGAAAGAATCGACAAAGTCTTGTATTATTGATGATGAAGTGATCCCATTTGTGGATGTTGTTGGTTCTTGTGGTGTTATGAGTCCGGAGTTGACTCCTTTTGATGTTGTGTTTCATTTGGATATTGAGTTGGGAGATCCTTGCATAGTATCTTTAGGAGAAGATGTCGATGAATCAGTGGATGAATTTGATATTGGCAACAAAAAAAAGGTCAAAATTTTATTTAGAGACTCTAAAAATAACATGGTTTTTCCTAGGGAGGATGGGAAGGATATGAAGATTTTGGATTATGGTTGGGATTTGTGGGTTTTTAACATTTTTTAGTGTGATTATGATTTGAGGGATTTGAAGAATTTGGAGGATGATGTATTTTTCTTAGATGGAGAGGATTGTCTCAAGGATTTTGATGAGAATTTCATGGATGAGTTTTGTCTACCTGTAAAGGAGTTGTTTGAGAGAAATGTGCCATTTGTGTTTGTTGAGAAAATTGTGGATAGATCGTTGGATTCAATTTTTGATTGGCTCATAAATGTTGCATTGTTTTATGAAAGCAACTGCTGCACATGAATGTTTGCAGACTAGGGGAACGGCTAAATATGTCAAGCGTTTTTGTGAAAATTGAAAAGCCCTAGTCAAATTATAGTTAGGTTTAATTTTTATTAGCTTACTTCTTTGCGTGACTATTTTTCCCAATTGGATTTCTTGTGTTTGTTTAGTTTAGAATTTGTTTCTATCATTTTGTTTGATTTGTTGAGTGTCAAACTTGATAGCCTTGGTTGAGCTTGGTATTTTTTTGAACAGGATGAAGCTTGTGTTTGTCAATAGCTACTGAACATTGAGGAGCTAGGTATGTTTTCTTGTCGAGATTTTTGCACATCACACGGATAATGGGTTCACGAGCACTTCACATTGCACTTATTGATGCTCTACACTCGGGGGTCGTCTCCTGTTCTTATCAAATACTTCCATGCCATGGGTTGGGATTATGCACGCTTTGTAGCATCATTGAGCACTAGCACGGCATGAGGTCCGCTGCAACTATATGCAGTAAATTTTAGATGCACGCGCACATGAGAGAGCACTTGTCATTGAGCACGCACATTTCTTACACACATGATATTTGGGATGCTCATCACAAAGTTAGGAACCTCTGGTTGAGTGTGTAAGGAGGTTGGGTGAGTTTAGAGGGTCGTGAAGGACACCGCCAATTGTGAGATGCGTTGTTCATATCTGGTCAACGTCTTGAGGACCATCATTTCTTGAGTGATTGTGGGAATTGGATGGGAGAAGCAGAGTACGTTATATTTTCTTGTTGAGAGTTGAGAGGTGAGAATAATGAATTTTTAATTAATCAATAAATTTTGTTTGCATTTTGCATGACGCACGAGCACATCTAGATAGGCTAGGTACGATTCTTCAATGCATACATATTTTTGTGTGTAGCATCGATTGATTGGTTGCATACCATGATCCGACTTTGCATATTTTCTCAAAACATATATGATTGGGCGTCGAGTTCATTTCAAAAAAGCATATTCCTACTAGGGTACACTACATTTTAAAAAAACAGGTTCATATCCAAAGAATATTTATTTTGAAGACTCAATGATCAAAGGAAAAGATCGTACGCTTTACATCCTTAGCGAGTATTTCTTGAAGAAAAAGAGGACATGTGTGCTGAAAGTATATGCAATTACAAGAACAATAGGCCAAGGAAGGGAATAAGTCGTCTAAGATAAAAGATGGAGAAAAATGATGCAATTTAAGAATATCAGTATTTTTGCCAATTTTTTATAGATTTTTGTAATTTTGCTTACATTGGCTTGTCGAGAGATGTGTTCGATCGTTTTGAATACCCAAACAACTATATTCAGAGTTCAAATGATGAAGTTATGATCCAAACAAGTTGCAAACAGGCATAGGGGAGAAAAAATGAAAATAGTGAAAAGAAGTAGAAAAGCAAAAGCCAAAAGCTGAAAGCAAAAATCCTAATGTGTGTGAGTGTGGATAGAAAACTATATAAGGATATGAGAATGGAGAGTTAAGGGCCTTCCCCCTTGATTACAGTTGTATTTTGTGAAAGAGAAGAGTGGAGGGTCGCATGCTAGAGTGAGCTCTTGTCATGCCAATTTGGAAGTTGGAGCTTTTGGGTATCAAAGCCCCGAGCATCGACTCAAGGTTGTTAAGGTACGAAAATATATCTCACTTGGTTTGTTTTCGAATTGTTGGTATTTTCATTGTGTTGTGGTTGTGTGATGCTCTACCCACATTCGGGTTTTTAGTTGTTTTGAGCTTCAAGAGGCATTGTGTGTTGTCTTGTTTTCGTGTGTGGTTCGTGGTGTTTTGTCAAATATTTTCATTTTTCAAGTTGTGTTGTGCATTCAACAAAGTCAATTACCCCAACCGACACTCCTTAACATCTCATTATCGGGTTGTGAGTGAGGCTTACTCTCGATCACCGCTCACGTAACAACGTGGCACCATAATGTCACTTTTAATTTTAGATTTAAATTTTCATCCATACTTTGCATCAATTGTTCATAGTATAGTAGTTGGATATGTAGTTCACTTTTTCATTTGTCTTATAAAGGTGACAATGACAATGACAAATCAAGATGACACTCAACAACAACAATCTTACCTTGATTAGAGGAAAAATCTTCAAGAGATCCAAAAACTGAGCCAGACCCCATGACATGCTTGAAACACCTTTCTATATATAGTGGGATCTAGACTAAGTTTTGCAAAATTTATTACATTTTACATGTTGTTTGTTATTTTCACAAGTGGAGGGTCATCTTTTAGCAAAGAAAAAAGCAGTCTTGAGCCCTACCTTATGTTCTTTTCATATTTGTTTGAAGGTGTTTGAGGCTTATATCACAACTTGAGAAGTTGAAAGAGGTTTTTGTTATAGACCCTCTCATATTTCAAAAATAAGTATAAATAGTTTGGATTTTTTCTTGCAAGAGTTAAACCTTAAGGAAGTTCAAGATGACATTATTTCTTATTATGAGTACTAGGGTGAGTTAAATGTTCATAGAAGACTTTATCAACATGTGAGAATTGAAAATTAGATTAATATACCTAACTTACCTCTATATTTGTATACATATAGGTTTAGAAAATTAGTGTCATGAATTCTCTCCATGGTTTTCATGGAGATATGAGACTATAAGTAAAAATTTATTTGTGATTCTAGAGTTTTTGTAGAATTCTAGAAGTGATATACAATAGAAGATTCAACAAATTTTCAAAGAGAGTCTATGCTACATGAAGATAAGAGATTTACTATATGTCATCGACATGTTGCTTTCCACATGAAAATTCCTTTTAATATACCTTATAATATGATTATTGTAATTTTTACAATTTAGTGAGGATTGGTTCAAAGAAGAGTATGTATGGTTGGTTCAAGACATCAAAGTTCTTCTTGCTTGCATGTTGAGCTTCTTCTAGTCATGATTCCCCATAGATGCAAAGAGAGGATGCAGCTAGAAACTAAGAAGCTTGACTCGGCTAAGAAGCCTGGTGCACCTAAGAAACTAGATGCATCTAAGAAGCCTAGCGCACCTAAGAAGCTTGTTGCAGGCAAGAAGCCAACTAGAGCCAAGAAGACATCTCCAAAAAGCATGGGAAAGAGAAAATTTGAAGAATTGTAGAGTGATAATCAAGAGAAAGATAGTAAAAAATAGAAAGTGGATGAAAAAATGGGCTTAAGAAGTGTGAAAGACAAGGAAATTCAAAATAATCTAGAGGGAAGATCCCAAAGGAAGAGCGGGCTCTGAGGAAGAGTCCATGGAAGTCCCCTCAAAAGACCCTAGAAAACACCTCACACAAGGTCCTAGAGGAGACCCCAGAGAAGGCTCTATAGCATGCTAAAAAGACCCCACGAAAGGAGAGTGAACCACCCTAGACATCCCATAGCAATATTCCCAAGAGGACATCAAGAAAGGAGGTAGAGGTTGGGGTATCATCTCCTAGGACACCCCAACTAGCAATATTTGAGGGAAAATTTATAAAAAAAGGCCCTTGTATATGTATATTACCTTATGTATCTAACAAGAATAAACATAAGATCAATGATTTTTTATAATTTATTCATTTTTTCTCTTATTTCCTTATGAGTTATTAGTTTTAAGAATCCCATATCTATCTTTCAAAATATGAGTTTAGCTATGCATAGTTTAATGTGTCTCATTCCAAGGGTCCTAACCTTTAATTAACTAAAGCACTAAAAAGGTACATGGAAAATTTTTGACAAAGGTGATAAGTTTAAGTCTTTTAAAATCTTACAATGCCCTCTCAAGGTAGCTCATTACATATATAAGCTTTTTCTACCATTCTTCCAATCAATTCACCATTAATCATAAATTGGGATCTCATATCCATGGTTGCAAAGGGACTTTAAGGGCTTCTTTTACATTTGCTACCATCCATTTTTTATTTGTAGATAAATGCTTTACATCCTTATCCTCAAAACATGAATTTGGATAAAGTATGAAAATTTGAAACTCCTTGATATTCTCCCAATCTTTGTAGGACTTTGAATATCTTCAATAACCTTTAACTTGAAGCTTTAAATGATTCTCTCATCATGCTTATCTCAATTTGTCTATCCATTGAGATCAAGTGAAGGAAGCTCTTCCAACATTCCAAATATATGTGTGTTTGTTGCAACAACGTCAGTTGCAAATTAAAAAATATATTCCATTGAATAAAGAAGGATAACATATGACCAATGTAGATAAGCTTATTGAATGCAATATGCATAACATTGAATGTACTTGTAAGTGACCGAAGTGGTTTCCATTCCATACTTGTTCATAGAAAAATATCACACAAAGTACTCGAACTTAGCCCACATACAAACTAAAATAAAAAGACACACAAAAGCTTAATCTTGCTTGAAAAGTAAATTTCATTGTCTTTCCGTGAGGTGTGAAGTATTGCTACATGGAAGGTGCCAAGTGAAGATTATTTGTAGTATACACATATTGAATGTTTGCATATCATTTTTTAATCATCTAGCTTAAACCTTAGAATTAGTCCCTTTCAATGAAAGCTCATGTTTTATCTTTTTTGTTTATTGATCTTGTGAGTACCTTCATAAGAGAGAAGCATTGTTATCCGATCATAGATCTTGTAAGTTGTTAGTTACTACATGTCGTCCTCTCTTATATTATAGTATGTACATACATATATAGAGTTAGATGGCTACCTAAAAGAAGCCATAGAAAAATAATTCTAAGATTTTGATGAGAAATGAGATTGGAACAGAATAGAGGTAATAGAAAAAGGGGTTTGGAGGAGCTAAGGTGCTTGAGCTACAATGAATGCACATAAAAAGGGTGTGATCTACAAAAACTTTTTAAATACCACTTAATTCAAAGTTAAATTTTTAAAATACTTTAGTTTTTAAATTTGTAGGTGACTTTAAAAGACCCCAATTTTCAAAAAGTCATATCAAGGTATCGAAAGTAAGAAAAAGGAGCTAAAATTTTGTCTTTATCAAAGACAAGCCCTTTGATTGGAATTATCTTGCTAGGATAAGTTTGGAAACCTGCTTTTCTTTTTGCTATTATTAGAAGAAGTTTGAACGAATTAGTAGAGAGTCAAATATTACATTAGACTACACATTGTAGTGTCCCATTAGCCTATTTACTAATCTTGTCATTAGTAAACACTAATTAAAAGGCCCATTTTCCCTCAAAATGGGACCTAATGTATTACTTAGATTAACAAGATTTTGGACCTCCCTAGAAAAAATACTTAGGCTTAAATACATTGAGCTAACTTCTTGTCTACTTTCCCATCACCTTATTCTAGTATCATTGGTGATTCATTATCTATCATGTACTTCCTTATAGAAACCTTTTGTACAAAGAAAATAAGTAAATCATGGGATTATTTTCTTGTAAATTCTTGTTGACTTGAACCTTATTATTTATGATCTTAAGTTCCAAACAATTCATAGCATGGCTTTCTTAGTTTCTAGTCTATTCATATGTGTGTGCTTCTCTCCTACGATTACACCTTGCATGACACCTTTATGAGGATCTTAAAAGACCTTTATCGATCACCAGGACACTTTGCAGAGAGACATTGGGGATGATATGGAGTGTATTGTTGAGACAGGGTAGACTTTCTTCTTCTTCTTCTCAAGAGCAAAAATATTTTTCTTCTTGTTCTTCTCAAGGTACGAAACATTTTTAAAACTTTCTACCTACCAATAACAAGGTCAAATATTTTCCTATTCTTCTCAAGAACACAAAGGCCTAATCTCTTCTTGTCAATAACAAAAAGGCCAAGAAAGGTCTATCACATCTTTCTCAAGAGAAAATGGTTTAAGAAAAGGGAAAATGTGAATGCCAACAAGCTCAACAAAGAGAAATATGTTTCTCTCTTCTTCTTCCTTTCTAAACTATGTGGAATTCTTCACTTTTTATATTATTCTAGTTTTGCTACTTTGGTAAAGTTTACATGTTTTATTGTCATTCTTGATATGTTGTGTGTGGAATATTTTACATAGTACTATAATTGATTTCTATGTGAATGTGGAAGGAAAGGTGGTGGCCATTAATGAGTTAAAGGGGGATTATGGACCACAAAATCCTAAGAGTTTTCTTGGAGGCATGTGTTGTTGAAGAACTAGTGGCTACGACCACTATTCCTTTATGCATTAGCCAAGCATTGCACTCTCAAGCCAAGAGGGAGGGCTTTCTTTCACATATGTTTGTTGGTAGTACCTTATATTCAATAGGGAAAATTACACAATGGTGTAAATTTTTCCTCCTTCCTTCTTGTAGGCATGCAATTAGATAAACAAACATTTATTACTATCTTACAAGCACAAGAAGCTCATTGCCAATCTTCCATTACCTGTATTTTCCTAAACATGGTCACTAGAATAGCATGTAGAGAGCTAGAGTTCTTGTGAAAGGAGTGCTTCCATTAAACATCATTAGACAATAGGAACTCCTTCCCAAGCATGAAAAATGAGGAGAGATTTTTTGAGTGAGGAACTCAACAGCCCTTGGGATGTCTTTTCATGCCTTCTCTTCTAGTAGATTACCCACTTTCAAGTTTACTATGTCAAGCTCCTTTGACTTAGCCTCCTTCTTCTCAATAGGAAAGACCCCCTCCATGTCCATGTTAGCTTTTGCAACATCTATAATTCTCTTACATGTGGTAGTAATTTGGTGAAGTCGTGTTAGGTCTACTAGCTCTTACTAATACACAAACCTAGAGTAGAATTCATATAGTTCATAGTTTGATTTATGGAATGGACACTCCAATTCCTTACTATAATCTTTGGGAAGCTATTAAAGCCTTTTCTTTACAAATATCTTTTGATTGTACTTCCTTTCCCAAAATAGTGTGTGTAGACCTTGGATTCTTCAACCAATTTTTTTTACTCCACTATCTTCTTGGAGATTTTGAACTCATCTTGTAGGAACAACATCTTAGACAGTATCACCTCCTCTGTGTTGAATGGTACATTGAACATTTTCCTAGCATTTTTAAAGCATGCACTATGCCAAGCTTTGTAAAGGAAGGAGACTAGCTTCATCAATTGCATCGACTTCTCCAATACAAATGTCCCCTCTAATGACCCCATTTTTTGGCTTTGCATCATCAATATCTTCAATTTCCTTGTTCTCTCCAATGTCTAGAACTTCTTATGGATCTGTTAGTATCTCCTCATCAATGTCTATATCTTCTAACTTTTTATTATCAATATCTCTAATCTTCTCTTATTTGGCCTCCATTTGCACTAAAGCTAGGAAGACAACAAAAAATAAAATAAAATCAGCCATACAAGCACCCCAAATCGACCTGAACCAATGTCATGCAAGGAGGTAGTTTGACTATGTCAAAAAACCTCCCTGCACGTTATAGGTTCTAGGTCAAGAAATGCTTAATTTCAATCAAAAAATGCTTGGTTGAGGTCAAATAAGTGAGCATATACTTCTTCCTAATGCCAAAGGGGCCATGCAAGCTATAAAGCCAATTAAAACTATCAAAACATATCAAAAAGAGCCAAAGATAGTAGCAAAAAACTCTTTAGTACTTAAAACTACTAGAGAGAGAGTACCAAATGTACCAAAAAGTCAAAAAACACATTAAAGGGTTTCAAAAACCATCATACAAAAAACTACAAAATGCATAAATGTACCAAAGAGCTCCAAGTGTACTAAAGAGAACCAAAACCACAAATAGATACCAAAAATACATTTTGACAATTTTAAAAAGCACTTAGTACAAAAAATATTCAGAGACCGTTCCAAAATGCATCGAATGTACTAAAATATTCAAAAGGCGGCTTAGTATCATAGAGTACCAAAAAACACCAAATGTATACTACAATTTCAAATGTAGCAAATATACTAGATTTATCTAGTGTGTCAAAGAGCACCAAATGTATCAAAGAGGGCCAAAACAATCAAAAACTTTAAAAATATATATCAAACCTAGTCAGCTAAAGATCTATATTGAGGGTTTTCATGTAGCAACAATATTGAGAACAAACTAAGACAAATTGCATTGAGCGTATATATTCAAACTCAATATCTTTTTTGGGCCGTTATATGTTCTCACTGACCTCAAAGCATTGTAGCATTCATTGGCTTAAGCTTTTACCTCCTTTACCTCTGCATTATTACATAGAATTTGCTACCAATGCTCTTAGAGGTGCACTTTTATACACTTGGATCTCATTCTTTATACACTAGGCCACTGTATTTGACTTCTCATACCTTAGCAATGCCTCCTTTTTCTATTGGATCGAAGCCTTCAGCTCCCACAGTTCCTTAGCAATGCCCATTAGATAGTCACTTTAGTCTTTAGTCTTTCTATGACAATAAAATAAGGGAAGGCAGGTCACATATTTTGACTGTTAGATTTTCCACATACCATCTTGCTCTCTCTCTATTTTGCTTGAACCTCCATAGCTCTCACATCCTCTTGCTTTTACTTGTGATCTCACCTCCTGCTCTATCTTTTAACTAGTAGCAAACTAGCCATTTGAAGAGCTGCATTGACATTTACTTTAGTTTGGGAAATGAGCTTCATTCTCAACTTCCATGGCACCCACTCAATGAGGTATGCATCACCTCCATCTCTCCTTGGATCAGCCCTTTCATCCTTGATCAAGCCCTTCCCCAGTACTATTTGAGCTTGCTAAGTGACCCTAGAGGTCTATCACAATAGGGCAGCCCCTCAAGATTAGCCTTGCAATTTGTGTCACATTTTTAGGGGTTGTGCATGCCCTACAATCATCAACCATTTCTTCTCAATGGTTCTCCCCCTTGATGCCCAACATTTGGGGATTCTTCTGGACTTCTTTGACTCCATCTTGAGCTCCATTTGCAAGGTTTGAGGTCAAGCCAATTGATGTATAGTTTAGAATAGTTCTATTATTCATTGTCTAGATGTGCATGCCCTACAATCATCAACCATTTCTTCTCAATGGTTCTCCCCCTTGATGCCCAACATTTGGGGATTCTATTGGACTTCTTTGACTCCATCTTGAGCTCCATTTGCAAGGTTTGAGGTCAAGCCATTGATGTATAATTTAGAATAGTTCTATTATTCATTGTCTAGATAGTAAGTATTTGCTTGGTTTATGCTCTACCGATACTTATGGGCAAGGTTGCAATGCCCAATGATGTATTATGCTTGGAAAAATCTTTTGAACTAACTAGATCTTGTTTAGCTCCTATACATGCTTTGGGGATAGTACATTGATGTATTGATGCTTGTCATTGGTTATTATGCTCATATATGCTTATGTTGAGCTCTAGGCTTTGGTTATGAGCTTCCATGGTTGCATATTCATAGTGGCTACTCGCATTGAAGTTTTATTGGTCACACATTTGAAGGCTTATTGCAATTATATGCTCTCGGATGTATTGCTTTATGTCATTGGATATTCAGATGCTATGAGGCATATCTATTGAGCTTTGCCTTGCTCTTGGACATTTTAGTTTGCTTTTGTGGGAGCACTTTGATATTTTCTTTGCAAAGCTTGGTCTATTGAATCAATGGAAAACTTTTACTTTTGCGTGTGCACGCACATGTGTGTGTGTGTGTGTGTGTGTGTGTGTGTGTGTGTGTGTGTGTGTGTGTGTGTGTGTGTGTGTGTGTGTGTGTGTGTGTGTGTGTGTGTGTGTGTGTGTGTGTGTGTGTGTGTGTGTGTGTGTGTGTGTGTGTGTGTGTGTGTGTGTGTGTGTGTGTGTGTGTGTGTGTGTGCGCGCGCGCGCGCGCGCGTGCACGCGTGCATGTGCACACACACATTGTTCATGCAAATACTAATGATTTTGGGCTGATTTAGCTTTGGCTTCTATACCCAATAGTTCTTCCTATCAGATGGGTTTGCTAGCTTGGATACATTCTTGGCCATGTACTTGAGCTTCATTGTTCATATGTAGTGAGTTAGTTTTTGCAAATTGGTAGATCTTTGTTGCTTTTGGGAGATCTTGTATCCATAATTGGCTTATATACATACTACTCCTTTGTTTGGGATTGTATGTACTTATCTAATACCTTTGGGTCCCTAACAATATTTGGTACCTTAGTAGTTTATGCTCTATTTTGCACTACTAGTTGCATTGTATACCCCAACGATTGATATCTACATATTCTTGGCAGTGTGCAAGCTGTCTTTTACTCGTTTGCCTACAATTATACATTCATTTGGTGAAATTTTGTGACCAACCATGCTAAAATTTTAGTTTTGAGCAGTTCTTTAAGAGCAAACTTTTTACATGGACTTTACAACATTTGTTTTGTGGGGATAGTTATATCTTGCATTATACCTCACCTCTTGCAGTTGGTTTTGGGATGATTTTTGAGCTATTTTACTATTATTATTGTAGTGCATTTACTCTTTTCTTTGCAATTATCATGGCATTTACTATTGGGGATAGTATTATCCTCAACATAGATAAGTTGAATGGCAACTTCAATTATTGGAAGACTCTGATTTGGCATGTGTTGGTACAAAGGAAGAAAATCTAACCATTGAAATGAAAGCTACAAAGCCTAAGAATTTTGATGCAAAGGCATGGGACTCTCAGGATATGACTGAGGAAAATTTACCTAATTGACCTTCACATGAGAAGGTAATGGGTAGCCAATAGGCTTACCACCTTACATATGGAATCACTCAAGGACTTTATGAATGTACTCCTTTTCAGCCACCATAAAGTTTGTCCACATATTCCTATTATTTTATCCTCAATATGCACCACTCATATTAATCCCATTTCTTTGCAAATGGGTTTGATTGATATTGTACTTGGATGTGACTAGCTTAGACACCTTGGAAAGTTTTCAATGGACCTAAAGAAGAAATAGATGGAGTTTATGTTATGGAAAGGACATCAAGTAGTATTGCATGATGTTGAAAAGAAAAGCATAGAGCTGATCAGCCTAAAGAAGATTTAGAAGGAGATCAATGCCAATTCACGTATATTTTCACTTCTATTGTCAAAAGTGGATGAAGAACAATCTTCTAGCTCTTCCAAAGAAATGGATCTTTGTCTTTATAAGGTGTTGAAAGAGTATTGAGTTGTTTTTCAGCCTCCTTCTTTGCCACCAAAATGCAAAGTACATTGTCTGATTGACCTATCTCCTAAAACTAAGCATATCAATAAACTACCTTTGTACTCCAAGTGTGAAAGGGAAGAGATGGAAAAAAAGGTGAAAGAGTTCTTGGATATGGATTTTATCCGACCAAGTTAGTCTCTATTTGCTTCACCAATGTTGTTAGTCAAGAAGAAGGATGGATCCGTTGATAAATGTTTTAACTATAAGGATCTCAATATGTGCACCATAAAGAACAAATATACTATCCTTTGCATAAATGATCTCTTGTTTGAACTCAAAGATGCCAAAGTGTTCATCAAGATTGATCTATGTTCAGGTTACCATTAGGTTTGAATGAAAGAGGGGGATGAGTACAAGACAGTTTTTTGCATTGAGAGAAGTCTCTACCATTTCTTAGTGATGCCTTCTGATTATCCAATGCTCCTTCTAGCTTTCGAGCTTTGATGAATAAGATACTCTAGCCTTTTCTATACAAAATCGTTCTTGTAATTTTTGATGATATATTTATTTATAACAAAAACAATAAGGATCAATTGCAGTATATCAAAAAACTATTTGAGCTCTTGAGATAGCATACATTATTTACAAAAGAGTCTAAGTGCATTTATGATGAATAAGGTGGAGTATTTAGGTCATATTTTTATTGAGCAAGGTATTATAATGGATCTCAAGAGAGTGTAGTGCATAAAGGATTTGCCTACTCCAACCAACACTACTTCATTGTGAGGATTTCTTAAACTCTCTTCTTTTTACCGTCGGTTTATTAAGGATTATACACATGTTGTAGCACCTCTTATTAATAGGTTAAAGAAGGAAACATTCTTTTGGGATGCTATAATAGAGTGCAGCTTCAATTAGTTGAAATCCTTACTTACTTTAGAACCTATTGTGGTTTTCCTAGACTTTTCTAAAGATTTTATTGACCATATGTGTTGATGTAAGCAATAGAGGCCGTGGTTGGCCACACTTCATAATTATGATTTTTGAGATATCATACATGGTTGGAAAGAATAATGTTGTGGTTGATGCTCTCTCACACGTGTAGGCATGCTCATTATCAACCATCTCCACTATCTAAAAAGATTGGATAGATCATATCCA
The DNA here is from genome assembly GCF_053477565.2 of Lygodium microphyllum. Taxonomy (NCBI): domain Eukaryota; kingdom Viridiplantae; phylum Streptophyta; class Polypodiopsida; order Schizaeales; family Lygodiaceae; genus Lygodium; species Lygodium microphyllum. Next base: position 123,501,447 of record NC_141158.1, read on the forward strand.
TAAAGAATATTTGTTGAACTAGCATGTAGCCACTATTATGCAAAATTTACAACAAGGAGATGATGGAGAATTTCCTGATTATAAGTGGCATAATGGCCTTCTATGGTTCAAAGGTCATGTATACTTGATTCCCTTGTCTAACTTCAAGCAAAAGATTCTTCAAGAGATGCATTCTTCTCCAATGGTAGGGGATTTGGGCCTTTCTTAGAAATTTGATAAGGTTCATAAGAGTTTTTATTGAAAAGGGCTTGGAAAGATGCAAATGATTTTGTTTCTCGATGCTTAAAGTGTCAACAAAACAATGATTCTTCTCTATTTTTTGGTGGATTATTATAGCCATTACTCATTCCTACTAGCAAATGGACTAATATATCCACAGATTTCATTATAGGACTTCCAATTACTAACCATGGTTGGAATAGTATCTTTGTGATTGTTTACTGTCTTACAAAATCTACTCACTTTCTTCAAACTAACAGCCAATATTCAGTCAAGCAAGTGGTTGAGCAATTTATGGAGGGGATTTTTTAATTGCATGTTATGGTTATGAAGATTATTTTTTATAGAGATTCTAAGTTTATGGGCAACTTTTGAAGAGTTTTTTTAACTCTATGGGCACAGTCCTAACTCCTAGCAACGTCTATCGTCCCCAAACAGATGGAAAAACAGAGAGAGTGAATAAATGACTTAAAGTTTATTTGAGACATTATTGCCATAATACACAATCTAGTTGGGACTATTGGCTTCACCTTGCTAAGTTTTGCTATAATAATACTCATCACTTGAGTATTGGGATATCACCCTTTGAGACTCTAAATAGTCCAAGTACCTTCAACACTCTTTAATGATGATGTTAATCCTTAAGCTAAAGATGAACTTGTGCGTATGGAATCTCATATGAAGCAATGCCAAGAGAATATTCAAAAAGCCCAAGGCATAATGAAGTCTTATGTGCATGATAAGAGAAGGCATGTGAAGTTTCAAGTACTTAAGCCTCATTATGCATAACTCAAAGAAGGTCATATATCGAGTGCTTCAAAGGGTTGGAGACCTTGCTTATAGGCTTCAACTACCCTATCTACCCAAACACATGATGTATTTCATGTTTCTTAGTTGAAGCTCTATGTTGGACCTAAAATTCAAGTGCTTGAAGAATCACCACCCATTGATGAGGATGGGTTAATCATTTATAACGTCAAAAATATTATTAACAATCATGAGAAGGTTATTTGCAACCATTCTCTTATTAAATATCTCATAAAAAGAAAGGGTTTATGATTAGAAGAGTCTACTTGGCAGTCGTCCACTAATTTCAATAGCTTTCCATGGCTTCTTCAAGAGGACTCTTGACTGCAAGACAAGAAAAACCACTTGTTGTATTAAATTTCTATAGTAAAAATAATTGGATTGACTTCATCAAATTTTGGTTTTTATGGTCTAGATGAATAATTGGAGTGTCTTCTATCTTTAGACACCTTATTTGTCTTATTCAGAGTTGCACATCCAAAGTTATGGTCATTTTTCTCTTGCAAGCATGTTTTGGATAGCACTTGGAATTTTCAACAAATTGTCATGCTTGTGATTCTTCATTTCTTAGAGTACACTTTACCATCCATGATTCTATTCAAAAGACTTATTTGTGTTTTGGATTTTATGAGATTCATTTAGTTCTATTATTTCTATCATCTAGGCTTTGAGACAAAGCTACTTCAAGAGGGAATGATTTGTAATGAAGGAAAAATGCTTACCAAATACTATTTTTAGGGCCATTATTAAATTAGAAGAAAGACAATTGTGCATAGAGAGAAAGAGATTTGGAACATTACTTGAGGAGTATAAAAGAAGCCTTGGTGGCATTGTAAATACTTTTTGCTCATTTGACAAACCATTAAGAATTGTAAATACTTTTTGCTCATTTGACAAACCATTAAGAATTGTTTTAACATTAGTTGTAGATTAGCATTAGTTATCCCCTTCATTGTATCTTGCAGCAACCATGGAAAATTGACTAGATTAAGTTTTCATGGGATAATACTGATTTGGAAGGGCTAAAGGGCAAAAGAGAGCATAAAAATGCTTATATACATATTCATGGAGATCTATCAATAGAAGTTCATTACTTTCTATTTTATTTCTTGCTTCTTAGTCATTAAATGTTAGTTTGTTATAGTTAGTGCAGAACTTTGTTTTCAGACAATTTACTAATTGCTAATCAGTATGGATAGAAATTAGCAAACATGGTTAAAAACAAAAGAAAGGATAAATTCATGGAAAGCATAAATGAGGATATGAGAGCATATCATTTAAGACAAATAGTTTATATACAACCTTAAATCAACATAAAGAGGATGAAGGTAAAGGGTCAAATGACTACCATCAATTATCCAAGGAGTTAAATCACATGAATGTGAGGACTCTTGGATGCATACATTTTTATTTAATAAATCCATGGCAAAGTTGGATAGTATGTTTGATGAGTTGATTGTGATGTCATTAAACATTTAGGTAGTAAGATGCATGATTCTCAATATATTGATGATCCTATCCCCCCCTCCCCCTTCCCCCCCAAACCCACATGATCCATTTCTAACTCCATAATTTAATGTAACTATCTTTGAGAAGGGAGAACCATCTAAACTTAAGGGAAATTTTTAGCCAAAGAACAAGGCAAGGCCATAGTTCATAGCCAAAGGAATACTTCTATGCAAGAAGAGGACACTAGAGTTGAGGATGACTATATTGGGTGCGATCTATTCTACAAATCTTTCTACCTTGAGCCTGCTACTCTACCAAGAAGAGTGGAAGTAAACCTTGAAGAAAGGCATGATGGAAGAAGACCCTTTCATGATCAAGCACCTAGAGAGTACCAATCACTTGGCCAACCCTCTAATCATGGAATTGGTCAATCCCTCCTCATGGTTTTGGTATCAATCAAAATGGGCAGCCATCCTATAGGAAAAATTCTTGGAACAAGAGTCTTGGAGGCTACAATCTTATAGAAAGCCTAATACAAATCCACCATCACCTTACAATGATTGGAAGTACAATTAGAAAATTAGCATTCCAAATTTTAAAGGAGACAAGTCTTCACCTGAAAAATGGATGGAGTGGATCAACAAGTTGGAAATATACTTTACACTCTATCTTAGGAGTGACAAAGCAAATGTATATTATGCAGCCCTTTGCCTTGAAGGTTATGCCCTCACTTGGTGGAGGTACATGAAAAATATTTAGAAAGAGCTATTACTTGGAAAGACTTCAAGAGAGCAATATGTGATGTATTCCTATCTCCTATGAAAAAAGAGAAGTTACAAAGGAAGTATTATAATTTGAAACAAAGTAAAATGTCTGTTAGGGAGTATTCTAAGAGTATGCTAAGGTGTTTCTCAATCTATCAATGCATGTGGAAAGGATTACAAATTTGGCAAAGTTGAATACATACATTTATGGACTTGATCTTCATCTTTCTTTAGAGGTTGGTATCATGCCACCTAAGAGCATACACAAGGCAATTCAAGTTGCTAAAAGGTATAGCCATAAATATCATAGAGAGGTGTCTTCTTTTTAGCCTAAAACTATGGGAAACATTTCTTCAAATTAGTCCTAAAGGTTGGGACAAATTTTCAAATAGCAAAGAGAGACTTTTAGGCAAGAAAGAAGGTTTCAAAACCCTTGCATAGCAGAGTTCCAACTTGTCCTACAGTTTATGGAGAAAAATACGATACGAATTATAGGCCTAATGTTGAAGTAAAATCAAATTTTAAGATAACAAAATTTGGTAAAAATCCTTCAACCAATGATGCATAATGAAAGCATGTAACAAATGACAAATTGAAGGATATATACACGTGAGAATGTGGAGCGGCAAGTTAAGGAGTTACTACAAATGGGTTTGATACAACCAAGCTAGCCACCTTTTGCCTCTCTAGTGCTACTAGTAAAAAATAAGGTTGGGACATTCCATATGTGCATTGATTATGAGTTAAACAAGTCAATTATAAAATATAGATACTCCATTCCTTGCATCGATGATCTTTTAGATAAACTTAAGGATGGGTAGAACTTTGTTCATGGAATCATCAAATCCATATGAAAGAGGGGGATGAATACAAGATTGCATTTAGGAGTGAAAGAGGATTACATCAATTATTCTTGATACCTTTTGGACTCTCAAATGCTCCAACAACTTTTCAAACACTTATGAGTAAGATTTTGAAGCCATTCTTGTTCAAAATAGTCCTTGTTTTCTTTAACAACATTCTCATATATACCAAGACCAAAGAAGAGCATTTGAGACATGTACAAGAGGTTTTGACACATTGAGAATGCACAAATTCTTTACAAAATAATCAAAGTGTTCTTTTATGAAAGATGAAGTGAAATATTTAGGTCACATAGTTGGTGAGAGTGGGATTAGGACTAAAAGAGGATTACATCAATTCTTGCTGATACCTTTTGGATTCTCAAATACCCCAGCAACTTTTCAAACAATTATGAATAATATTTTACAATCATTCTTATTCAAAATAGTCCTTGTTTTGTTTGACGATATTCCCCTATATAGCAAGTCCAAAGAAGAGCATTTAAGACATGTATATGAGATTTTTAACACACTGAGAATGTAGAAACTCTTTAAAAAGAAATGAAAGTGTTCGTTTATGAAAGATGAAGTGGAATATTTGGGTTACATAGTTGGTGAGAGTGGGATTATAATTCTACATCTTTGAGAGGATTCCTTAGATTATAATCTTTCTACTAGTGGTTCATTAAAAATTATGTACATGTTGTGGCTCCATTAACCGATCAACTAAAAAAAGAGGCTGTCTTTTAGGATTTTATAGTGAAAAAAAGCTTCACTGAGGTAAAATCAGTCCTAGTTTTAGCACCAAGTTTGATCTTCTTAATTTTTAAAAGAAATTCACTATATGTATAGATGCTATTGGAAGAGGTATAGGGGCTATTCTATATCAAGATCATGGAGTAATTTCCCTTAAAAAGTAGGAAATTGGATGAGGAGGAGTGCCAACTTCATGTATATGAGCAAGAGATGCTCATAATTCTACATGAACTTAAAAAGTGGCACTACTATATCTATAGAAGCCATTTCAAGGTTAAGAATAATCATCGTATACTAAATACTTCCTCTCATAGTTTACTTTATCTCCTAAAAAAAGATTATGATTTTTCAGGACATTTGGTAAGATGTTAAAGATTATGTCATGCAATTTTTATTGTGCCAAATAAAATAAAGATTCCACACTTCTACCCAATGGTTTGCTTTAACCACTATCCATTCCTCAAGGGACGTGGATTGATACAATCACAGATTTTATCATGAGATTTCATATTATGCAACATGGATGAAATAGCATTTATGTGGTTGTTGATCGGTTAACTAAATCAATTCATTTCATGCCAACTAAGGTCTAATTTTTTGTCAACTAATTAGTTTATGGAGAGTGTTTTCAAGCTCTATGTGATGCCATTAACGATCATATCCGATCATGATACTAAGTTTATAAAAAAGAATTATTCTCTTCTATGGGCACCAAATTAATTCCTAGCATGACATATCCTCTCCAAATGGATGGGCAAACCGAGCACATTAAATAAGTGGTTGAAATTTTATCTTTGTCACTTTTGTCATAATACTCAAGTCTCTTAAAATCAATGGTTACATTTGGCTGGATTTTTTCATAACAATACTCATTATATAAGCATTGGCATGTCACCATTTAAAGGGCATTATGGTTACAAAGTCTATTTACCTTCTACCCTTTTCCACGATGACATGAATCCATGTGGTAAGATTAAACTTGAGAAGATAAAAGCTTTGATGAGTCAATGCGAGGAAAACATTTGCAAAGCTTAAGATGGTCATAAAGGCTTACGTGGATGAGGAAAAAAGATTGTTGGAATTTGAAGAATGTGATTAGGTTTTTCTAAAGGTGCCTAAGTCTAGGTACACATCCTTGAAAGAAGACCATAACAAGCTGACTCATTAGTTTTATGGACCTTATCAAATCCTTAAGAGAGTTGGAGAGCGTGCAAGGTAGCTCATCAATTTTATGTATCTTATAAAATCCTTAAGAGAGTTGGAGAGCATGGAAGCTTGAGTTTCCTTCTTCAACACATATTCATGATATCTTCTATGTTTCTCAATTAGAGAAGTATGTGGGTCTAGCCCTTCAAGTTTTGAAAGAATTGCCTCGCATCAATGGAGATGGTCTCATTAACTATATGAGCTTGAGAAATTCATTGAAAAGAGAGAGAAAGTTTTGAGGAAGTAATCACTTCTAGAATACCTTATTAAATGGTGGAATTTATGTATAGAAGAGTATACTTTGAAGCCATCTCCATGTCTTGACTCATTTTCTTGGCTTTTACATAAAGAACGATGAATTTTTAAACACAGCATCTTTCTTTATTAAATTTATATTACAAAATAAATTGTCCTAACTTGGTCAGAACGTCATGTTTATGGACAAACAAGCTTCTATATGGTGTCTACTTTCTAATGACACTTAATTTTTTGAATTTGGATGTGGATATTCCAAGTTATGACACATTTCCTTCTAACAATCCTAAGTGGATATTTACAGTAGTCTGCAATTATTCACTTCTCTGTAATTCTTGCTTCAAGGGGGACCTTGTTCAAATTATGGGCTTCATTTTCATCATCAATTTACATCCTCTAAATCTCTTTTTTATATTCCATGATAAATTTGATCTCAATTCCAAGCTTTGAGGATAAGGCTTCTTTAGGATGGGTAGGCTTGTAAAAAAACATAGGTTTAGGGAAAGTATGAGAGGCTAAGATGTGACATAGCTCATTATCTTTTTGCCATTAATCAATTTTCCTCTTGAGGACTCCTGTTCTTAGATCTCCTACCATAGCTAAGGGGTGTGTATCTTGCTTCACCATTGCAAGAGGTGGATATCTTGTTGCCATCTCTGTTTTCCTTGTTATATTTCTTCCACACATTAGTCTGAGAATTAGCTATGTTATCTTGATTATAGTTTTTTTAATATTTCTTGAGTACTTCATGGCTATGAGAAATTATCTTTATTACAAGTCCCTCCCCAAATTTTGATCACATGGAGCAAATTAAATAACTCCCTATCATCCATCTGATATAAAATCCCCCATAGGGTACTTGTAAGACCTGTTATACCACTCCAAGAGTGGAAAAACACCTGTCAATATTTTTGTAAACTTGAATTCCTATATGAAATTCATTGTTTTTCACTATTTGGCTAAGACCCACATGTAAAGGGTAAATATCACTTGCAAATACCTATACTTCTTTTTCATAACCCTATGATTAGCATTAAATGCCTTGTTTTGACCCTATTGACTAAAAATATCATGTAGAACCTATAATGATATTGAAATATGTAAGAGAGTGGATATGAGCATATAAAAATGGCAAATGACATATGTACAACATCTTTTTTTTAAATACAATAATACAACTTTGTCCTTTACCTCTCAAGCTTCTTCATGTCCTTTCATGGCTATTAGCCATCTCTCTCCTTCTTTCATGTATTTCTCTCTCTACTTCTAGTATTTCTCTCTCCTCTACACTCTTTTTCTCTCTTTCTTATGATATTCTCTCTCCTCTCAAGTCCTTTCATGACAAGTGGTATTACAACATTGGTCTTTGATCCATTTTCTCCTCTTTTTCTTCATATTCAATCCCAATTTTCATTATTAAAAACTTATTTCAAACAAGTATTGCATATACAAGACATGGACAATGACTTGTAGGGAACTTACAGTTGGAAGAAGACAAGTTTGGAGATCTTTGAAGTTGAAAGGGATGGATATGGAGGCACTTAAGTCAAAATAGCAAGTCATCACTTAGTTTTGGGTAATTTTGACAAGCATTTTGAACAAAGAGGCTTCACTGAAGTTAGAGAAGACTTAGACATAGTTACTTTTCAAAGAGACTTCTTCTTCTTCTTTCCAAACCTTTTCCAAGTTTCATGGTAGATCACATGCTTTATTTCATTTTTCTCCTTCATATTCACCTACTAACACCAAGGAGTTATTGGAGAGCCTTCCCTATATGATTTAGAGGAGATCAAGTACCATTTTGTGGAGTGTTTAACAAGCCCTTACTTCAAGAACATGAAAATTCTTTACTTTTTTCAATAAGGAACTCCATTTGAAGAGCTTAATCATCAAAGAGATCATAGCCAATGGCAATGGCACTTCATGTGATTAAGATTTGAGTTTTGTCTTTAGTTTCTTTTGGCTTTTCTTTATCCTCAAAAACCCTAGATTTGGCAGTTAGCAAACTTTCAGGACAACAATAGCTCCTAAATACCTTCCATCAAGGCTTGCAATGCACTAATCAAATCTACCTCTTTGGAAATTACTTGAGCCCTTGTTGCAGCTTTCAATGTAGATCTACAAAAGTGGAGTATGATGCATACACAGACACTAAACAGAGGATAAATTTGAGGCACATATGGGATATGGTTCCTCCTAGACATTCTTCTACTCATAAACAAGGCATCCAACTTTCTCTTCAGGGACAGTCAATCTTGCTTCAACTTCCACAGGGAGACTTGAGCTTTTGTCAGCATCTTCCATGTCCATAGCTTCTTGAGAATGCTTCAAGATTCTTCTAATAGATCGTATTTGGACCTTACTCCTTCTAAGCGGCAATTCTCCTCTTATCATCTTGCCCTTCTCAGGTTCATGGCACTTGTATGGTTGTGATCTATGGAGGCAACCTGTTTGATCTGTTTTTTTGTTGATCTCTGGCTATCTAGTGTAGAAACCTCACGAGCAAACCTAATATGGAATAATGCAAATATCAACATGAATAAGCGAGCTAGAGAATGTACAATTGCAAATGCAGCAACTGTAGCTTCCACCTAGCGAGCATATGCATATGGTTAGGGTACCTCTATCCTTGTTGCTGTTACAAATCTTCAAGAAACTGCAGAATGGATCATGGATAATTATGCTTGCAAGCATTAATTGCATCAGCAAAAGCTAAGCATATTATGCATGATGAAGATGTTTCAATTAATTATGAGTAGCAAAGGGTGATGTGTACTGAGATGTGTGGCCATTCTCTAAATTTGGAGCTTATCTTTGTTCCAGACCAGCACCAACTCACGAACTAATGCACAGCAAGAATAATGTTTGATATATAATTTTAAAAGCATATAGTCAAGTAACGAGAGTTGTCTCATACAACAACAACACAAGCTCTTGATAGATTTATCATTCTTGTCCTGCTCTGATGCTAAAATCCATGGTATTGAAAATTTCTTCCTCTAGCATAAAGGATCATACTCAAAACTAGTTGAATCTTGCCCATTCTCTTCTAGCATCATTCATACTGATTGGCTTATTGTTAGCTCATGAGCTCCATTTAGAAGACTTCCTTCTTCTCATCCTATCAAATATCAAGTGGCCTATAGTACAAGTGATAGAACTTTGATAGAAACTTTAACACCATTGCATACAAGGATAGAAGTCTAGATACACTCGAATGATTGGACAGGCTACCTAATGTCCTGGGTTGGATATTTTAGAAGAGTTGATTGGTCTCTTTGACATCTACTATCCCTAGGTTGGATATTTCAAAAGAACTAACTGGTCTCTTTGACATCTAACTTAAATTTGGGAAAACAATTGCATGAGCAATTCTACTTTTGGACACACTCAAGCACCAAGCTTGGGTTCTCGCTAATAACAATGTAGATTTGAAGCTATTTTCAATGACATATTTGGCTAACGCAATGGAATTACAATTGAAGTGATCAAGAATGAGGAATTGGTGTTTGCAAGATCCTTAAACTTGGCCAAAGATAGAGCCACTTGGACTTCAACATAATCGCCAAATGAGTCTTGTTCTATTTCCTCCCCCTTTTGACTGATGATGGTTTCACTGAATCCTTTTTATCTTGGAAGTGCATCAATGGTCTAGAGGTGTTCTTTTCCCAAATGATCTAGATGTTGGGTGCTAGAAAAAAACTAATGTAACAGTTTTTTTTGCAATTTTGTACTCTACAACAATAGGCATCTCATTTATGATGCTGACAGTGACTGTGTTAGGGAAGGGAGTAGCTTTTGTGAAGGAGTTCATATATCGCAGAGTAAAGGTTAAGGAGAGTCGTTGTTGAATTTGTATGGCAGTGTTGACCCCTCCAGATTCTCCTCCATGCTACATGACTATTGAGCTATAGCTACATTTGTTGGTGCAATGTCAATAGCCAAGATAAGTGTAGATGCATCCCTTACTGATCATCTTGGTCTTCCAGAAGATAGTTACTGCCAAGAGCTCATTTCTATCACAAGCAAGGAGTGACATTAATTGTTTGAGACATTGCTTTAGCAAACTTATCAAGGATGTCACCAGCACCTGTTGCAGAATTTTTATGATCCCTATCTATAGTCTTTTAGCAAAGCAACGAAATTTCTTAGATTTACAGTAGTGATCTCGAGGACTCAAGTAAAGTTTGATTTTGTTATGGTATGAGCATCTGACATTTTGAAAGTAGTATGTAAGTAGTATTAGATCCATAAATTGCACTAGAGTTGCCTACTATTTGGGGCTTGAGTTTAGATCAGCCACTCTACATAACACAGAGTTGCACTAGAGTTGCCTACTATTTGGGGCTTGAGTTTAGATCAGCCACTCTACATAACACAGAGTTGCACTAGAGTTGCCTACTATTTGGGGCTTGAGTTTAGATCAGCCACTCTACATAACACAGAGTTACACTATCACTCCAAATATCTGCATTAGGTCCAAAATGACCAAGTGTCCAAGCGGATATGCTTTCTAGACCTAGGATTTAGAAAAAATTAATAGATTATTTTGTATCCTAACAATGGATATAACCATCTACTAAGATTCACATCCACTTTAGTAGTAGCAACATCAAACCATTGGTCAATGAGAGCATGTTAATAACAAGAGCTTCCAAGATTATATAAGCAAATTTTAAACCTTGCTACAAAGCAACACTCAAAATCTGGGACCAACATGTTGTATCTACTTTTGTAATATAAATAAGAGATCTTGCTATAATGCCATTTGACTAAATGGAATGAGGATCAATCATTGAACGAAGATACCCAACAATAGAATGAGAGGCTTGCACTTGTTTGTCAAGGTAGAGATATTTGCATCAATTACAACTTGAACTTGATCTTTGTTACCTGCAGTGATATTCTATACAATCCATCAAGCTTCATTCCTAATGCTTTTTGTGATTAAGTGCAAGTAGATTCAAAAGGCAATTGATATTGCAAATCTAGGTTGATGCTATAGATTAAAAAAATTTACCAACAATGCATGGAGTTTCGATTATACTCAACCTACATCAACATGCATTTCCAAGAAAGTTAACTGTCTTAGCACTTTAGTTTACAAAAGGTAGCTCTGGATAGTGATCTTAGCTTATGTGTGTTCAGGAGATGGTATGTTTTAGACTGATCTATTGAATATGGGTTTCCATGGGAAAGAAGGAGAGCAGAGCTGGCTCCTTCAAAGGCTCTGTCAAAGAATTGATGTTACAATCTACATTGATGATGGTTCTGAAACTATAATCTCTAAGCTTTTGATGTGAAGAAAACTAAATATACACAATTGTGAATTATTTGACACTACAAATCTTGAGAGGAGTTTGACATTGAAAATTTGAAGTAATAGTTGATGCATATGGTGGTTTGGGCTTTTGACCCCTCCAGCTACTAGAGTTCTCAAATTCTCCAGCTTCTCCCACACTTTCTTTTATGCTAGTATAGCATATTAGAGCTAAATTATTTTGCAATTTCAACTATGCAATCTTGTCATGTTAGCAGGTGTTGCAATGGGCACGTAAAAGGCAACTACAAAATAATCTACTAAAATCATGTTTCGGAGTGTGACACAAAATCTAGATGATCTAGACAAATTTGTTAAAAATTTTGTTCAAATTATTGGGAAACTAAGGAAAAGTGTGTCAACTCCCAATAAGAAGGAATTTGTTACTAAGCATATTCTTGAGATTACAAGGACCAAGGTGGAAGCTAGGATTGCCATTGGTGTTCACATTGAGTTATACCTTTGCTTGTAGCATTAGCAAAGTCAGGAACAATGGCTACAAAAATTAATGTTACAAGCATATTCAAGGCATTATGCCAGGAAGATAAGTTGAGAGTAAAGATGCTAGATGGGGGATGCATACCTCCATTACTTACCTTGCTAGAAACTAACTCTAGAGATGCTTAGCTTATTGTTGCTGACACCATCCTTGCTATCCTTCAGGGAGGGATTCGAGATCATGTTGGCTATGAGACTTTTGCTATAGAGAGAATTGTATTAAAATTGTGGGAACTACCGCTAATAAAGTAGAGGTTTGAGCCCTTTATTGAGGGTTTGATAACAAAGATATTTTAGATTTTATGTGATCCTACTAAAGGATTTTGGCCAGCAACACTTGACCCAAGGGATGGACAACATGAATACTTGATACCATGTCATGATGGAGCTAAGCAAGATAATGACCAAGAAGATGTACAAAAAGTGGACAATGAAGAGCAAGATGTACAAATTGATGACATATTAGTTGAACAATCACATGAGACAATCATGGATGCAGATGGTTATGCTAAAGGTTTTGAAGTCTCGGAGCAATCTCATGATGATTTTATTGAACATCTTCTTACATTCAATCATAGTTTACAATAACCATTGAATGCATATGATAATGAGTATCTTGATCATGGTTACGATGATTGGTATGTGTATGATGATGATGTAACACATGATATGGGTATACATGAAGATGATGATGGCATTGTGCTTCCCTATGACCCGGGGGATTATGTATGCGATTATGGACTTAACTTTGGAGATACTTCCTTGTATCCATTTGATCTAGGTGGACAAGGGTATGTGATTGATGGCCATTCTCTTCTCTTGGATAATCATTATACTAGAATACCTTTTGATCCAAGAGATTCATGGATTGTTTGGGTACCTCATTTAGAATAGTATTCATCTTATGGGAAAAAGTTTATCTTTGGTACGCTCTTTTGGCTAAAGACTAGTCATCTATGGCCCTATTTTAGTATAGGAAAGCTTGCAGATAGCTCACTATTTTACACCAAATTTTACTCTAAACTCTAGATATCAAAGCCCAACTTACATGGGCTGAAAGCACTTACCAAGAGCTATGTTTTGATGTGTAGCATACCTTGATTGGAGTTTTTTACAAAAAAGTGTATCAGATTTACTACAACATGGTCTTGTAGTAGACAACCTGCTATCGTTATGTGCATGTGCCTTTCATGAAGCTATGATGGCCATGTCTATTTTTTCATATTACTATCCATATCAATTTTTTTCATTGAGTTGATCAATGATCAGCCAATCAAAAAAATTAGTTTAGAGCATTAAATGTAAGCAATCATCAATGAATTACATTTAATAGACTCAAAATTTCTCTGGTCATAATAATGGAAGTTTATGCATTACTTCAATCACTCCTACTATATGCTTCCCGATTCAAAAGAATGAACCAAAGACTACTCATAATCTCTCATTCAACAATTGGAAAGGCCAAGCAATGGGATAAAGAGAGATTAGTACACAAGACTTAGTAGTACCTTGGTATGTGGTGTTGGTAGTTGTTGGAGCTGAAATCTGAAATCCCCTTCTCAACCATAGCATCCCTCTTGATCAATTACTTTTCATGAAATGCCTCTTACTAAATTTGATCAATGTTGATCAGTACCCTTGATTGAATGTTGATTCCTTTGATAATAGTCTTCAATGAGAGTTGTTGTGGCCTCCAAACCCTTGATACAAGCTTTGTTGTTGAAGAAATATTGGTAGCTTGAAACAATTTTTATTGAATGCTTACTACCCCTATTCAAGAGTGTCCAATGGTATAAGATTCCACCATAGATTCTTAATTTTGACCAAGAATCGATGAAATGAGACTCCCCTTATGCCCCTAAAGTGATTTAGTATAAAAGCCCCATGATTAAGAGAACAATGATCCAAGATTTCACCAAAATATGATACCTAGCTATAATAGTAGTCAAGAGAGATAAAATCCCTTCAATTCTTAAACAAATTGAAGCAATCTTGGATAATCCTTGAGATATGTTGCTGAAGAAGTATCTTTGGAGTATTTAATGGACAAAATCCCCTTGATATGACTAAGATGAAATCAATATTTCAAGAGATTATTATGATGTCCTATTTATGGCAACCATGAAAGGGGGAAGAACGAGCTTTAATGGTGAAGAAAGAAGGAAAGCTTTAGGAAAGGCCAAAAGATGCCTTAAATCTTGGAAGAGCAAGCTTGAAATGAATAGAGAAATCCTCCACTACTCACCTCAAGAAGCTTGAAGATTCTCAAAAAAAAATTATCCTTTATCCTTCAATCAAGAGTGTAGAAGTCGCCATTCAAAGCCTTGTGATAAAGCATAGATGCAATAGGACCAAGAAAATGCTAGCAAGAAACTGGCCAAATCCACTAGATATGGTGCTCAAAATGTAGCTTACAACCTCTAAAGTCAAGCTCTATGGTCCTTCTCAACATCAAGAAGTAAGAGAAGAAGAATGAAGTTGAAATCATCCATGGAGCTTGAAGAAACTTGAAGAAGAAAAGGAAAGTAAGGGTTTCCCTGAAAAGTGTCCCAATTACATCCTTCTCCAAACTCTTTGAATACAACTTTGTCCAATTTGCTCCAAAATTTAGTCTCCAATGGGGTCACAACTTGCTAGATTAGTAAGAAGCATGCCATTTCTTCAAGAATCTTGTGAGTTGAGAACCAAAACAATCACAATTTGCTATAGAAAACCTTGATTAGTTACGATTACAGGAACTAACTAAGCATGTCACTAAAATCTAATTATAGTCCTATATTCTAGTCTCTAAAATTGAATCCATAGTTGGCAATGACTACAGACACTATCTAAACTAATGCTCTAATACCAATGTAAAAGAGCTAGTTACTAAGACTCAAGAAAACATATAAAGTGATTAAGAAAAATGAATAAGCTATGATCAAAGCAACCATAGTTGTAATCTCTGATTTCATGGAATGAAAAATGTAATAGGTAACAAGGCACACCCCTTGCAATGGTGGTGTAAGTTACACGCCCCCCCTTACAATGGTGGGAAGTCCAACAAAAGGAATACTCAATAGAATGATTTGATTAATGGCAAAAAGATTATGGCCATGCAACTCCCACAACTTTATATACTCCTCCTCTCTAGCACTAAGTTCTATGCTTTATTATAGTGTTTCTTGAATCATGAGACTATCGTTGAGCCTAAATACATTTGAACTACAACACACACGAACATGAATCCACTACAAACTCTTAGTTTTTTTTATTTTCATGCTTGCTTGGGATAGTGAGGAGAGAGTAGAGGGTTACAAGATCATATTGTGAGCTAACCATATGAGAGTTTGTTGAGTCCAAGAGCATCGAATCTCCTAAAATAATAGGTTCTCCATCCAATGTCCTGCATATTGTAGATGAAGTTTGACGTTTTATTTTTGTTATCAAGACACAAATGGAGTCAATTGCTCAAAGATACTAGCATTCCCATTATGTGATAAAATATGAGGCTTGTGTATTTGAGATTGGGACTAAGAGGTGATAAACTAATCTCTCAATTTCATGTTGGGATTACTTTGAAGCTCACATAAGAGGCTAGAGTAGGAAATTCGATCAATTGCACTTGAGTGAAGATTGGAGTGGACATGAAGTTTTAAAGAAAATAGATAATTATATCCCTATACTCACGTGCAACACTTTAATGAATAAGGCTATGCACACTAGAGCAAATAAATATTGTAAATGAACATGGCTATTCACTGGAGTGAAGGAATGTTTTAAAAGCATACTTGGAATGAAATAACTACCTATCAAAGAGTAACCACCTTACCACCAAATTTTCTACCTCCATCAAAAGGAAAAAGAGAAAACTTAATGAAAGAATAAAAACAAACTTGAATACATTAACACCTCCATTAAGACAATCCTACTTGAGTAGAGCACAATCAACGCGCACTACAAACCCAGCTTGCAATTGTACTAGAAAGAGAGAGGAGCACTTGATGGCGAGAGAAGAGTGAAGTGCTTGAGATTTGTGAGCACTCGAAAGTGAAGGTTCTCGAGAACACTTAGAGGCCTTCACGCCTTGAGAGAGAAAGGATAGGGATTCCATTGCCACTTGAGCATAGGTGAGATCACATTGAGTGCAGCATAGGATCCAGAGTAGAAATGGGAGTGCACTCGAGGGATGTCCCAACACTTTACACTAAACACCCAGCACTCAAGTGTGATCATTCAAGTCTAATTAGGGATCCTTCTCACTCAAGGGTACACACAAAACAAGAAAAGAAAAAGTGATTGACCGTGCCCTTGCTCAAAGCGAAGTGCATCACTAGAGGGATCTAAAAGTGTCTTTCTTTTAGGCAAATTTTCACTCTTTATGATAAGAATATGGATCCCCAACTAAATCAACAAAAATAGGGTCATGTTTTAGACTTTAAATTCATTATGATCACCTAATATTGAAAATTTTGGCACAAAGCATGAGTTTTGATCACCTAGAACTCTTATTTCCGTAGAAAAAGACTATGGATATATATAGACACCCATATAAAAATATATAGTAACGTGCTATTTCTATTGAGAAGAAGTGTAGATACCTACATACATCTATATATAAATATATTGTAACATGTGATAAGGTACTTATCATGATAAGGACTTTGCCTCCAAATGATGAGGCACATTGCTTGGGTATAAGCAATTGAAAGGGCATCAATTGAAGAAACAAGAATGCACTACAAATGAATGACACTATATAATGCTAGTTTTACGGGTGTCACTATTAGCATTGCTATATAGTGACACTAATAACAATGATTATATTGACCGTAATAGCATGTTGTATTGTTGGGGGGGAGGGCTAAAATAGTCATGGAATTTTCTTTTCCACGACTATTCAACCGAGAGAGAGAGAGAGAGAGAGAGAGAGAGAGAGAGAGAGAGAGAGAGAGAGAGAGAGAGAGAGAGAGAGAGTGTGTGTGTGTGTGTGTGTGTGTGTGTGTGTGTGTGTGTACAAGAGAAAGAGAGAGGATGAGAGGGAGAGCTTGAGAGAGGAGCTTGAAGAGAAGGCCGAGGAAAGTACAAAGGAAAAGAAGAAGCCTGCAAAGGAAATCACAAAGGTAAAGGAAAAGGAGGATAGTTTCAAGGGAGCGGAGTAGGCATATGCCTTCAAGCCTCGAGGTAAGCACAGTCATAGTGCAAGTCAATTAGTATAGGTGGTTATGTATTGCTTGACACAGTAGACTACTCTCCTTTACGTTGTATCTTATCCTGAGGGAGGTCACTCATGAATATATGTATGCATCATATGGGTTCAAAATAAGGTATTTTTAAAATACTATTTTTATATGTTTTTTACATACAAAAGGGTGCAATATTAAGGGGTTATTTATAAATTGAATAGAAATATATTTTATTCAAGGAAAATTCACAAATAAGGATACTTATAAATAGGCCTTAAATGCATGTGACCCAAGATCTTACATATACTTTGTCTACTTGTAGCCTATGAGAAAGAAAAAAAAGAAAACTAGGAAGAAAATGTTTTGGTCTCCACCTCTTTTCTTATACTCTTGATGAGTGAGATTCTACTTTCACATATTAAGTGTATTCGGCACATCAACTCAAGCAAGTCCCCCCACCACACAATTTGTGATATGGAATGTGACTTGATGATTATACTAAGGTGACGATGACGTTGATGAGAATACACATGGAGGAGGTGGTGAAGAAGATGTTGATACAAGCTCAAGATATATTTCAAGTGCTCAAGTTTGTCTTGTAGTGGGATGAGAGTTGCTTGTCCTTTACACATCATACATGGCTCCCACAAGATTTACCAATGACCAAAATGTAAGAAAGTGGAAAGTTATGATAACATTAGTCTATTTCATATCAAATTTTTTATGCCATTATTGACATCACATGACTATGGTGTGGCAGTTTCTACCAACCTTCGACCATACAATAGTTTATTGGATTGATCCACCATTGTAGCTATTTCTTTCTATTTCATTTGGGAGGGACCTTACATTTTAACTATATATATGTTCTAAATATAATGATTCAAAAACGTTAAGGCTAAGGTTATGTTAAAGGTTAACATTTTTAATTTTTTGGAAAATAAAAGCTACATGTAAGAGTTTAACAAATAGTTAAGATTTACATTATGTTAAAGGTTAATTGTTTTGATATTTAGAAAAGTAAAAGGATTCTATAATTGTTAAGATTTACTCTATATTCAAGGATTTATAAAAGGACTGGACCTATGATTATAAACATTAAGATTTAGGTTAAATTTCTTGATTGAGGGTTTTTGTTTTTTAGAAAAAACAAAGCTACACCTATTAATAAAAACGATAAGGCTTAGGTCTATGTTGAAGGTTGAGGGTTTTTTTTTTTCTTTCAAAACCACGTTTAGTCCACATTTATTAAAATGTAAGGTCTATATTGAAGGTTGAGGGTTTCAATATTTTTCCAAAAAACAAGATTTATGTCTTTGTTTATCAAAACAAAAAAAGATTTATAGACAATTTATGTTCATATGTTCAAGGATTCAACATTAAGGTTTATGTTTAAGGTTAAGGGCTTTGATTTTTTTTGCAAAAAAAAGAAAAAGATTGAATAATAGTTCTTCCAACGGGGATCTAATTCATCTTCTAGACTTATGATTATAAACATTAAGGTTTATGCTTATGATTGAAGGTTCTGATTTTTTTTAAATAAAAAAGGTTGAATTATAGTATTTTTGTAAGGCAGTTCAATTTACCTTCTTTAGAAGCATGAGAATCGAACTTGCATGTCCACAACATGTTGTAATGATATCAACCAGTAAGTAAACTCACAATGGATGATGTCAATTTTCCTTTTAAAAATATATGGACTCTAATTTTTGACAATACGAGTTTCTGTGGCCAAGTCTCCTTATGCCAATACACAACAAATAGAAAGCAAGCATGGCAAGCCCACACAAAAAGTATGTTCCCCAATACAACAAACTCGGGTGCTTGATATCTATTTGAGGCCATGGGGTGATGTGTGATGTTAATTGGGCACTTGAATACCTAACAAGTAAGTCAACTCTACTACTAGTAGCAATTGGTTTGCTTACGCAATCAACAGTAACTCAAGTGGAAAAGTTACATCGAGTGCATGGTGCTTTCTTGAATTGACTCGAGGAATGTGGATCAAGTCACTCAAACATGACTGGCATGTGAAGCCTTTGAGTATGTTATCCAGCTTCCTTTGCTATCGAGTGTGCTACTTGGTAACATTGATGACTAGAGCAATGACTCGAGCTTACTCCCTCAAGTGATGGGTCTCCTTGCAAGTGGTGCATGTCCTAAATTGAAAGGTATTTATTAGTTGTAGGTGACAAGCAAGCCTACTACACTTGTGTTACTAACCGTTGGTGTAGCATGAGTTATGACTAATGGGGTTTGTGCTAAATCGATGGTGAATTCCTGTGTCTCATGCGGTCGTCAAGTGCATTCGAAGACTTGATCAAGACAGATCTTATCTAAAGATAGTGATATTGAGGTCTAGTTAATGCATTAGTTTTATTCTTTAATGTGGCACGTTTCTAGAATGAACGTTGCCTCTCTCTCTCTCTCTCTCTCTCTCTCTCTCTCTCTCTCTCTCTCTCTCTTTGGCTCTGTTTTTTTGTGGGAGGTGATGCCTTCCATTGATATCCTTCCCTAAGTAATATGCTATCCCCAAAGCTCATGGCAATACTTCTATCTTCAATATAATAGCTACTAAAGCATCTACAATGCTTCTCACCTTCAAAATATAGTCATTTATATATTTTCTTTCTTTCTTCAAAGTATTTTCAACTCTTGCTTGAGGTAAATATTCTACGCCTTTATATTTATTGAAAACATATTTTTAAATGTGATCTAAGTTGTATGTGAACTCTTTACGTTTATTATGTATCCTAGCATATTATTATCAATGATTGCAAACAACTGATGCATCACCTTTTAATCTTTTGCATTACATTTTTTCCATGCCTTAACACCTTTCGCAATTGGAGAATCACTTAGCTTTGGTTCTTTTTCTTTATCTTGAACAAATTCATAGGGATATTTTTCAATGAGAAAACTTATCACACAAAGCTTTCATAATAGATGGTTGTTCATGTCTAGCTTCTCAATGATGGGATGTCTACTATTCTTAATCATTATCATAAAACTAAGTACCAAACAATAAGCAAGTTTTCAACAATCTTTCACAAAAAGTGCAAGCAATAAACTAAGTAACATTTTTCACTCTACTCAATAACGCATATAATTTGCAACCTATTTGCATATAAATCTTGTTTTTACTTCTCAACATATATCTCAAACTTTATAAAATTAAAATCTATATCTTTTACACTCAAGAACAACCAACATAGCCAAAATTACAATCTATCTAAAACTATTGCCCACAACCTTAGTGAAGCTAAAATGGAGTCAAAATTGACCTCAAATGGACAAAAAACTTGTGAGAAAGTTATAAAGGAGTAATCTGTAATATATATAACTTCTACTTGCACACCACATCTCACAATAATCTAATGTTTTTGCTCTTCCTTGCTTTCTATGCCTCCACATTCACTATCCAAGGAAAAGAATAATAGAATAATAGCACTTCTTACTCATTGCTTACTTTCTCAAATCCTTGCTCCTCCTTCACTTCAATCTCAAAAACCAACCTCTCTTAGAGTAATGCAACATATAGCTGAGATACACAAAGTGATATTCTAGAAGCAACCTCTTGTTACCATACAACTAGCACTGATATTCCAATGAACCATGACCATGAAGTTAGACAAGATGTACAAGCCCCACTGCCTATTTTGAGATGGTATACTAGAGATAGATAACCTACTCAATTTGAGCACTTGATAGACTATGTTATGGCAACAAATTTTGATGAGCCTCTTACTTATGAAAAGGCTCATCAACCTGAGTAAAGCTAAAATGGAGTCAAAAATGACCTCAAATGGACAAAAAAGTTGTGAGAAAGTTATAAAGGAGTAATCTGCAATATATATAACTTCTACTTGCACACCAAATCTCACAATAATCTACTGTTTTTGCTCTACCTTGCTTTCTATGCCTCCACATTCACTATCCAAGGAAAAGAGTAATAGAATAATAGAGCTTCTTACTCATTGCTTACTTTCTCAAACCCTTGCTTCTCCATTCACTTCAATCTCAAAAACCAACCTCTCTAGGAGTAATGCAACATGTAGATGAGATACACAAAGTGATATTCTAAAAGCAACCTCTTGTTACCATACAACTAGCTAGATAGCATACAACTGATATTTCAATGAACCATGACCATGAAGTTAGACAATATGTACAAGCCCCACTGCCTAACCATCTCATAGACAATGGACAACCTACTCAATTTGAGCACTTGGACTATGCTATGGCAACAAATTTTGGTGAGCCTCTTACTTATGAAGAGACCATGCATAAAGGTGATAAGTCACTCTTGGAAGAGGTTCATGCAATCAAAGTATGACTCATTCCAGACAAACCATACATGGGATCTGGCTCCTTTTCCCAATGGAAAACATGTATTACCGTGTACATGAATGTACAGGTTAAAGAGTATCCCTAGACACCCCAAGCCAACATATAAAGCCAAATTAATTTCTAAGGGTTTTAAGAAAGAGTATGGTGTTGACTTTGATGAGGTATTTTCTCTTGTGGTCAATATGACTACCCTATGCTTAGTATTAGCCTTGGTTTAGATTTGGATCTCTATCATATGGATGTTAAGACAGCTTTTTGATATGGAGACTTGTATGATGAGACTTATATGAAGTAACGTAAGGACTTTCAAGAAAAAGGAAGGGAACATACACAATTATTTGTGCCAACTTGGACCTCTCTTGGCTACACGTACAATACTACCTTAACATATTAACATGCAACACTTTCTAGTTGACTAAAGGTGGGCCTAAACATATTTCACAAGCCTGCATAAGATGATCCAATCTTGGATGCATGTTAACAAATTATGTCCCAAGTCTTAGCCAACAAGTTGCAATTTCTACAACCAATGTTTACTTCATGATATGATGAAAGTTTTCTAAAGGATATGCCATAACGTTTGAGTGTGTTTCATGCTTATGATGTCCAAACTTTGAGTTGTTCACCTATTGAACATGTTTCTCAATCAAGTAGCATTCATTATAATTCACATTTAGAATGCATGAGCTTACAAATGTTAAGCATTCACAAAGACATGATATTCCATTCTAATATGCTATATCTCTAAGATGCAATTGAAAAAGTAAGTACAAAGAAACACCCCACAATGTAGAGAAAAGCACGCTCATCTCCCTAATTATTTCTGGCAAGTGGATATGAACACATCTACATTCACACAATGTTTGCTCAATGGCACCCATAGTTGAGATGATGCATTACGAATGAGCCTAACATGCATTAATTTGACTTCTCATCCCAAACCTACAAACAATATGTTGACACTAGAATGAAAACTTGAAGCATAGCAAGGTGTACATATTTTCTTAGCCCTGTAAATATTATTGGTTGCTTCTTTTTAAAAGAACTGACTTCAACTGTAAAAAAACTTTCAATCCTAGTGATTCACTCATTCTTACCAACAATCAAGTGCCAAAGTTCCAAGTACGAATTTACAAATCAATGCATTGAGATACATTTTGGAGCACAATTATGATGTATGTCACTAGAGCGGGAACAAAATAAAGTAAATCATGAAGGAGCAAGCAGCTAAATAACCAAATTAGTTGTATAATGCGCATCACTCATGCAATCAAATATCATTTAATCATAAGCCAAGAAAGAAAAAGAAGTGTGCAGCCAAAGCTCAAACAGACATATGTTCAACAACACAGATAGCAGGCATCAAAAAAATGTTTCTGGAAAAGAAAATGTAGCTTAGCCTACTCTAGTCACTTGCATAGATGGGCTTTTGCGCACCTGTGAGGCTAGGATGGGGCTTCAGTTCACTAGGTCCTGAACACTAATCCAGGAAATGTGTCATGTTGAAGAAAAAATCTCAAAGGTAGGTTATTTGGTGTGACCTTCAACCAGACCCAATTTATGTTGGCAAGTCCATAGTTGTGACTGATGAGAAGCCCTAAACAGGCTCCTTCAACATAACAATACTACAAGGGTGAAAAGTGTAGTGGGGCTTGCTTAGAGTGCCCTGCCTAGAGATAGATGGAGGAAACATTGCTCCTTGCCAGCAATGTCTCCAATGGAACTAGCGTTTGTATCATTCATTACCACTGAACTCTTCATATCGAGCTGGTGATCTGCATTGCTCACTCCTTTTTTGCACAACCAATCCATGGTCAGTACAGAAGGAACCGAGTGAGCTGTGTTATAGGTTGAGAATCCTGATGATGCTGCAGTTGGTAAAAACTTGGCTGCAGCCAGTGCATCCACATTTTTTCCCAAGTGTGCTTGCCATGGCCACCCACTTAATCCTTGCATGTCCAGTGGGGAACTGGCCTGTATACCACCTCCACCAACACGACCTGCTGTTTGTTCTCTGTTGAGGAATCCTTCCAAAGAAGCACTGGGTACCTGACATTTTTTTGGTCCAAAAAAAAGTTACCAATCTGGCATACTAGAACATTCAGTCCTGCAGAAGAGCAAAGCATAATGGAAGCAATAGGCTCAAAACATTTAAGAGAACTGTCACAACAGAAAAGCCAGTTCAATCCAGCCATTACTGGCTCACAACTTTGGTACATGGATTATAGATTATAATAATTCTTGTCACCTCAATCACACAGTACACATGGAATAAACACTCGTAACCTTGTGTAACTTATCATAGAATCAGCTATGATTCCACCACACGAATCTTACCACCAATATGGAAAAGTCTATCTAGCAAAACCTAAGAAGCACCCTAATTCATATCCCCCTTACCTTGTACAGACCAAGAGTTGAAGTTGCAGTTTCTCGTATAAAAGTGAGAGATGCAGGATAGCTCAATCCATTGAAGCCTTTTTGGCCACATGCCACCCAGGCATCACTTGCAACAGTTTCTCCATGCAAAGCCTTTCCATTAGGTGATGCATCATCCTTGGCGATCAATGCTGATGTTAGAATTGGCCGTGTGGCAGAAGATCCTCTCAGTTGCTGTTGTGTCCGACCAACCTAAAGCATCAAAATGGTAAACCAAAGATGTACAATAGTTGGCCAAGTAAAGCATGGATATAACCAGCATTCCATGGAACAAATAAATACCTGCCCTCTTATAAATGCTTCTACAGCATCTTCACTGCTTGCAGACCTCAAAGGCCATGCCTCCTTCCTCTTCTGATCATCAAGGACAGGGAAACTGCATTGATGAACTGGGAAGTTGATGGGGTCAACAACCATTTCAGAGTGCAGTGTTGGACTTGCCCCAAGACTCAGCTCTAACGCCTGTTCAGAGTCTGAAAAATAGCCACTTTGTGTTAGCTTTTGACTTAACTGTTCTTCATCACATCCTTCCCCTGCCCATTTTTCCTGTAGCTACAAATATACTTTGGTAAGAGATGAGTTGGAAAAGCGTCAAACCATTATAAACTTCAGATAGAAGCTCCTCTTCATATGAAGTAGCATCAAAATTTGTGACTGCCTCTCTTCCATTGCACCGAATAGCCGCCCTATCATAAGCCCTGCAATCAAACAGTAATGTGATGATGCCATATCCTGCAAAGCACTCTGGAAAACCTCACTGCTTAGAGAACATAAAGCAAACCTTGCAGCTTCCACCTCACTATCAAAGAGGCCCAGGTATATGTACCTACATATGAATCAATAAATGTTGGATGTGAGTGCCTTTGAAAAAAGTACGTTAGAGCATCCCCATGCCAATGATGCTCATAAAACATGTTAAACGAAATAGAAAGTGCAACATTGGTTGTTAACACAATTGCCACAGTTTGAAAGAAACAAGTACAAATCTAATCTGAGAAGGGACAAAATGTTCATTGCTGAATGCCAAATGTATGGGTTATAGTATGGAACTCTAAAGGTAAACATGCACGCGCTTCATCCATTCCAAAAAAAATAGGCATGAGTTTCAATAAAAAATTTAGAGAAATATTCACTAACAAATCTTCCTTTGGTATCAATTCATCACCATCTTTCAAGATTTAAAAGATGGAGCCTTACTTTTTGCCAAGAAACTGACCCATTCTAGCCTCCCAACGTCCACACTTATGCAGTGTTACACCTCTAAATTTGGAACTGCCCCTGGAGAAGCCTGTACTTTGTCGGCGTAATATGTGAACAAATTCTTCTTTGGTGAGTGGTCCCATCTGACTCATGAAAAAGTATCTTCAGCGTCAACCCCAGACTAATGAGATTACTATGTCACATAACAAAGCACATCAATTATGCATGACCAACCTGTTTCAAGTCCTCCTCGTAGTCACTCAAGTTAAAATTGATGTCAGCATCTGGACCTCGAAACTTTATGGCTGCCCTGTCGTATGCCCTGATGAAAGTCAAATGACTCTTAGTGGCCGTATGAGGTACTCAACCACAGCGGGCGATCAGATTGCAGGAAAAGTAAGGTTCTATAAAACAGTACACATACCTAGCTGCTGAATGGGCTGTGTCAAACCCACCTGAATAATTTCGACATTTCAACTTATTAGTAGGTGACTGGGAAGGAAGGAAAAATCACAGAGATGACAGATCACCAGAGCATAGAAAGAGAAAGAATATATGAGAACGCAAGGTCAATACTCACCAAGATAGACCTGCTTGCCACAATCCCTGTGCAAAAATAAAGGTTACCTGCTCAGAACTATCAGATAAAATTTTTGGAAAACATTACCATGCAAAGCAATTACCAGATATGAGACTCCCATCTCCCTGTGCGTCTGTAGAATGTTACACCACGATACTGTGAACTTCTGGAACGAGGACCTCTTCTGCTCTTCTTCATCGGTTGGACATGAACAACATTGAGAGGGTCGCTTCTTGTAGCTGTATTCACTTGAACAAAGGGGAGGTCGACCCACGGGGACCTTGGGTAGATCACCCAAGGTGCAGGTGCAGTAACAGCGGTGCCATTCACAGGCGTCACATCATTAATGGCACCATCCGAGGGCTTTGGCATAGGGAAGAAATCTTGTGTTACTGGCAAACTACTTTCCATCATAGGGTCAGGCCCTGCTCCATGATTGTATCCTGTCCTGCGACTATCTGGAAGAGAACGGGAAGATTGCTCATCCATGAGCGGGAAGAGTGTGCATGGACCATTCATTACTTGACTGTTGCAGTTGGAAGAGCTATAACCTTCTGCTGGTTCTGAGCCGCTGGAGGCCTCGAACTCAGCTGATAATGCCTCTGAGACTACACTCACATTCACTATGGAAGAGACCGAGGTTCCTGAGTCATCAGCAGAAGTAGGTAGTACCTTCTCGGTTCTGTTCTGGAGCTGCCGAGACAGCTTCAAGGATGACTCTGAATGCTGGGCCACCACAACGCCACTTTCCGAACGGTTACATTCAGTGCTTGCTGCTGCATTAGGACAAGCAATTGCCGTAGTAGCTCCATGCATATCGCCATCCTTTGACCTCTGTCGCTCGGAGGCATCAATGGTGTCCATGATCACTGGATTCTCTGGTTTTTGGAGCTGGTGGCCGTTCCTGAGCGATAATTGATCCCTCCCCCGATGTTCCGATGGATTATAGCCCCTTCCCCCATGTTCCGATGGTGGGACGAAGGGCTGAGAATGCACGGCTGGCCTGGTTCTCTGTGATGCACATCCATTTACTTCGGTGTCAGGCAAGCAGTTCAAGTCAAGCATTGTGTGATCTAGCTGTCTTTGAAGGTCTTCTAAGCAATTGAGGATCAGGGAGCATGACAGAAGGCGGTCTGAAGAGTGTTATGCTGCTGTGCACATTCACACGAACTCAACCGGGGGGGAGGGGTGTTTGGTGGACTGTAATAGAGCCTATCCTATCTAGATTATTGTGGCAGGGACCATGTCATGCCTCTTTCATGGGTATTTGTAAATCGCCTTCTCTCACTTCCATGAAGACCGGGCTGGCTGGCAGGGGACTTCAATCCAAGCGTGAGAAATGTTGTTTAGGAGCCCCAAAAACTGTGCGATTGGACAATGGAAAGCCCTCTCTCTCTCTCTCTCTCTCTCTCTCTCTCTCTCTCGTGGGGAGTTCCTAAGTTCTAACTATACAAAGTTCAAACATGTCAACTCTCTCTCTCGCTCGCTCGCTCGCTCGCTGGGGAATTCCTAAGTTCCAACTCTTGCAACACGTCAAATCTCTCTCTCTCTCTGTCTGCCCTCACACCTTATTATTTTCCACATTTGCAAAAGAACGAAATAATTGCATAAAATCCCCTCCCTTTCCCCTTCTCTCTCTCTCTCTCTCTCTCCCTCTCTCTCTCACTGTGTCTGTCTGTGGGAAATTCTAAGTTCTAATCAAGAGTAGCCTATTGCAAAAACTGTCAAATCTCTGTCTATCTCTCTCTCTCTCTCTCTCTCTCTCTCTCTGTGCTCACAGGTCACACCTTATTATTTTCCACATTCGTAAAAAAGGATAATAATCACCTACAATTTCCAAGAGAAAATGAAATAATTATGCATCCAAAAAAGCAGAGGGGAGAATAAACAAAATACTGCGCAGAAAAGAGGAAGGAAGGGCCAGCGGAAGGCACTCTCACCTACAAAGAGTATTGCCAAACGAAATAGGAAAAGCAGGGGAACGGAAGTTCCTTTTACAAAGAAAGAAAACGAAGAGGGAGTACTTTTTTTGTTTGGGGCCCAGCGCACCCCACCACCACACAAGGTTGAAGGCCCTCGCGCGCTCTCTCTCTCTCTCCATTTTCGTGCAAGACTCAAGCCACTTGCGCGCGCGCGCTCTCTCTCAATTGGCGTGGCGTGTGTGGGCCTGTAGCTCTCTCTCTCTCTCTCTCAATTCAAAGCTCTAGCCATTTTGGCTTGTACCCCCCTGGGCTTTCATTAGGAGTCATACATGCACACGTCAGATTTCCTGACCTTTCCGAATAGAAACATAAAGGTACGAGCTTTCCCACACAATAGAAAATGAGTGGATGGATCATGGGATATACATATGAGTATGTGCGCGTATCTATATCTACCCATGTATATACTTGCGTGTATACCAATGCGCTTAGGTATCCACGTTCACAAAACAATTGTAGTGTGTGGCATAAATATGTAATTGTTTTTTTGTTGCCATTCTATAATATGCAGGTAAAGTAGGGCTAGTTCATCGATAGAGGAAGAACGTCTCCTGTGGTAGGTATAATAATCTTGTAGCATAGCACCTAGGAACTATGAATCGTATATATATATATATAGAGAGAGAGAGAGAGAGAGCGCTTTGGACTTAGGAATTTAAACTTCCTAAAGTCCTCTCCTCTTCTTCTTAAGGGTGGATCACACCTTTCATACTATTCTTGGTACAAGGTTGTGTAGAGTTGGCCCAAAAAGTGGCTAATTGTGCATCATTGTTGGCCCTATTATCTCAATAGCTTGAAGGCACTAGACAAACATTTATTCTCTCAAATACATGTTACTAACAATTATCAACATATTGTTGATCCCATTATCTCAGTAGCTTCCATCACTTGAAATTATGGCAATCATGATCTTGTGATTGTTTATGGACAAATGCCATAGTTTGAACATAAGTTGTTGAAATTTCCTTGCAAAATAAACTAAGCCTATACAATTTAACCACCAAAGTTTTGTTTTGGCTTGTTCCAACACAAATTGTCCTTATTCTTTTGATAAAATTAAGCCTTTCAAAGAAACTTGATAATCTACAATAGCAACTAATCAAAACTTAGTGTTGATGTGCCAAATGTGCTTCACTAATGCAATACTTTGCTATGATAATGCTTATGTGCTTCAATAAGAGAAACTATAAATTATGCACAAATTCTCACTTATGACATGTTCAATCATGGAACTTCAAACCCTCTCATATATACCCCCAATTTCTTTAGGAAAACTACCATCAAAAGAGTACCTCTCTTTTGATGAACTAAAAAAAAGCAAGTAGTTAGAGCCCTCTCTCTGTACATATTCAACTAAGGAGAACTGGGGCTTACAATTAGCTAAAAGAGCCTTTTCAAAGTTTGTCTAACTACTCCACAAATTATCACAAGGGAAAACATGAGATTATATTTATGCATGAACCCTCTCTATCATTCAAGGCATGGATGAACAGTTATAATTTATGAGACACCAACCTTGGAAATATATTGCCTTTTGCATTGTAATTTGGCTTAGTCACAGCTAGGCAAGTCAAACTACAACTTAGTAGAGATAACTAGCATCATGTAACTAAACTAGCCACATATAGGTGGCTCCAACATTCAAACCTAGATTACATGATCTTTCTAACACCCACAATTTGCAAATGTGAATGTAGATTAACCTTATGCTCAATGTAGATGCCACTGATTTCTTTATAGATTTTATGTCTAATTTATGTAAAGGAATCGTGTGGCTTTTTCACCCAACTTTTCGTCAATCGAGGTATCTATAATACCTTATCAAATAATGCAACGTATCATATGCCAAATCTATACTATTAGTTAACGAGAGGTGGGGGGCGGGTGCCACGTGGCAGCCCCCACCTCCCCCACAAGAAAAAAAAAGAGAATGCGGGGCGAGTCTAGGGGCGAAGCGCCTAGTATATGTTAGTGTGAAGTCTATGAACACTCAAAAGGTATAGTGCCATTCGTACTTTATTATGATGTGACAAAGGCTTACAATATCATGTCATTTTGTTCCCAAAAGATGATGAAATAATGGTCCAAGAATCATGTAGCTGCAAAAGTAGTGCGCTTACTATTAAGCACGATAAAGTTGCTTAAATTGTGATGCTTGGTTACATATATTCAAGGGATACATGGACAAATGAGGAGAAAACTACAATATTTTGACAATCAAATGCAATTCATATATTACTATCTAGAGCACATAAACTTATAAAGCTACCAAGAATGTAGGATTACAAGCTTTGTCTATCCAAAGATGGGGTAGGGGATGAGAATGAATATTAATCTTTTATTTCATAACAAAGGTGATCAACATTGCATGATACATGTTCTCTCTTTGGAAAGGATCCTAGCAAGATGTGTCATACACCATGCAATAATACAATATTAAATAAGTGTGCACTAAGCATTTTAATGCAAGCTAATGGCTCCATTAGTGATAAAAATAACATTTAAAAAAGAATAATGGTTTTGAAATTACAACAATAACATTGGCTTACAACCAAAGAGAGGTTAAACGTGATTGGTGATGTATAACAATGTTGTAATCAAAAGCTAAATGTAGGTCAAAGTAATTGTCTAAATGCATCTTTACTAGTTAAAGAGTAGCCAATCCATGTTATTGAAGAACCTTTATGAGGAAGAAGTGGCCAAAACAAACTAGAAATCTAGTTTGAGTTACCGTATGCATAAGCATTAACACAAAAATGTTCAAGTGGTGCAATATGTTTTTCAAGGTCAAGAATGCTACATCGAAGATTACACTATAAGACAAAGTTACTTTTTAGCATGCATGATTGTACTATTGGCAAAGTTTGGGATTGTTATACTTCAACTATTAACTTTCTCTCAAGTGCACCCTTTTAACTTTTAACAAGGTAATCAAATGTTGTTACAATGATTATGCTTCCAAATATTACTTATTTGTTTAATCGAATTTCAAAACAAAAAATCTTCCTCATTTTTGTTTTAAGAAAGAAAATTATGCCAATTATTTCAAAGTAAGAGCACACATCATGCATTGAGCATTGCCCTATGTTAGATTTTCTTTTTCTCTTGTTTTAAGTTGATGGTTGGTTAGAGGTAATTTACCCCTCAAGAATAGGCTAGATCCCTATAACCATTACTGTGTGGCAGGCCCTTATGGACAAATGTTAGCAACAACAGTTACAAGTTTGTGAACAATATTAACTAAAGTTGAGGGAGTAATGAACATAATATCCTTTTTGTGTTGATATCTTGATGAGACATCTAGTTCATGACATCTTTTTTAGATTTCTCTTTGATTTTTCTCTCCATAAGGAAGAACAACTACTTTTTTATCTTCAAAGAGAAAATGTTCATGAGACTAGGATGAATTGATGCAAAATTGCAAGACATCACCTTGGATGGCATTGACTATAAAGACCCCGAATGAACCTCAACTACAAAACCAATCGGTGATGTTAAAGAACAATTATTGAACTTGAAAAGGGTGTTATAGAAACTTTTTAGACATCATTGTCAACACACTATTGCTTCTCACATAATGCTTTTGTCAATCAAAATCAATGGGACTTTAGTAATGATACTTCTGACTCTTTATGTGCAACACATGCTTATGGTTGGAGTCTAATATATGAAAAGAAGTAAGAAGTGACATCACTTTGGCCGCATTATGTCATTATCCTATTTAAATGTGTGCATCACTCCAATTTCGCATTTGATTGTACTAAATGAGCCTTAAAAGTGCCAGATAATGAGAAGAGCCCTTTTCATGACACATTGGTTCACCAAACATTTTTCCTTTATTGAATTGAAGAGACTAGACATTTGAAAGGAAAAAGTATTTGGCTTTTAGAACATATCTTCCGTTGTTATCTTGAAAGAACTAGATATGTTGCCTTGAAATCAGGGAAAAAAGAAGTACTTACCTTTGGAAACAAATTTGCTCACCAAATGCTTTCATCTGTAGCCTTAAGGTGACTACAATTCTTAAATTGTGCAATTAAATGATCAGATGTATAAAAATTGTGGGAGAACCTCAATGAATTCATGATTACTCTTAATAATTGAGCCTTAATAAGATAAAGGGGAATGGGCTAAAATGTAACATCAAACTTCTTATGCACTTAAACAAATACATTTAAAGCTAGAGCATGATTTCCAACATCTAGGGGTGAAGGCTTTGAACAAGCTGCTAAAGAATACTAGGGTCAAAAGCCTACAACTCTTACCAATGATTGATTATGAGAAAGTATACACAGTTTTGATTGATCCAAGATTAATAGAGAGCATTCATTCAAAAAGTCATAAGATTAAAATTGCCATCAATGGCATTGATACTTGTGCTGACAAAACTTTCTCAAACATCATTATCAATGTTTTTGTACATAACTTTGTCAACTTATATTAAAGTATGTCTCCAGATCTTCTTACTAACTCTTTTCGTGCAACACACATAAAATGGTGGGTTTCCACCAAGCTAACAAACCTAAAAACTATGTTGTACTCTTTAAATGTAGCCGCAACCGACATTTTTACATCTTATAACATTCACTTGTGAAGGGTTGTATCATGTGATGACTTTCATGCTTGCAGTTGGAGAAGTCAAATTTAGTTGGCTGGTCCCATGCTTGTTGTGCTCACAAAAATAGTTTAGAAAACAATAAGGAATATAAGACTAGGAAGAGCTATCCTCAACACATGCTTTCTTATAAGTCTCTACTTTACAAGTTTC
The DNA here is from genome assembly GCF_053477565.2 of Lygodium microphyllum. NCBI lineage: Eukaryota > Viridiplantae > Streptophyta > Polypodiopsida > Schizaeales > Lygodiaceae > Lygodium > Lygodium microphyllum. The sequence goes on from NC_141158.1 coordinate 123,534,047, forward strand.
AATTTAAGTTATTATTTGTTATACAACAAAATCCTTTGTACCATTTGAAAAGTTGCAGTTGGATGCAAGTTTAATAGCAATGGAGACCCTATCTTTACAACTCCCATTAATTGGATCCTTAGTTATACACTCTTAAAACCTGAACTCTAAGACAAATACATTGTACTTGCTTGGTTCAAAACTTCGATTGCAAATGCATATTGCCCAATATAAGACATTTTTAGGATACTACAATTGGCTCAAAACTTTGATTGCAAAACCACATTGTCATCTGTGAGACACTTTTAGTCCACTAGTATTATTCAAACCTCTTATCACAAAAAGCCATCACTACAAGTTAACTTGAGTGATACTCCACATTATAGGTTAAAGAGGTTCTTGATTGTAGAAGTGAACATAGCTCAAATTTAAGGTATGGCATGCTTTTGTTCCTTGAAGGTTTGAAATGACACATGGCATTCTGTCCCAAAAAGCAAAAATATGAATAGTTAAATTTCTCAAAAGCATCTAGAAAGGAGATGGGATGTCCATCCTTTTCTATAATTGACAACTTCATACATAAAAGGGAAAAACTTCTTCCCATGTTTGTCTACAGTGAAACACGACAAGGTCAATTATTTTTGGAGGTTTTTATTTGGACTTCACATGTTTGAGGTTTTGACAATCTTGATATTGTAAATAGATAACCGACTATTGAACTACACTAAAAAAGTGACTTATGCGACATTACGGGCCAACAATATCCAAAATTGTACCGTGTCCTATAAAAAAATGACAAAAAGGAAGTAGTTGAAAATATTTGGCATTGATCAATAAATCTATAGGCATCTATTTTTATGGATTGTTTTTTCTTTGCATATGAATGCTACTGCTAGAAACAAATTTACAAAGACATATAATGTGTGTATTAAGTGGTAATTGATACATTGCATAGGATGTTGCTAGATTCTATCTAAATTGAAGTGATCTCTTGATATATAACCTCACTAAACAGTATGCAAAAAGGAGATACTTTATTTGCATGTGCTTCTTCATTCATCAAGTACATTTCATAATGTCTAGTAACAAATAATGGCATCCTACACTTCTAGTGGATAAAGCATATGTATATTTCCTTTTGAAAACCTTGGGTAGTTATTGAGGTCTATAGTATTCATTCAAGATGTAAATTTTGTTGACTCCATCATAAGCTCAAAAAGCACATGTAAGGAGCACTATATATGGCCGTAATGCTTCTCATTGGCAACCAATTAGGGACTATGTTTGCTATACATGTAAACTTAATTTTGTAGAGAAAATTAGATAATTAGATGATTAGGTTTCGACAAGAAAACATGCAAAGGATGCAAAGTACTAGAGTTTAACCCCTTGGCCACCACAAGAGATCCCTTGCAAATCTTCCACACATGATTACCAAAGATCACTCAATAGCCACAATTGTCAAGCTATGCTATACTGATTGAACTTTTTTTCAATTCTAGAACATGTTTTATATTCCACAAGACAAAAAGAAACCATTTGGTAGTGACAAGTGTATATCCCCAACTCCAATGATGTCACATACATAGTTATTTCTAAGATAGACACGTGATCACTTTTTAGCATCATAAGGAGAGAACCATGTCTGTATGTGGCATAACCAGTTTTAAGACATGACATTATCCATGGCAACCAAGAACACATCACCTGAAGAGGATATATACAAAACATTACCATCACGAATGCAATATGCATTTATCTCCTCTATGTTTGCCTTGCTTTTCTCCTTTTTTTTGCTATTATCCTTATTTGCCTTTATTTCCTTTTGCTTTGTTCATTCACTTGTAATAGTTCTTTTTTTCTGTGTCTCTTCTTGTTACAAAAAAATATTCAACATCCTTTTTGCTACTTGACTTGCTGCTTGACTTTCCTCTCTCATGAGAGTTTCCTTTGGCATTTGATCTTCATCTCATTGTATGTGCATTGGAGCTTTTTAACTTTGCACTTTTCTTTCTACTCATCTCCTTAGTAAGCAATTTGCTCTCAACATCAGCACACTTGTAAGACCGCTTGCAAGTGTGGAGCTACTAATGGCAATCTTGAAAGTATCCCAAATCTTAAGCAAGCTGACTAATTAAGAACATAGCCTTCATTGAACCATGAAAGATTTTTTTAAAGGATATGAGGAGGCTACAAATAGTGTTGAACTCATTGAGGTTATTAGACATTCAATCTCCCTCCTCCATGGAGATCAATGAGTTTTTTTAGCCAATAAACCTGCAAGGCTACACTTTTGTCTAACAACAAAAACAATAAGATATACCCATTTGCAAGCTCAAAATAGACCAACAAACTGCAAATAGAGTGCCTACAAAGCCAAACAATTGCTATCCACATATCAAACCACCATAAAGTTGATGCAAAAATGATATTTTATCACTTTCAAATGTGTATAGAGTTCTTGCAATTATTTGGTAATTGTTCGACTATTTCCAAGCATCAAATAGCCATGCAAGTCCAAATGCATACAAACTGCTTTTGCATATCCATTGCAATCAACATAATCATTGTAATCTAAGCATGGTATGCCAAAATATATATTTCAAAATTATGTGTTTGCTAATGCCAAAGTGTTGCTAATCCTTGACCTTCTTGATAAAGCTTCACTCCTTGCACCCCTTGCTCTAAGCATGAGCTCCCACAAATACTGAACACTAATCTTATACCAATTTTTAAGAGGAAAGTAATGGTGGAATGTTAGATAGAAGCTATGGAGTGCAAGAGGGTTAAGAGAGAGAGAAGAACACAAAAGGTTGTGTGGGTGCAAAATGAATTGTACCTTTATTCTTTGTTATCTTCACTTATATATGACTATACAATGTATATGGGCAATTGGCCTTTGCCCCAACACAAGCCTCCATCCTACTTTGTATGTCTTCTTATATCTTTTTCATGGATGCCTTTCCTAAAAATGACAATTTGTTCTATTCCTCAGCTACTATAAATTCCTTGCTACATCGATTTCACTACCAATGAGAATAACCCCACTAAATTTGTCTCTAACTAATTACTAGCCTATGTAAATGCATGTACTCATGTAATATTTGCACCGAAACCTAGAAAGATATTGGGTCCTTAAGTTTGGGACAATACTATGGACTCACATAGAGTACGATCCATCTTCCAATCCAAAAATATATATCTTATGCATGAGAAGAAAAGACTAGCACTCCCTTTAAGAAGTGAACACACATGAGGTTTTTTATTATAGGTATAGAAGTTCATGGAGAATACTAAACCATGACCTCTACTTCTACAATGAGCCTTTGAACTTCTATACCTTACAATCAATCCTTTATAATGCATCAAGTTCCACCCAAATCTAAAGAGCCACCAATCAAACATATCAAATAACTGTAATATCTACAATTATTTATAACTTTGACACCCATTTGACCATTCAACATTTATCCAAGAGTAAGGACAATTATATTCCTCATCTCTAGCAATATAAACCTTCACCATCAGCAACACTTTTACTCCTCAAATAACCTTCTAACTCAAGTCCCAACGTTTCTCATCTCCATTGTGAGCTCAAGCATGCTACCTTCTTTGATGTGGAGTGCTAAAGAACTAACACTCATCTAGGAGAAGGTGAACATTAATATTGTTTCAGAATTGCCAAAGTGCCAAAACTAACAGCTAGTAAGTATAATAGTGTAAGAGTCTAGAAGCAAAAAGTTCAATTGGTGTGTGTGTTGAATGTAAAATTTTGAAAGAGTTGTAATTTTCAAGAACTTCAGTGTGTGAGTTTGGGAATCTTATGTTCACATGGTCAATATGTAATTACTTACAAATATGGGACTCTTATATTTAGGTAGAAATAAGTGGTAGTAGCCAAGTTCACTCTTGTGCAAATTCAAGTTTTCATTAGAATATCTACAATGGATGTGAGGGCTCTAGGAAATATCTCTTATTTTTGCCTAAACCATGTCCACAAAGGCCAAAGTGCATGTAAAAGAGAAATGGACTGAGTCACAAATCAAGTGCAAAAAGGAATAGGGTGTGCAAGTAACCTTAATGTGTATGATGTACAAATGAATGAGAGCTCCTCCTTGTGTGTGCAAGTTGTGAGTTCTACTCTCTTATCTTCTTCTCTACTATGTTGCAGATACCAGAGAGAGAGAGAGAGAGAGAGATGTTATATGATAAAGTTTGGATAATACATTTATAAATAAGGATATGCAACGTGGACAAAAGAATCCCATAATGATCCTCATTGTAAATATCTCATATATTTAGAATAGGAGCTCACCTACTTCATTCAATGTACCATGTATATATACAACTTCAAGGAATGAAATCAACAATTGTAGTTCACTCTACTTTCCATACTTTCTCTATCCCTCTCTTTCAATACATTGTGCACAATGTCTTCTCATGTACTTATCCTCTAGCTTGTTCTAGTTATCAAGTCCATCATATCTTCTCTAATATCTCCAAAATAAAAAATGCTTATCTCATTTTACTCTCATTAGTCTAATGGCTCTCATCAATGCCAGTATCTCTTACAACCACCACATCAAGATCAACAAACTCAATGGTAGCAACTATCAAGTTTGGAAGCTGAGGATGGAACTCTACCTATCCCAAGCTATCCTTTAGAACATCATCAATGGCAAAGAAGTATTCCCTGAACAAGAAGAAGTAGAGAAAAGAAGATTGGATACAAACAGATGTAGCTACACAATACCTCCCTCATTTTACACCATCTCAAGGGTAGGTTGACAAGTCTTAGGTCTATTTTAGTGCCTTTTTTCTTCTCTTAGCTTTGGAACAATTGACATGGTAGAAGCCTAAAGGTTCCAACAACTCCTTAGCACTTGGATTAGTTGTAGACCCCTTCAAACTTTTTAAGAACTCTTAAAAATCTCTCAAAGACCTAGAAAGATACCTTCAAGGTGAGCCACCTCATGGATAACCACTTTCATTCATTGGCTTATGCTTATGACATTCAACCTACCTACCATCTCTCACACCTAGAAGAACACCTTGAAACTCAAGTTCACGCTTCAAAATAGTCATTATACTTTCAAATCATTTCAAGAAGCACTTTGCCATTGTTTATTGTTGAAATTATTTGAATTACATGTGTAGTATTGGGTCGTATGATGCAATATGGTGTAGTGAACAATGAAGGGGTGAAAACAAAGGGAATTATATTGGTAATGCCTCCACACAAGCATGCAAGGGTGTGTTATTGTATTCTAGCTTATGGATGGAATCTACATGCTTCCTTCTTTGTAATCTACCAAGCCATTTCCAAATGCACATTTGGTTGATGTAAGAGATAGTCAATAGAAATACATCACCCAACCCACATCTACAAAGAGAAACACAAAATGTTTGCCTTGAATTTGAAAGTCAAGTGAAATATATATGTTCATGCAATTGACAAGCATTAAACTAGAGCCATGCACACAATCTACGGACATGCAAGGAGTGGTAGAAGTCTTACAAGCATTAGACTCTAGAGCCACATAAATGGAAATAGATTTTAGTTGGGACCATGAACTCATGTGCAATGACCAAATATATTAAGTTATGAATAACACTTTATTATATTTTTGTTCATTCTTGCAATTCAAAGAAAGTAGAGCCAACATTTGTATTTGCAATTACCATGCATTTTCCACATGATTTTATTGGATTTTAAGACTTATATATCCGTGAATTACATTTTCTCAAATACAAAATTTTGGCTCAAAGGCGGTGTCACTAATGTCATGGCTACTATTTAACCCACACAACAAATGCTCCCTCAATTCATAGATCAAAATTAGACCATTGTAATGGTGAGAAACAAACTATGAACACTATCACATGAGTGATCTTATTGAGACCTTTGACAAAAATGAAGGCATCATTTGAGATCATTGGCAACATGCTCTATATATGAATATGTGGAATTTGGTCCTTCTTGGATAGATCATGTAGAAAACTTGGAGGGGCATAGAGACAATATGCAATAAGCATTTAAAAAAAAACTAAAAGTGCTTTATTCAAAGAGTAATTGAATCAATATATTTGCATCTAATTACATGGAACCAACCTCTATGGTGAAATCATTTTAGTCATGAACATAGAATATGTACTCCAAAAAAGGTTGAATTTTGTGATGTTGAGGGTTGCATGCTCCCTTAGACTACAAACAAAAGGTGTTTTGAAAAATATGTTTATTATTCTTTGCCAACTAGGGCTACTTAGCCATTGTCCCTTCCAAATTAGAGACTGATGCATCCTTCAAGCAGAAGCTCATTTCAAGTGCCCCCTTTATTATTATCCCCCACATTGTTTTAAAGCCATAAAAATATTGTTTGCTATGAGTCAAACTTTCTCGCCATTTTTGCAAATTATGGTTTTGTCACCAAATTTCAAATCCATAGAAGCTAGCATGAGCATGGTTTGCTATGGATCAAGGACACCCTTTCTACATAGAAGCAAGCCAAGAAACAACTTGTGCTTATATGGTTTCCACAAGGACAAACTGACGCAATCAAACTACTAAATCATTTGTATTAACCCCAACACCTTGCACCAAGGAACATATAAGAAAAAATGGACAAATTTTTGCTTCAAATTTTCCAAACCACATGTCACATAGAATGTTGTTGCAATCTTTAAAGTGTCAATCAATGCATGTAAAAGTGTTGGGAGTACATATCGAGAGCTCACTTGAAACACTTTCTAGAGGCACACAGTGAGCACATAAGGAATGGCTTGTGCTACCATGCATGGATGAGACCACATACATCAAATCTATAGATTGTATGATAATTGCCCCTACCCTCTTCTTTTAGTGTTTCATGGGCTGAAATCTAATCAAATAACCTTATCACTACTATAGAAGACCTTTGGGAAGCAAATAGAGCATTCAAATACATATAGAATGCACATGCACAACTAACTATTACATTTCTTATGTTGTCAAAATAAGAACAACAATAAACAAATCATAATGATGATTTCTCTTTTACTATAAGAATAATATGGTCAACCCACTAGAAACACATAAATGCATAGTAAGCACATTCATTAATACACAACAATTAAGTGCACAACAAATAATATGCTTCTCTTTTGATGTCCCTCACAAGTCCAACACATTGATTTGTGTTTCTTAACCCTAACCTACCTAAAAAACCATTCATTTTGCTAAAAAGGGAAATTCCAACTAGTATTTTTTTAAAAACTTAGCTTCTTCTCAGTTAACGACCACCCTTTCCTTAGCACAATATGCAATTGACTATGACACAAAGACCAAGATTCCTAAGAAAGCCAAAATAAGGAAAATTATATGCTATCCCATATACAATAGACACAAAAATCCAACTAATCACTATTGCAAGAAAAGTTGACTCTTTGTGCCATTTTACCATTTTGAGGATGAAGAACATATCCAATGGTGGCCTTCACATAATGCATGGTCATCCTAACTCTATCCAAGTGTATCTTACATGCTTCTACACAAACTACCTTATCATTCCGACTGCATAACACAACTCTAGTCTAGTAATAGTTAATTAGATTAGGTTTCCAACTGTCTTTCAATACATTATGACATCCTACACCAATGAACTTTGTATTTTAATCTAATGGAGTGTCAATTGGATTGCAACCTATCATCCCATATTTCTCAAGCATCCCTAATGCATACTTTCTTTGCAAAAACCATACACTATCTTGGGTGTCTCTCAATTCAATGCCCACGAAATACCTTAGCTATCCCAAATTCTTATGTTAAAGTACCATGCTTACATGGTATCAATTTGGGATAATGTATGCATAGTTCCCACAAAATGATTGATAACAAGTAGGTTCCACATGTTGCACATGAGATACCATGTATACATAATGCATACATGTATACACACCATTATATATCAACTTGTCAACTACATGTCTTATCCTTTTTTATTACCTTAATTATGGTGCCCTTCTATTTCCCTTGCAACAAGTAGCATTACTTATTTCCCTACACTCTTAACTCCAAGTCTTTTGATTTGTAATATCCTATACATATCATCCAATGACTCATGGTAGATAGGCTTCTTTCATTTTGCAATTTCAACCTTCTTTTTCTCAATATCTTAACCATCCTGACCATGGGTTTACAATTCCACTACTTTATTCTTGTTCATAAGGTCCTTATACATCTTCAACATGTTGCTCATGAGTCTTCTTGTTTGATACTTTCCAAACATCTCCATAATCCTAATTTCCTTTGTCTACATCTACAGAACCATCATTCTTTGCTCTATATCACTAAACTCCACATCTTTGCTTAATTAAACTTTTCTTGACATTGTATCATAACTTTGTATCCTTTCTTCTCATCTAGATAGCTAAGGAAAATACATTTAATTCATTTAGGTTCCATCTTCTTTCTTAACTCATATTGGACATGAATATAGGTTACACAATGAAAAATTTACACTAAGAAATTGTCAATTTTCTTCATCTTCTCATGCAAAGACATGATGTGTGCAACTAATCTAGATGTCATGTCATGATATGGACTATTGTACATATTTCTTTAGCCCAATATATGAAAGCCATATACATTTGATTCATAAAAGCCATTAGAATTGTAACAATAATGATGCAAGCTTTTCTTTAAGCAAATCCATTTTCTTGTCTCGATACCGACAAGTAATTTACCTCAATTCCATTGTCTCTCTATTAGTCATTAAGTTCATTTGAGATATACTCACCCCATTAGTTGATTTCATTATGTGTGTCTCAAATTGTTTCCAACCATAGCTTTAAACTCCAAAAACTTTAGGAAAGCCTCACTTTTATGCTGAAAGAAGTATAGTTATGTCATTCTATTGAAATCACCATTAAAATTGATATAGTACTTTGCATGGCCACTTGTAATAAGGATGCCAATGTTTGAATACAACATATCTAAGGGATACATAATAAGCAATGGCACACTCCTAACATGCATTATTTTATGCATAGTGTCATCTATTATAGCCACATACTCATTGGTCCTCATATTCTCCTTAATACAAACCATTCTACATGATGTGTCATATGATTTGTAGCACTAGTGTCTAAAAACCAATCATCCATATTAGTCCTCATATTTTCCTTTAATATCAAACCATTCTACATGATGTGTCATATGCTAGGTAGCATTAGTGTCTAAAAACCAATCATCCCCATAATATTGGAAACCACCATCTCTCTATGGGTGTGTAGCATGTCCATAGCCATGGAAATGTACTCTCCCCTTGCCTCTAGGTATGTAGTCACCTCATCCACTAGACCCTATAGCCACAAGCATAAGAGTCACCTCTATCTTACATAAGTGAGCCTCTACCTTTAGATGCATTCTAGTGGCCTTGTGATGATAAAAGCTTGCCTCTTTGATAAAAGATTGCATCTCTTGAGTTCTTACTCTTAGAGATATTCAAATCAAGAGTTGTTTCTTGTATCATGTATATGAGATACAGATACCTCGTCAAAGTCTAGCATAGATCCAAGACAAACTAAAATGGAAGTATCCAAATACTTATGTGCAAAATCTAAGCCATTAAGGTCACCGAAACAAATTCATAATCCATTAGAGCATTAATCAATGCTAAGTCCTCTGAAATCTACTTGATTTTTGCAACATACTCACTAATTCTTTTGTTTTCTATCCAAGCTCTATGCAACCTTTGTTTAAGCTAAATTTTCTGTGCCTCAATGTACATACTATACATTTCCTCTCTTATTTCACATTCCTCCTTACATGTGCTTGCCCTCGTTATGTGTGGAATCAATATCTATGGTATGCATGTTGATATCCACAATGCAAGACCTTTCTAGTCTTTCTAATCTAGTCTTCATATGCTTTCTTTTGCTCTTTATTGGGGTCGGTCTAGATAGTCATCCTCTCCTATAATGGGTCCCCATAGACCTCCATCCATAAAAATCTTTTCATCTGATATGACCAGACATTACAGTTGTCCTTTGTCAACTTCTCCCCCACAATTTGTGTGATTTGTATGGTATATGACATAGGCTTAATCCAAAATGCAACTTAAAATTAGCCAAAGTGATGCAAAAATGTCCAAATTTTTATGCCAAATATTTGCCTAGACACTCCTTAATATATGTTATTTTTCTTCGATTCTTTAATGTTAAATTTTCCCAATGAAAATGGCTACCAAAATATGCAAAAAATATTCTTTTAGGACTCCGGTTATCTAGCTTTCCTCTCATTACAATGTCAACATAAACTAGTTAAACTATATAATGAAATAAGTAGTATATATCCTGCATAGTCCGATTTTTTCCTTTTATAAGTAGCTCAATTTTAACCAATTAAATTCTTTGTGATGTGAACACGTATTTTTGTTCAAGTACTTCAATTTGAACCAATTCACATTTGCAAGTGTGAGTCCAACTTTAGATAATCCAGTTCTTCAAGCTCCAAGTGTAAAAACAAATTTCTAAGAGGTGATTCAATTCAAACTTGTTCAACCAGCTTGCATGTGTGAAAAGGGTTTGAAATTATCTAGTTCCCTATTAATGCATTGTAAAAAGAGGCTTCAATCTAACCAATTGAAATTGATGTAATGTGAAAGGGGATATTTTCACTCAAGATTTAGGGATGTGTTTAAAAGTAAAGGGGGGGGTAATTACTCAAGAAAGAGCTTAAAAAGAGAAGCTTATCCAAGTTGTAGCCTGTGCACTACCACTGTTTGATTTGATGAGGATAAAGATGGAAACTTGCTTGTCAATCTAAATTCTTCCTTCTTCATCATAATCCATAGCACTATAGATCAAAAGCAAAGATGTGCCCCTTGTTAGGTCAAGTGTCCCACAAATAATGTTGGCATAACATAAGCCTCTACAGTACTAGATGTGGAGATCAAGGCACTAAGATAAACATGGTCTAAATTCCATGCACACATACTTGATGAATCCAAACAAGAAATACTTAAAAAACATACACGTACTCAACATTGATCGTTGACTTCTAGGACTACCTACTATTGCAAAAGTGCCATAAGCTTGTAAATAAAATTCACATGTTCTTAAAGAGTAGAGATGGCACTAATAAGACATTTACACTTATGAAAATCATTCAAGGACTATTGCACAACTACTTAAAAGTATCCATGATGGTGTGGCTTACCATTGGATTTGCTAATGTAATACATGGGAAAAGTCACATACAATAGATCGGGAACAAGCATCCAATACACTGCACATCTTTTGACAATTTAGAGTTAGTTATCTAATAATGTGAAGTTGGTTGTCATTGCCCCCAACTAGATACTTTGTCTCTCATTGGCCAAAAATGCTTAAGGTCATTGAAACTCAACTCCAGTAGCATTCAAATGCCATAGTTTCTTCTAGTTTTCCACAAGAACCTATAAAAAATGCTACAATCAACCACAATGATGCATGAATTTACACACACACACACACACACACACACACACACACACACACACACACACACACACACACACACACACACACACACACACACACACACACACACACACACACACACACACACACACAGTCAGAGAGAGAACTAGGGAGAGAATAAGAGGAGAGAGAAAGACTGCAGAGGAGAGAGAAAGACTGCAGGAAGAGAGAGAAATAGAGTGACGAGGAGAGAGAAAGACTAGAGTTGGAGAGAGAAAGACAGAAAAGATGAAGAAGCCATGGAAGCTTGGAGCAAGAAGGGAGAGAAAGATTGTAATTGTATTGATATGCCAAAAAGATGTGAAAAATTACAACTTCTCTCCTTATATACCAGTGTCAGTGTGACATGGCATATTATTAGCATTCTAAGTATTCCCAGCTTCTTACAATCCATCCCTTCCCAAAAGTTTTTGTCCCCAAAAACAAAACTAGAAAGAGCTAAAGAAAAGATGGATGGAACAGAGTACTACTCTGTTTTTACAGCTTTACAAATAGGGAATGAGTGAAGAATTATCATTACAAGGGCTGAATTTGAAGTACGGAAAGTAGACCCTGCTATATACATGGTTTGAAGAACTTTAGAAGCCATTGGAGCTATAGAATCTTCAACAAATAGTTCCAGAAGAAAGTAGACAGCTTGCTGGAATAACAGTCCCTGCTGGACCAAATCAGCCATAACTTTTGATAGAAGTGTCCAAATGAAGTGTACCACATATCAAAACGAAGCTCTTGAAGAGTACTTTAAGCTCATGTAGATAGCTCAATTCTGAAAATGAAGTACGACAAAAACTGTTCTAAAACAGCGTGCTGTCCTGAACCAGTCTGCACCAATACTAGCTCCACAAACAGTAGACTTCAGCCACCAATGTATCCTTCAAGTATGGATACTCATCCAATATTGAATCAGGTCTCCAAGAAGCCTCTTCAGAGGGTAAACCTCTCCATTTAATCAAATATTCCACAATAGAACGTGATCGAAGCTTCTTTTCACGCTGACCTATAACAGCCTCTGGGATGTACTGAACAATACCATCTTCATCAATAGGTGGCAGCTCATCAACTAAATCCACTGGATCACCATAATAGGGCTTGAGCTGACTAACATGGAAGACGTTATGAATTTTTGTAGAAGAGGGAAACTCTAGTCTGTATGCCAAATCTCCAATCCGCTTAAGGATCCTGTAAGGGCCATAGAATCTGTGGGCAAGCTTATTACTGGATCCATCTTTCAATGTAGAATACTTGGATTTGGGCACCTTCAACAAAACCAGCTCTCCTTCCTGGAACTCTAAAGGCCTCCTCTTCTCATCAGCATACATCTTCATCTGATCTTGAGCCTTCCTTAGATTCACCTTGCATTGCTGAAGAAGGGTCTGCATTCTATCCAACTCTTCCTTCCCATGAGGGTTGATCTTTTCGTTAAAAATGACTGTGGGTAGGGGCACCTTGTAACCATACAAAGCCTCAAAGGGTGAAACTCCTATGCTCGCATGAGTGGAATTATTATAAGCAAACTCAGCCAGGTGTAACCAAGAATCCCATGAGGTTTGGACATCATAGCAAAAATGGCGAAGATAAGTCTCCAACCATTTATTAACTCTCTCTGTCTGTCCATCAGTTTGGGGATGATAAGCCGTAGATGGAGCCAACTTGGTACCCATAGATGTAAATACCGCTTGCCAAAAGTTACTCATAAACTTTGAGTCCCTATCATGGACAATCACCTGCGGTAATCCATGCAATCTGAAAATATGCTCCATAAACTGGTTGGCCACCTGAGAAGCAGTAAACTGAATTTTTGTTGGGATAAAATGAGCTGCTTTGGTGAGTCTGTCAACCACCACATAAATGCTATTCCACCCCTTCTTGGTAGTAGGTAAGCCAGTGATAAAGTCCATAGTAATATGAGTCCATTTACCCGTAGGAATAGGCAATGGCTGCAATAAACCTCCTGGCTTATGAGTGCTATCCTTATTTTGCTGACAAGGCATACACTTCATAACGAAGTCCTTGACATCTTTCCACAGTCCTTTCCAATAAAAGCTCTTGCTGATCCTGTCATAAGTCTTGAAAACTCCCAAGTGTCCAGCTAAAGGCGAAGAATGCATCTCCTCCATAATTTTTCGCTTGAAGGAAGAAGTAGAGGGAATAACAATCTTGCCCTTCCACCAAATAAGACCATTTTTAAACTGGTAGTGCGAGTTTTCTTCCATGAGACCTTGCTGTAATTTCTGAAAGATTTGGCTGAATTCCTCATCTAAGAGATATGCCTCTTGTAGCTCCTCAATCCAATCACTATGTAATTCCGTCATGGCTGATACTTTGCAGGCCCACATACGAGAGAGAGAATCAGCCACTATGTTATCTTTGCCCCTTGTATGAGTGATGTCAAAGTCATAATTTTGTAATGTTGCTACCCATCGTCGTTGCTTTGGAGTAAGATTTGACTGAGTAAGGAAATACTTGAGTACGCGATGATCACTATGCACTCTGAATCGGCTGCCATATAAGTAATGGTGCCATTTCTTGATTGCATGCAGAATAGCCAACATTTCCTGATCATAAACATTCATGGCCATCTCCTTATCAGTAAGCTTACGGCTTTCAAATGCAATTACTCCATGCTCCTGAAGCAAAACAGCCCCAATGCCACGGCCACTAGCATCACATTGTATAGTAAACTCTTTAGAGAAATCCGAGCATACAAGAATAGGAGCGGAGGTAAGTAATTCCTTTAACTGGTTGAAGCTGCTACCTGCAAGAGAATCCCAAAAGAAAGCCTCTTTCTTCAACCTGTCAGTTAAAGGGGCTGCAATTGCCGCATAATGCTTTATAAATCTGCGATAGAATGAAGATAGACCAAGAAATCCTCTAAGAGAGGTAGTAGTAGTAGGCGTTGGCCAATCTTTTATGCATTGCACCTTCTTGGGATCAGCCTGTATTCCTTTTTCACTGACTATATGTCCCAAGTATTCCACTTCAGTCTGCATGAAAGAACACTTCTTCTCCTTAGCAAAAAGCCTATGATGTCTCAACACATCAAAAACCTTCCTCATATGCGACAAATGATCCTGAAAAGTCTTGCTGTAGATCAAAATGTCGTCGAAGAATACCAAGACAAACTGAAAAAGGAAAGGTTGTAGAATCTTATTCATCAGGCTTTGAAAGGTAGCTGGAGCGTTTGTAAGGCCGAATGGCATCACCAAGAAATGGTAAAGCCCACGATCAGTCCTAAAAGCAGTCTTGACCTCATCACCCTCTCTCATGCGAATCTGATGATACCCTGATCTCAAATCAATCTTCGTGAAGAATCGAGCCCCCTTAAGCTCATCAAGCAAATCATCTATCCTGGGTATAGGATACCTGTTCTTCACTGTTATCTTGTTAAGATCCCTGTAGTCAATGCACATTCTGAAAGATCCATCTTTCTTTTTGACTAACAGGACTGGGGATGCATACGGTGAAGAACTTGGTTCAATGAATCCCATTTCAAGAAGCTCTTTGATTTGCTTGGCTACTTCCTCTCGTTCACATTTTGATAGTCTGTAAGGTGGCTTATTGATCGTCTTTGAGTTGGGTTCCAAATCAATGGGGTGATCCACCGCTCTCTTAGGAGGCAATGAAGTAGGTACTTCAAATAGATCTCTGTACTCCTCAAGAAGAGCTGTCAAGGCTGGATGGTTTGCTGAATTTTTGGGCTGATCATGTGTTTCTTTGTTCAAATGCAATACAAATATCTGTGAGCGCTTCTTGTACTCTTTCTTGAGTTGTTGAATGGTGATAAGCTGAAAATCAGATTTACTAGGGATCCCCTGTAAACGGATGAGCTGTCCATTGGAGAAAAACTCCATATATAACTATGAGAAATCCATAGTAATCCTGCCTAAGGTCATCAACCAGTCACAACCAAGTACAATATCTATGGGCCCCATTTCCAAAGTGATCAGGTTTACTTTGACTTCAAAATTTTCAGCCATCTGCAAAGAAACCTGTGGACAGATTTGTGTGCTGATTTCCTCTTCACCATTAGCCACTTGTACTCTAATGGGCTGATGTAAGTCGGTGGGAACACAATTCAACTTGTACAAAATGGATTTATTGACAAAACTGTGAGTACTGCCACTATCTATCAGGATGAACACTGGC
Organism: Lygodium microphyllum; assembly: GCF_053477565.2. Classification (NCBI taxonomy): domain Eukaryota; kingdom Viridiplantae; phylum Streptophyta; class Polypodiopsida; order Schizaeales; family Lygodiaceae; genus Lygodium; species Lygodium microphyllum. Next base: position 123,549,671 of record NC_141158.1, read on the forward strand.
TTTCCACATATGCTTCCCTTCATACGAAGTGTATTAGGGTTCTTAGATCCCGTCCAAGCATCCATAGAGATAGAACAATTAGTGGCAGCAGGCAACTCATTACAAAATCCACCAGGATCAAATGGGATATCACCGCCTGGATCAAAAGGAAAAGAGTCAGATGGATCATAGAAGTACTCCTGTCCACCATCATCCTCGAAATCTTCATTTTCAGCATTGATTGGGACTGCATTCACTTCATCTATGTCATTGTCAAGGTCCTCAAGAACTAGCATACTCTGAATTTTTGGCTTGGCATTTTTGTATACACACTTTGAAGCATGGTCAGGAGTATACTTTTCTCCACACTTGAAACATAAGCCTTTGTCCTTCCTTTCCTTATAAAGATCCATGGGAATATTTCTGGAATTTGTATTGGCTGAAGTAGACTTAGGCTTATTGTCACCTTGCTTAAATTCAACTTTTGGACTGTTTGCTGTCCTGAAATTGCCTTGAAGCCTAGAAGCATTAAATGGGGGATAAGTTGGTATCCGTAAGCTCCCACTAGGCATATGGTTGCTGCCATAATTGTTACCAACTTGCCCTTGCTTTAAAACAGTCCTTGGCTGTCCATAACTTGGCTGAAATGAAGACTCTTTCCTATACTTCCTTCCAAAGCGCTCTGCAAGCTCAATAGCCTTGAAAAGTGAAGTAGGATTTTGCGCCATAACATCAGCTGACAAGGATGGTTCCAAACCATACATGAACTTGTGTAACTTGGCCTCATCACTGATGTTTTCCACATACATGGTCAAGTTGAGGAATTGGTTTGTATATTCCCTTACACTTAGGCTCCTTTGTTCCAAGTTGTACCATCTTCGTTCTAACTTCTCTTTCTCAAGAGGTGAAACAAAGACTTCAGCCATAAGTGCCTTGAAAGCTTCCCAATTCTCAATAAGTACATTCTCTTTCTTGATATACCTCCACCAAGTGTGAGCAAATCCTTCTAAGTGCAAGGAGGCAAAGTGTATCTTCATAACATCAGTTTTAGGAAATATATCAAAATAAGACTCCATCTTAGAGGTCCATTCCTCTAATTCTGATGGTGAAGATGACTGGCCATTGAATTTGGATAAAACAATTTTGTCCTTGAATTCTCTATCATGGAAGGGTTGCTGTCCCAAAACTGGCTGATCAGAATTTCCAAGTACAGAACCCCCAAAATGAGATTGAAATCTTCCAACAGGTGGCTGAGAATTACCCTGTAATCTTCCTGTTGGTAAAGCACCCCTAGAATGCTGTGTATGCAGTCTAAAAGCTTGAGTATTGGCACCGTTCAAACTGCCCAAATAGTCATCATGCCTTTATGAAGCTTCTCCCACTTCATATTGACTATTGGGTATGCCTCTTCTTCCTATGATTCCATCTCCATGACCATTTTGGTTGGATGGCTGAAGTGGAACTGAAGGATCAGTATTTGAACATGCCTTTTCATTAGCTTCTTTTGATGCCACTTGTAATTGTAAAAGTTTAGAGACTTGTGCCATGAGTAGTTCATTGGACATTACCAATCTATCAATGGAAGCCTTAGTCTGATCAGTAGATTGAACCATCTGATCCATTCTTGATAGCATGGCCTCATGTCGCTCTCTATGCCTTAGTTCATGGGCACACAAAGTATCATTGAGCATGCTAATTTCTCCTTGTTGAGGCTCTTCAGGGTTCTCTTGAAATGTGCTTTCCATCATAGAATCCCTGATTTGCTGTGCATAGTCCTCCTGGACCTTATTTTTGCCTTTATGCCCTGCCATAATAGTGCAGTCCTGCAGTACCCCCTGTCAGTAAAACGGCTATAACTTTGGCTAGAAAACTCCGATTGCAAAACTTTTTTGTGCGAATCGAAGCTTACAACGCCCTCTTCGAGATGAGCTATAGCACGCTATAACAGGTTTAGGACAGAAAATTCTGTAACTGACTTTCAGAGTCTGAACTGTCCAGTCCTGCACCCTGTTTAGACCTGTAAGTGCCCTGTTTTGACCCTGTAATGCAAGAAAGTAACCTCCAAAGGCTACCAAACCCTGCAAAGGGGTATATAGGACCTGTGGGTACCCTGTAGTACTTGCACTTGTACTTCAGTACAACTCAAAGACGATCAATAAGCCACCTTACAGACTATCAAAATGTGAACGAGAGGAAGTAGCCAAGCAAATCAAAGAGCTTCTTGAAATGGGATTCATTGAACCAAGTTCTTCACCGTATGCATCCCCAGTCCTGTTAGTCAAAAAGAAAGATGGATCTTTCAGAATGTGCATTGACTACAGGGATCTTAACAAGATAACAGTGAAGAACAGGTATCCTATACCCAGGATAGATGATTTGCTTGATGAGCTTAAGGGGGCTCGATTCTTCACGAAGATTGATTTGAGATCAGGGTATCATCAGATTCGCATGAGAGAGGGTGATGAGGTCAAGACTGCTTTTAGGACTGATCGTGGGCTTTACCATTTCTTGGTGATGCCATTCGGCCTTACAAACGCTCCAGCTACCTTTCAAAGCCTGATGAATAAGATTCTACAACCTTTCCTTTTTCAGTTTGTCTTGGTATTCTTCGACGACATTTTGATCTACAGCAAGACTTTTCAGGATCATTTGTCGCATATGAGGAAGGTTTTTGATGTGTTGAGACATCATAGGCTTTTTGCTAAGGAGAAGAAGTGTTCTTTCATGCAGACTGAAGTGGAATACTTGGGACATATAGTCAGTGAAAAAGGAATACAGGCTGATCCCAAGAAGGTGCAATGCATAAAAGATTGGCCAACGCCTACTACTACTACCTCTCTTAGAGGATTTCTTGGTCTATCTTCATTCTATCGCAGATTTATAAAGCATTATGCGGCAATTGCAGCCCCTTTAACTGACAGGTTGAAGAAAGAGGCTTTCTTTTGGGATTCTCTTGCAGGTAGCACCTGTACTTCAGTATCAAAGGGTGTACCTGTATCCTCCTGTAAATACCCTGTGGGTAACCTGAAAATGCCCTGTTTTACCCTGTTTTACTCCAATAGGTACTTGAGTCGTTGGAAAGTCTTCAATCTTCAATTCTCCACTCGCTGTACCTGTGTGAGGGATAAAACGGTAGGACGGGCTCCCTACACGGGCTCCGAATCACCGGGAGGTGGGCAAAGTTCCCCCCGGGTCGGTTGGTTGCACCCCTTCGGGATCTTCGATAGTGAGGGAGGGTCACCTCTCTTTTGTCCCACTATCTCCCCCGGCATCCACCTTTTTCCTCGGTGGGAATATCAACATGGCAGAGGCTAGTGTACTAAGCAATCAGCATGATATGCATTTGGAAAATATTCATTCAGCCTTTCATGAGATGCAATTGATTGAGATAAAAGAACTTGAGATGGGAGAAGGGTTTACCTATGCAATTCAGTGACTCACTGATTGCTAGTACTTACCCTTTTACAATATTTCAGCTTGGATAAGAGAGAATTTCAACAAAACAGATCAAGGTTATGCATCAAGCTGATCAAATGTTACCTAAGATGAGTAATGGTTTTGAATCAAAAGGAATTCAATGAAATAGGCTGAAATTGAAGAAAATTAATACTATTCTCTGATCTATTGATCAATTCAGTGAATTAATTGATCAATAACCTCTCATCAACAAGTGGAAAAGCCATTAGCAATAGGATTATTGAGAGATTTCAGAGATTAGCAAAAGAAAATACCTCCATTAAGCTTGAAAATGATGATGGATATCAGCTTTAACCCGATTGATGCAAGAGTTCTTCATAATCCACCATGAATCCAACATAAAGCTTGAAATCTCCATGAAATCAGTCCATACATGCTTCAATATGATGAAATCCTTGAAAGATCAATACTCCAGCCTTGCTTGAACACTTGAACTTCAAAGATTCAAGCTCTCTGATGAAAAGCCCCAAAATATTCCTTCCATTTGAGCTTCATTGACATGCACGGGCTGAAATCTCTTCAATGTCTTCAATCTTGAAGTCTATCCAGCTTGTATTCAGCTTTAGAGAAGCCTTGAAGGTCGGGAAAGTCCAAAATCATGAGAAATTTGAGCTTCCATGTCTGTGGCTATGGCTGCCCTGCTGTGTATTAGGGTTTTGAACAGAGAAATGGCTGATGAGAGTTCCCCTGGGGCTGAAAGTTGATGTAATCCATTGTTTGATGAAGCCTTAAGAGTCTTTGATCAGTGAGCTGAGCATTTGGAGCAGCAGAGCAGTGAGAAGAGGGCAGGAAGATCAGCGCAATTTGCGGCGCATTTTTCGGGCAGTTCTGGGCTGGTCTTCAGCAGCAGGCATCAACAATGGTGCTCCTCCTGTAGCTTAGGCAACAAAGATTCTTTACCCTATGGTTTGGCAGTGAGATATTCAGCACAGAGAGAGAGATTTGTGAAGATTCTTGACATCCACCATGGAAGCTTCAGCCAAAAGCTTGAAGGAGAGAGAGAGAAGCTCTCTTTTGAAAAGTAACTGGAGTTTAGTCTGTAACTAAGCCCGGTTAACCATTCTTTACCCTAGTTACCTCCATTTTTGCATAAAATTTGATGACGTCCAGCCATTTAAGCCTTTACCCGCCATATCTGACCTTGGATAACTCCAGATGTAGTCATTGCTAACTGTAGTTGTCCTGCAGCACTCCACTAGTCACTGTCTTGTACCATTTTTTGTCTGAAATTGGTTTTGAAATAGGAAAATGAGAGTGAAAATGGAAGAAAATAATGGATCAAAGACTGAAGCTCTGATACCACTTGTCAGAGAGAGAACTAGGGAGAGAATAAGAGGAGAGAGAAAGACTGCAGAGGAGAGAGAAAGACTGCAGGAAGAGAGAGAAATAGAGTGACGAGGAGAGAGAAAGACTAGAGTTGGAGAGAGAAAGACAGAAAAGATGAAGAAGCCATGGAAGCTTGGAGCAAGAAGGGAGAGAAAGATTGTAATTGTATTGATATGCCAAAAAGATGTGAAAAATTACAACTTCTCTCCTTATATACCAGTGTCAGTGTGACATGGCATATTATTAGCATTCTAAGTATTCCCAGCTTCTTACACACACACACACACACACACACACACACACACACACACACACACACACAAAGGCTAGTCTTTGGGAGCATGCAAGGAGAGTCACAATTTTTCAAAGTTGCTAATAAGTGAGAGGCAATGTGCAACAAGTGAATAAAAATTCCTTAGTATCCCAAACTCAGAATTGATCTTCATCATACTTAGAGACATTAGCTAAATATGCTCACAAAAGTTTGTTGTTGGAACATTGGCATGCTCGACAGCCTAGTTAATGGTCCAAATGGACTACAAAACTACCACTGTCCATGGTAACACCCATATGTTGTGGATTGGACTCCTTATAAAAAGCACTAGCACTAGCACAAAATGCAAGAACACCTATAAAGTATTATCAAAACATCTTGGACATCCATACTTAAATTGTAAAAGAATTTCACATACACTACAAGGGATGAGGGGGATGCTGACTAAAGGTTTCGATATGTGCCCAAAAAAAAAACACGTCCATCAATAGATTTGTTAGAGTATTCGTTGGTACAAGCCTCGATACATATTACTAAACACACTGATGCATATATCAATCAATATGCCAATGCACTTTAAAATCTTCTTTGACACACTTTTTGGCATACGTATTGATGGATACATTGGTGCAATTTAAAATATTCTCTGATGTATATTTCAACACACATACCAATGCTCTGTAGAAACATTTCAGTTATGGGTTTACTCTTTTGCTTATCTCGATAACATCGACCTTCTAGATAAGCACTCCAAACCCTACATCTCTTTCGTTTTTCTCACTTCTATGATATGTTTTTTAAAGTTCTGAGTATAAATATGGAATGTAGGTTTAAATAAGTAAAGGTTTAGGTATTTTCTTAGAATTTTTGTTTAGATTGAGAGAGAAGGAAGAGGAAGAGAAAATAAAGAGAGGGAGGGCAAGAGAAGGATAGAAGAGAGGGAGAAGAAAAGAAGAGAAAGAGAGAGTGAGTGAGTGAAGAGAAGGGGAGAGAGAACACACACACACATAGATAGAGATGAAAGAAATATTAATTCTTTTGATATATAGAATTTTTTTGATGTAAGGATATTTGATTGGTGAGGTAGCTAGAAGAGTGCTTCATTAGAGTAGTTAATCATCGATAAGCATATCTAGATATGTAGATTAATTATTTGTAAATTATTAGTTTCATGTAAAATGAATGCTATTTATTGGTTGAATAAGTTAAATAAATATTTATTTATTTAATATAAAATAAATATTTTAAAAATATTTTAAATTATTATTTTAATATAAAAAGTGAAAAAGGTAGCTAAACTGTGATAAAAGCTGACTACTTGGTGTAGGTTGGATTTGTCTTATAGAAATTTCAAATTATGTCTCTTTTAGTAGATTTTGAAAATGGCAATATAATAAAATATAATTAGCATTTGAGCCTTGCTTCAAGGGTCTTGTCAGCATATTCAACTGGCGAGCATGTTCCTTTGATACTTTGGTAGATGAGATTATCATCAAAATGAGCATGGATACTCAATTTGATAAAACTGTTGAAATCATTTACTTGTGGAAGCTTACGTCTCATTGGAAGAGAGTTGTACATGGTTGAAAAAGTTGGTAGACTTTAGAATTATTAATCTAAATGCAAGGCCCTTCTTGAATACCTTCTAATTGACTCCCTTATTGGAAATTTTCTGATAAAAATTAAAGATGATCTGTGATATTTTTTTAAACGTAAACAACAAAAAGGGACTTCATTTGAAGGTCTTTAAGAATGGTATTACATTTTGTTTGACCTTTATAAAGAATACCAACTTCTTCTACTACATACAACTTAAGACCATAAACAAAAAGGTCATTACACAAGGAAGCTTATACACCTTCCATTTTAATGAGTATCAAGGGTTTCCTTGGATAACAATCCCATGTACTAGAACATTATTACCATGACTATAATTACAATTACCAAGTTTTGATCCTTGACATTCGTGTTATTTATATAGTTGTGGTAATTCTTAACTAGACTTAGAAGTTTTGTTCATCTTTGTTGGTATATGAAATTTAATTGTATATTCATATTTGACTTGTCTATTCATTGCATGAGGTAAACTTAACTTTTTGGATTTTCTCGAATCATATTTTAATCTTATTTTAAGGATTGTAGCATGGACTACAAAATTCAGATGTTTATTGGACTCTCTTCCATGTGATCCCCATCCCATTATATTTAATCACATGGGAAATACTTGAACTATTGATCTTGATGTACATGTAATGTATGTAGACTCTTATACTTTGGCTATGACAACATGTTGAAAGGATGCTCTAGGCCAAAGAGCTATCATTAGTGGGTGGGTTTGAGCCAATGGCAAGTCTCACCTTCAATAATAAAGTGCATGATTAAACCTTACCCCTTTCCTTGAATATGAAGATATTCTTACATGTTGATGATTGGTTAATTCCTATGAAGACTTAATCTCAAGAAGTGTGCAAAGAGTTCATTGCTACAAAAGATGGCATTGTTCTCAAAGAGCTATAGCATTGTCTATAGTTTGTAAAAAGACTCAATCTTAGGAAGTGTATGAAGAGTTGATTGCTACATTGTTCTTGAAGAGCTACAACATTTGCCATAGTTTGTACAACACTTGAAGGTACGAAAGAGCACTCTTAGCTCTAGTGTGATTTGGTTTTTAGTTATAATGTTGAAATATTTGAGCTTATGCACTTCTCGTGTTCATTTGTAGTGATCCTTTTCATATTTTTGATACGTAAGATGTTTAATTTGTTTATATAGAAGACATCGAGAAGGGAGGCTTCAAAACAAGAACAAGTGAATCGAATGGTTTTGGCAAGGATAGTTTTCACATCTTGTATATAAGCCAAAATTTGGCTTCTAGAGCTTTATCTACACTCATGTATATATTAAAATACAAAGAGCAATACTATTTGATCATTTTTGTTTTTTTTCTTACATTGTCCTTCAAGATGGCATTGTGTTAAGTTATGATATTATTTATAACTTTTTATAGCATGTAGTTGGTTATATTCACATAAAAAATCCCTAATGTGCAGAGTTATACAGCTCCAAACATTAGTTGATGTTTGATAGGATAGTAGACATAGACAACACGGATTTGGCCCCCTACAAGAGGCTAGATTTGTGCTAATTTTTTTCCTCCACATCCATCGATACATGCATTGGTAGTTTTTTTTTGCATATGTCATAAAAAACATCACTATAAGTGATGGTTTATATTAATGAAATATTAAATGCAAATTTCATTGCATATTTTGACATTTATACTAGTGTATCAAGCTCGAAGTTGATACCGAAACATATTTTGATGGCATAGGTTAATGTTGTTAAATAATTTCCACAAATTTTTGTCTTAAATTTTGTTGGTATAGCTTTCATTATTGTAGTGATAAATTTAGTACTAATATAGTTCAATGCAATATATTCACAACATAATTAGCAAATAAAACACACAAACATGGTGCATAAGGCTGCACAAATGTTTGATATTGCATTTGTCTCCAAACTAATTAAAAAACATGATCTTATCTTCACGACTCTCTATAGGGTCAAGGACTACACGATCCTATTCTTGTAAGAGCCACTCAAAAGCAAAAATATCATTTTGGATTATGTCATGCATAGGATCAAGCATTTGCTTGCAAACATAAGCAAAGTAGGCTCTCTTCCAAATGAGCTCTCAATTATTGGCTATATAAGGAATGATCAGTCTCCTTCAACTTTCGTGTTTGTATCAACATTCTTTCTTGTTCAGTGTAGATTTCATTCTTATTTTCTTGCCGTCTCTCTCTGTTCCTTTATCTCTGTGTTTTTGTTCCTTTTCGTTGTGCACTCTCACAAATCCATGGTTATTGCACAATGGTGCTCAATACCTTAACGGATCAAGAAAACTTGTCTCCTCTTGGATATATGCTTGCTATTGAGAAGCTTATGAAATTTTGTGGCTTGAGCTTGCGTACATTATCGATTTCTCTTGGGGGCTTTACTATTGAGAAGCTTATGAAATTTTGTGGCTTGAGCTTGGGTACATTACTGATTTCTCTTTGGGGGCTTGCTATTGAGAAGCTTATGAAATTTTATGGCTTGAGTTTGGGTACATTATTGATTTCTCTTGGGGGCTTGCTGTAAGTGATGCCTACTCAACTCTAGGATTCAACTCTAGCAAATGATATCATGTTATCTGGTTTGGTAATTGTATCATGATAGGTCCATTGGATTGCATTGTCCTTAATGGTTGCCCTAATTAAGGAATTTGCCATAAAATGATAGACATGGTTTTGAACACAAACACTTCTTTGTTGATGTAGAAAACATATGACTTGCGCCTAATCGATGGAAGCCATTATAATTTGTATGCAAGAGATCCACACAACCACTCAAACATTGTGCATCATCCCAAAGTTAATTTGCCATTATTCTAGCAAGGGACATGGGTTAATAATATACCAAATTATTTAATTTGCCATTATTCTAGCAAGGGATTTGGGTTGATGATACACCATAAGATGGAACCAGAATTACTCAAAGTGCAAGAAATAATTACAAAATACATCAAGGTTCCAAAGTGCAAAATCACAACACAAGACCTAAGCTTTATACTCATGAACATATATGGGCTATTGCAAGGAAACCTTAATGCTTCAATGAACATATTTAAGCCATACAATTTCTCAAAAAGATAGTGAAACCAATGAATGTTTCAATGAACATATTTAAAGCATGCAATGTCTCAAAAAGATGATGAAACCAGTGAACTCATTGTCATGGGTGATGTGAATGTTGACATATACATATTAGCACTAGATTGTTGCATCACAAATGGCTTGCCAAAAACAAATGCTTACTACAACATTTCATGGTTGGACTTGCTAATGTATATTTGTTCAACTAACTAGACATATCCCCATTGTTCTACCAATGGTCAAATCACTTTGTTACGTGTGCCATGATTGCCCTCCCTTAGTTTCGTGATGTCCTCACCATCCTGGCAAAGCCCGTATGATTGTGTATCATCTTATTTCCATACTTGCCATTCACATAGTCCATTTAGCCTATTTGTGAGAAGTTTGATTTGAAAAGGCACCCTTGGATTATTGTTGGGTTTGGTCATGCAAGGAAACTAATGTCTGCCTTTCTACCAAGGGCTTGGTCAAGCAAGCCTTCAATAATTGCCTACATCTTCTCCATTCTTGGAGCTATATGCCACACACTCTCTTTTCTTTGTGTTCTAGTAATAATACTTGTCACGGAGTGCTTGTTTTGAGAAGGTGAAATAAGCTAAAACATTGTGGCAACTTATGGTGTGTGTGAGAGATGTGACATGGAGGGCTCTCAAAGATGTTTAGCCATGACAATGGGGAGAGGAGAGTAAGCTCAAAACAAAGAAAGGGAAGTGTAGTACCAGTTTTTGCCTTTACTAGTGTCGATGTAGTACGTGATTAGTAGTTAAGGGAAGCCACCCTTGGTTGGGGATGGGGAATCTTCTAGTATCGGATTAGTACACTTGATGGGGAAGCCTTATGACGTCATAATGGGGAGGAGGGGACGTCGACTTCATGTACTTGGATATGGCGTGAAGTCACTCCACAGATGAAACTGAGAAATACATATCTGAACTTTGAAGAAAGCGAGACGAGACTGTGATAGGCTGGCAGACATTGGCAAAGTCCCAAGAAACCTGTTGAGCTTCAAAGTTGCCTCTCCCCTTTGGAATTTGGATGCGCGTCCCCCCCCCGGCCCTCGGCCCTCGGCACAGCTGCAGCTGGACTTGATGGCACGAAAAACTCATGTTGTCTAAGTTCAGCAAGTTAGCCGCAGCTGCGCACAGAGCCAGAGCCAGAGAGAGAGAGGCGTATCATGTATGTGCCCGTCCAAGGCAGACGAATTTTCATTGCGGGTCGCATCGCACGATTGGACACGGACTAACATTATACACGAGAGAGAGAGAGAGCGCGCTGCGCGCTGCTGTGCTTTCCGAAAACTGACATTTGATGGTGAAATGAATTGCATAATTTAGAAAAAAAACCTTCGTAATTCAAAATATAAACTTTACTAAAATTTTAGTTAGACAAGTAAAACATACATGTAAATTTTGGGGGGCCAAAAGTTTTAGCGTGCGAAATAATAAGCGCAACTCATCGTGGGCCGAGAACAAAATCTGTCTGCGAGCAAATGCAAGGTGGCAAGTTGCAACGAGGGTGACGGCTGGCAACAGGTGAGAGGTAAGAAGGGCAAATCCCATCCTCCCCATGCAAACGCCCGAAGCCCAGAACCAGCAATGCATCAAGGGATTCTAGTCTAAGAGGATCTCAAGAAGCAAAGTCAGCATGTTCGCTCAGCTTAAGAGGATCCCTCTGGACGAACTGGCAAAAGAGTACCCATGCCTGGATGCCAAAATTAGGGCAACCTCAAGGGGAGGCTATGGAGACCAGCTCGCCCACGAAAGTAACAACTGGTGGTTCCTGGCCAAACTCCACTCACATAATGACCTAACCGTGGAGGCCAATTCTAGCAGACTGCTCATCGTACCTCTATTTCATGAATAGGGGTGTTTGTATTTACTCGGGATGCCTCTATTTCACGAATAAGGGTGTTGGTACCTACTCAGGATGCCTGCCTGATAGTAGTCAAGAATTCTTGGTATCTACTACACAACTCCTCCTCCTTGGGGCGCTCCTCTACTGAAATGCAGATGGCCCTAGCTAGGTCCTCCTCTTCTTTCCTTCTAAGCTCCTCGGCCTCTTCATCTACCTTTCTCTTTCTCTCCTCTTCGGCCTTCTTGGACTCCTTTTGTACCTTGAGGAAGTCAGCTTCTTCTTTCTTCCTCCTCTCTTCTTCAACCTTCTTTTGGGGAGTCCTTTTCTTTAGCTTCTTAGCCCCTCCTTGGCTAGACTATGTCCCATGCTCTTCTTCCTCACTCACCATTATCTCACTAGATTGTTCTTGCTCATGGAACAGTGACCTATTAGGTGTCTCCCCAACATGTTTTTCACCTCACACCTCTCCCACTGCCTCCTGAATGGTGGCCGTCAATACCCCAACAAATCCTATGGTTCAGGCCTTGGAGGATGACTTCTTTCTTGCCTTGGAGGTTGAGGACTCTCCACTGCTGGTCTTCAACCTGTGGCAAGTGCTTTTGCTAAGGTTTCCATTGTTTTTCACACGAAGCCATTCAAGTTCACTTTGTCCAGGGATTTGGCTACAATGCTTTCCAGCATAGGTATGTTGATCAAGGTCATTAGTGTGTTCTACCTATGATTGGAAAACAAGGCACGCACCATCTTCGCTTGCAGCTAGACTTTCGGATTTGGGATGTTGGTGAGGTTGATGCCGTCATTGGTGTAGACCAAAATCTTGTCCATCCCTAGCATGTTATACACATCACTTATGGTGGGTCGTCTCTTAACCTTGTTGCCCATGTTCAACATTCTCTCCACCAACTTGGGGCTCAGCTCAACTTCCACCTGGCGGGTTTCCTCTTCTTGCTACGTAGGTATAGTGCCATGATTCTTGTTGAAGGTTTGAAAGAAATTTGCGCACTTTTCATAGTCCACTACTCGTCCAACTTTCTTTAAATACTTCTCCGGATTGCATTGTTTCACAATCTGTTTCACGGCATATTCTTCCATGGTTACATCTTCCAAGTTCAGGATGCGCTTGTGAACCTGAATTGGTTGAAGGCTCTTGTCTCTATTGACAACCTGTACTTTGCTTGTTCCTCTTCCAGGAAAGGAAGTTTGTTGTTTTTCTCCTAAGCTGCCACCACTATGGGTCCTTGTCATAACACCACAACTCACCATTAGTTTTCTTAAGGCAATTCCTTGCAGGAAGATGAGTAGATAATGATTGTGAGCTTATATAAACATGAAATGCTTAAGTATAAAAATAGAAAAATTCTTCAAGAAATTTGCACAATCCAATAAAAATCCATAAAAATATTCTTAAAGTATGTTTTTCCAATTTTCCTTAAAGTGTGTTTTTTCGATTTCCACCTTACCCCCTCCTCCCTTGGGAACGAGAAGAATCCTTCCTAGGATTAGAGGGTGAAGGGTTAAGGCAGTTAGCACACGTTCACGAGGCTTTACTTTTGCATAAGCCAAGTGTATAATTGTAGGTTGTATTCCAAATAGGTGTGTAAGTCCATGTCAAAAGGTCGAATGCTGATGCGTGTTATGTATGTCATGACATCCAATAGAAGGTCACTAGAGGCAATTCGGCTAGCAATATGTAGTTCCTCCTTAGTCAAGATGCAGTCTAGGTAGGGATGGGCAACTTTGTGGTCATCTAAAGTTCGATGGTAAGTCTAAGACTCTGAATGAGGTAGGAGCTAGGTAAGTTGGATCATACTCTGTGGTTTTGATTGCATGTATTTTCTCGACGTTGGTCATAATGCGGCATCCCTCTTATTCCCATTGGAGTCGAAGAGCATATTATTTACGCAAGAATGTAGACTCAGTGTTGATTAGGGCTTTTAATGCTTCAAATTCCTGGGTCATGGCAAAGATAGTGTGTGTGTCATAAGATGTGATCAGTTGTTGTTTGTGCACTTGCTTGCAAGAGATTTCGCTGTCGATTAACTCTTCAGCTATGATGGGAGCCTTAACGAATAAGAATTC